>NC_069783.1:56321488-56921488 GCF_027406575.1 Nycticebus coucang
ATATCTAAATAACATCATTTGGGGAACTGGGGGTGCTAAAATCAATCTCTTTAGAGAAAAGATACTTTATAAAAGCTACAGTTACTGAAAAAATTAAGTAGTCAAAGCTGGAACTCTAAAATAGTGTAGAATCCAGTCATTTAACATGCAGAAAAACAAGTCAAAGGAAAATTGCTGTCTTTTTTTCCTCTGAGATGTTAGAAAGTGTTAGAATTAAGTAATCAGAGTTTGTTTCTTATAACAAGTAGTTACTCGAATGCTATAGGTTACAGCGCGTGGCAATATTCCGTATTATCTGATTATCTCCCTTTTATAATGAGGTTTCGTCATTTACCCATAGTTAACATTTGGCAAGGCCACAGCTTTAGAGATTCCACATATAGACCATTAGCAAGGAGCAGGATGTGTCATATGAAGTGGACGGGAACACTATATGTTTAAGTGTTTGTATTTTCTTTTTCCAAAGCAATCATTTTGCCACTTGATTATGAATTGCGATTTTACTTAGACTATCTCTGCAGTTACTCGTCCAGCTTCTCCTCCTTCCTCCTTTATCTCTCTAGCATTTCTCTTCAGCTCTGGATCTTCACAAAGCTCCCTAAAGCTCCCACAGATGTACCTATAGCCATTTAGGGTAACTCTGTCTCCGCTCCTCACCGTCAATACTTACTTCTCTGCTAATCCCGCTGCAGCTGATTTCTTTAGAATGTTCTCAAGTATGTTGACAGTTTTTACTCCAACATTTATTTGCTGTCAGTCTCAGCAGTAGACTGTTAGAGCTGTAGAACCAAGAACCAAGACTCGGCATCTTTGGAGAAACAATGTCTGACTGAGAAGAGCAGAATAGTTTAAGGGGCCTTCCCAGGCTACAGACTCCTCCAGACACCAACTCCTTAGAATAGGGGCATCATCAGGTTCCCAGCCCTGTGTGCTTGGTACAAAAAAAAAAAAAAAAAAAGAAAAAGAAAGAAAGAAAGAAAAGAAAAGGTTACTACCACGTTCACAGGACTACAGGAAGTCATGGAAGAGGTTCGCATCCAGAGAAGAGATCCAGTTAAACCACAACTTAAAGAATCAGGGCTTACTCCCAAGTCACAGCGTTACTGTGGAAGGTACACTGAAAATCCTCAGAGTTTCTCCCTCTGTTTTACTTTGCTGGCTGTGTGTCCTTGTGCAAGTTCTTTTTGACAACTCCAGTTTCCTCATTTCATTTATAAAATGAGGATAATAATAGTACCCCACAGAATTCTCATGAAGTACAAATGAGATAAAGTATATGTGACTCACAGTGTTAAACTCTTAATAATAAATGTAAGAACTATTATCAGGATGTCCAATAACATAGTTTATACTAAATATGTTTGTGTATGTATAATGATGAATCTAATCGGTGGCATTTCTCGAAACTGCTTACCTAGTGTCTATATCTCATCTGGGAATTGTAAGCATTTTTAAGCTGTGGCTTGTAAGATCCTCTGGCTCCTCCCCTTGCACACAATGCTTTATATATTCCTACTGGAATAGGAGAAATATGCTTATTCTACATAAGCATTATTTCTGTTTCCTACCAAGGAGATGATAAGAGCTAACTGAACACTAGTTCCTTGTGATCACCGCACATGCATTTGTCTAAATTTAAGAGTATATATCTTGGGCGGCGCCTGTGGCTCAGTGAGTAAGGTGCTGGCCCCATATGCCAAGGGTGGCGGGTTCGGACCCAGCCCCGGCCAAACTGCAACAGAAAAATAGCCAGGTGTTGTGGCGGGCACCTGTAGTCCTAGCTGCTCGGGAGGTTGAGGCAAGAGAATTGCGTAAGCCCAAGAGTTAGAGGTTGCTGTGTGCCATGTGATGCCACAGCACTCTACCCAAGGGCGGTACAGTGAGACTCTGTCTCTACAAAAAAAAAAAAAAAGAGTATATATCTTAAATTCTTTAATTTGAGAATTTAACAATGTATCTACTGAACTTCATGAATAAATATCTATAGATATTTTAGGCACCTTTTAATTATATAATTTAAGCTCAGTAAGGCAAGCTATGATTTGCTTTGATTTTTATTTTCACTATTTAACCAAACAAAGCAGAAACATATGACTTTTCTTACACTATTTTAAACTACAAATATTACCCACTTTTAAGCCTATGTAGTTAATATGAAATCTGTCACATGATGAAATGAAATCTTCCATATTTTGTAGTGGAGACAACTATCAGGGTATCCAAACTTTTGGCTTCTCTGTTCCATATTAGAAGAAAAAGTATTGTCTTGGGCCACACATTAAATATACAAATACCAACAAAAGCCGATGAGCACAAAAAAAGTCCATGCATAATTTTCGTGATATCCACCCCCATGAATAAACAAAAAAGTCTTCACATAATCCACATGGGCCATGGGTTAGACATCCCTGGTAGACTTAGGGTCAAAAGACCCGGATTTTTACCCTGGCTTAGCTCTGCACAAACCAAGTGGCCTCTTGTAAACCACTTTGCCTTCCTGAGTCTCAACTTTCTTGTCTATGAGATAAGTTAGACTAGATCAGAGCTTCTCAGTCTTTTGTGGGCATGCTAATCAGTAGGGGATTTTGATAAAAGGAAGATTCTGATTAGTGGGTCCAGGCTGGAGCCTCAGAGTCTGCATTTTTAGCACGCTCCCAGGAAATGCTAACGCAAACTGGTCTGCAGGCTACATACTGAATAGCAAAGGCCTGGATACATTCCTGGACACTTACTGTATGATCTGGTGTCTGTATAATGTTATCCATGAGAAAACCTATCATGATGGCCCTAGACAGGGATCCAGTCCAGATACCTGGGCAATGGCTAACATAGGTACAGCACTTTACATTCATCAAGGTGTTATCACATCCATTTAGTCAGACCGGCATTTCAGAGAGGTGCCTAAACTCAGAAATGTTGACTCACCAGCTCAAGATCACACAGTCACATTGCCAATACGTGGCAAAGCTCAGGTATGATCCTTTGCTCAACTAGCTGTGCCCACACACCATGATGCTTCCAGTGGTCACCTCGGTGCTCAACAGACCCCAAAATGCAAGAAAGCCAAAGAAGAAGTTTGTTTCACACACAGCCGTACATTTACATATTAATTTAACTTACCTACATATTGATAAAATCTAAGCTTTGCCTGTTAAAACTGATTTAAGACATCTCTTCTCTTTCACATCTCTCAATCATTTTTCTGCTGCTACCTATTCATCAAGTACAGAAAAGCCTCTCCGGCCAGCATGTGCATTTCCAGTTTCAATTGCTACAGTGCACGAGTTCTAGATCTTAAAGGCCAAAAAGCATCTATTTGACTAAAGAGCTATAAGGCAGCCATAAAAATTATGGATCACAGAAATAAGCAATTAGTGTTATCTTCAATTGCTTTATTGGCAGTATTCACTCGTTAGAATAGAGGCAGCCGTAAAACAGATTGCAACATGCTGTATAACAGCATATGGGATTTTACATTATAATGCTATTCTCTGCCAAGAAGTCATATTTTCATTTGAATGCATGGAACAGATTATCACAGGGTTTCCAGCATTAGAAGTGGATGACCCTCACTTTTTTTTTTTTTTTTTTTGTAGTTGTTGTTAAAAGGCAATTCCTGAAGTTGTGACTGAATCAAAATAAGCGCCATGGTGAATAGGGCTGTGTTACATGCTGCATTCTGGGCCTTTGGAAACTGGGCATGGCATGGAGCTACAGCAGATAATAAAGTCAATCTCTAACGTGGTGGATAGAGGGAGAGTTGAGGGTTTGCCAGTCTTCCAAACCAGCTGGCGTCAATTCTGGAGGAAGCTGCTCACCCGCCCATCTCATCATAGCTGAAGTGCTACAAAGGACACCACTAGCATGGGGGATAAAAATAAAACAATGAGAGTAATAATACAAAAAAGAACAGGATCTTTATTTAACATTGGGAGATGTCATCTCGACGTCCACCCTGCCATTTTACAGAGTGTGTATGTGGATGTGTTTATAGATTACAGATAACGTGCCTACAGGCCTTCAAATACATGCACCCTACAACCTGTCTAAAAGGGCCAGCCTCTCAGGAATCACTCACAGGCCTGGAGTTCAAGAGATTCCCCATTCCCTCACACAGTTTACTCTTTTTAAGAGATTCAATATGGTACACCTGGAAATAAGACTAAACTCTCACTTCCCTATTTCAACAGTTCAACTTAGAAAAAGAGTAGGGAGAAGTTCATCTGACAGGTTCTCTTTCCAAGATCAGCCTGTGATGTAGCAAATGAAAGGCTTTGAAAGGCAGGATTGCTAAAAAGAAAGCGTGTATGGTTTCAAATTAGAAGTCATATTGTTGCACTCACAGTTGATCAAATAAATATTAATCACCAAATGTATTTATGTCAGTTCTCGCGCAATTGCAATATATTTCAAATGTGTTTTTAAATGGTGGATAAAACACACTGGAAGGGCAAAAAAAAAATCTTTTTTATAGAAACTCAGATATGAGGGAGCTAGAAGCATATGTAGTAATTTACCAGAACAAAGGAATATGTTTGAATTAACTTCCCTGTGTGTTCCTGTTATTTATTCAGATCTAGTAAAATTCAAATAATTTGATAAAGTCTTCAGAATCCATGTATAATGAAAGCATGTTAAAAGTAGACTTTAATCTGTAGTAATGTTTCAGTGAATTAGTGTACTCAGTCAAGTAATTTTCTAGCCTTAACTCTGTAAAAGCTATAACATTTTTTAAAAAAATTTATTGTGAAAACGTGAAATTCTTATAATTTTAGAAAAAGATTATCCTAAATGATTACTAAGGCAACAATAACGCAAAACAAAGTATAACAGAAATGACCCTTTCTATATCCCTTGGAGAGCTGGAGTAACATTTTTACTCAATTTCTATGATAGTTATGTTTAATAATTGTTCCTTTTCTTTATCAATTAGACTAATAATAATTAGACTAAAAATGAAAGCATTGTACAACTTAATCCTACCTGCGCTATTTCCCAGCTCCTGTGGCTTTCGTTTATTGGTATATTGTTTCATTTCTGCTTCAGCTATTATACATGTATTTATGAATCTCTCTGATGACCAGAATACCTACAGCCTCCTTCCAAGTTGTGCTTGAAAAATTTTTTCAAATATTTCTCAAGTAATAAATTTCTCATGAAAGACTATGTTGTTTTATTTTCAGAGGGAGAAAGTTGATAGTTTTCCTGGAGCCAAACAAGCGGGCCCCCTTTAAAAACTTAAAATGGAAACAGAACTAAAACAGATAGTTTATACTTTGAGAAAATGCATGCTGACAGATTGAGGGTGTTCCACCAATGCATAACATACAGTGAAACATCTGCCTTTTGGCTCAACAATATTTTCCTCAATAGTCGCCCAGTTTTCTTAATTTGGGCAACTCTAGTGGCCCAACCCTTACTATTAAGGCGACCCTATTCTATAGAAATATTGAAATGCAAGCTGTTCCTTAGGTTCATAAGATAGCAAATTCAAGGGACTATATATATATTTTTTTAAATATCAATGAGTATGCGATTGTGTGTTTGTATATGTATGTATGTGTGTATTTCACCAAAGAGGGTCTCATGGAGTCCGACAACAGTGATACCAAAAGCTAATAGAGAAAATGAATTTTACATATTTATCTTGCCATGCAGTAACATTACTTAATTCAGCATTGTTCAGAACAAACAAAGATGAATAGTGTCTTGCTCTATAATAACTAGTTTTTCCTTTCCTTGCAATAAAGTAAAGCATTGAAGGGAAAAAAAAAACCCACAAGCATCTCAAATAGCCTCTGCTTTGCTGCAAAAATAGACTGTGATGAGAGTAACTCTTCCAATCAATTATGCAGCATGGTTTTAAGTGAGGAAAAAATTTCAACATACGTATCACTTCAAAATATATACAGCATATATCTATATGTACAAACTGCGTAAATTTTGAAGGGCTACGAAGCACATATTTTGCTACACCAAAGCTCTGACTGTTAAATTGATTGCAACTAAACTATAATTTCTTTTGCTGAAAAACCCGAGCAATGTGAATCTTACTGGAATTATTTAAACTAGTGGTGTGTGTATACTTCTATATGTGTGTGGGTATAAACAACAGGGTTTCTACAAATTCTCTGCAGTAGGCTCGGCAGCCATCACTAAATATTGCATTAAAATTGTCTCCTGTAAAAGTGACAATATTAAACAAAGATACTCCAGATTCCACAGTGTACACATGTGGACTCTGAACCTGTTCCATGCAGGAGGTCACTTACTGTTGTTCACACATTTTATATACGTGCAGTGCAGGGTTCATTAATAGTCGCCTTTTGAAAGAATGATTTGCCACATTAGCCAGAACAACGTAACTTGCACTTCTTCCTTTCATATATATACATATTGTATACATATACGTTTTTTATACATATATGTTCATTTTGGCTGAATTCAGGAGTGAATCTGTGGCTGGAAGAATCGATCTGTCACAGAGCAACAGATTGCAGCTACAGACTGCCAACGAATCACAGGCAACAGTAGGTAATGACTAATTGTAACGGGAACGAGGGAACAGAGGGTGGGATTGTTTCAGAAAAGGTAACGAAAAATGATCCTTTCCAAATGAAATCAAACATTTTTTGCTTTGGTGTTTGTTACTGTTAAATAACAAGCACAACACCTTCGCTCTTCTCAATGGTTCCTAATGATAGTGCTGATCAACACGGCAGTTTCTAAGGCATTTGCTAATTCTCCATTATAGGTTGTCTTGTCTGTTCTTTTATTGCTAATTAATATGCTATTCGATAAAGCACCGTTCCTCAATGAATTATTATTTTAATACATTCCCTGGAGCAGTAAAAGAATTACAGAAAACCTTAACGATGACTCCTACTTTGTGCCAAAGGAATATACAACATGATCCTGGGGGAAACAAAAACAGTGAAAGGGGATTTCTGAAGATTTACAAGGCCCAAGAAACAGAATTTTCAACAACAATCATATCCATCTCATTTATTGATTAGAATGTTGTGCTTTATGATTATCTATCCAATCATACTTCTCCAGAATTTTACAAAATACTTATTGCTAATTATCAACAAACACAAACATTAATTGGTTTATAACTAAAACTTCCACAACTTTAATCTATAAAATTACTCAAAATTTGAAGTGCTTAGAGAAATCAAATCTCGAATTAAACTAAGATTCAAATACTTTGGAACTTTCCATTACTTTCGTTTCACTGCAATGAAAAGTAGCAAGATTGTCTGTACGGTTGAAGCATAAGGATGTTATGGCTCCCTGTATTTGTACAGATTACAAAGCATATTTCACAGGTAATACACATATTTTAAAGATCACATTTTTATTTAAACTTAAATATTTAATTTCAACCAGTATAAGATTGCCCTTATATTTATCCTAAAGTTAAAATACTGGTTTTCTTAATTTCATGATGTAGGCTATTACAGCAATCTTTAGGTGATGCAACCCATTTTATCTCACCATTATTTTATTTCCTAGATTCTCTGCTTTCTACAAAAACATTTGAGCACTAGAATTCATGTCTATTTAATATTTGCGTCAAAAATTCTGTGTTTTGTCTTGGTGCCCACAGCACAGTGGTTACGGCACCGGCCACATACACCAAGGCTGGCAGGTTCAAACCCAGCCCGGGGCCACCTAAGCAATAATGACAATTGCAACAGAAAAGTAGCTGGGCGTTGTGGTGGGCACCTGTAGTCCCAACTACTTGGGAAGCTGAGGCAAAAGAATCGCTCGAACCCAAGAGTTGGAGGTTGCTGTGAGCTGTGATACCACAGTACTCTACATAGGGCAATGTAGTGAGACTCAAAAAATAAATAAATAAATAATTCTGTGTTTCTCCACTATTCACATAAGAGATAAATTGGGAAAGCTAAGGACTATCCTCCTTTCTTAGATATTTTGATAGACGTCCCTAAACTAATTTCTCGATAAACCCAACTCTTCCTCTGCTAGAAAAGAGAAGAGCAGTTCCAGAATGTGAATTTCAAAAAATAGCCATCAAGGTAAAAACATGGAAAAGATAAAGCATCATTTGCAGAAATAAGTATCAGAACCCAATTAGATAGGAAGATGAATAACAATGGTGATCAATGAACTGTAGATCACTGAAGCACTGTACACAGGAAGAGGAAGACGCTAAGGATGGGTCAGACGGCACACGGGGAACAGGAACGTAGAGGGACCAGGACAAATAATAAGAAGAAAAACTAAAAGTGCTGACAGAAGTAAACCCACTTCAGAAACCCGTAAAGTTCTAATAGAAAATCAGAATTATATTCAGCATAATTTAAAAGAAATATAGCCCTATTTTGCCAAAGGTTCCAGTTCTTCAGTACTGATAAGTAATCTTCCTAAATCCTAGTTGATAGTGCGTGTCATAGATTTAGAATTTCCTATCTGTTCCTAAGGATCTTGTACATACATGTAATTGGTATGCCCCTAAACCACTCTTTTGTTATCAAATGTCAGGATATTCTGGACCAAAAAATACATCAACATCTTGATAGTTTGAAGCCTGTTAAAGCTAGTTTCATTGATCATAAATTGTTTGAAACTTCCAAGGGGCAAACTGCAGACAGCTTCATGGCCCAGATTTCAACACAGGTGCTTCCCATTATCACCTATGTCTTTGACATTCAAACGTGGCAAAAGGGCCTAGCCACTGGACGGTGATAATCCAGTCTAGCCAGCATTTACATCTCAGATGATGACAGTGACATTATGATCAGGGAATGCAAGTACAACAAGCCAAACACCAGTATCTTAGACAGGACCCAGTTCACTAGGTGTGACAGTAGTACCATCAGGAATTTTCTTTTTTAAGGCAATAACTCAACAGAGTAACCTCTAGGCATTTTCAAGGACTGATGAAACGCCACCTGAGGTAAATCCATTTAATCATCCAATCACTTGTTTGTTCATCCAGTCAGGAAATATTTACTGAACACGTACTTACCCACCATGTTCCAAGTACCATAAAGTTCCACAGCCTCGGTGTCTTAACATTGTAATATCACACATCTGTTGGTGAAAATGACATAGTACGTAACAACAATTACAAAACTTGTGTCACCACTGTTTAACTCATATTACGCCTATGCCTGGCCTCATATGTGGGACATGTTTGTAACTATTTGAAATATTTAATTCCAGGAGATCATTTTGTTTGGACGTGTGTAACTACTTCACTGATAGTCAAACTATAACCTGTGAACTTACATGAAGCATTGGTCTCTTCAGATAAAAATATTCCTGGATATGTTTCACCTTAATATGAGTGAATAACCTCTCAACCCCACCAAAGAAAGACAGAAAGGCTAGCATGAAAACATTGGAATATTAGGAACAGATTGGGGAAGGCCCTGAAAAGAGTGAGAAATAGGAAATAAGCCAAGACATCCTTTATTTTGATTGTGTCCTGGTTACCTTCTCGTCTGCTGCTGGATACACAAATTAAAACTTGTTGGAGTGGATGGGTTATTGCTTCCTTTATTTGTCTTATTCAAGTTGCAAAATGAGAATTTTTTTCCATCATTTTATTCTGTAATTGGATACCTAATCCTTTCAATTCATGATTTTGTAGATTTCAACCAAAATGAAGAATCTCCGCTTTCATTTTCTGTCTCCAAACAACTCTAATAATGGAACCAAGATTCTGGCCTAGATGATTCAGTGTCCTGGCTCTGCTCTTTTTTCCATTTTCTCTAGGTTCACTATTATTCTCTCCAAACTGCATTGTCTATTATATTTAATATATAAAGATTTATTCATACATACAAGTATTTATCACATAAATTCACTATATATTAAAATCATTGTTTGAACATATACCCACAAAAAATACGTTCCTCAGAAAATTAAATAATTCCAAGAGTTTGGTCAATGTTACTATTCTCATGTCTTAAAATAATAGGTAACTATTTTGTTTTCTATCCATGATAAGTCAACTATGAGCACAATTTGTGGCAGATTTTGGCTAATAAAGCCCCCAAGTAACAAGTATTTAGCAAAAACACGACTATACCATTTGACGTAAAATAAAATTTAACAATTTAGCTGTTTTGCCTCTAAAATGAGCTTATTTATAAATGTCAGGTAGTTGAGTACATAATTGTAAAAGATTACCATCCCTTGGGAAGGCCTATGTAAAAAGGAAAACAAAACCTCACATTTAATCATTACAGCCAAAATTTGAACTTTGCTTAGAGCCATATGAATTTAGACAAGACCAGGCATACTTGGGCATTTCCTAGGAAAAAGTATCCAGCAAGTCCCTCCTTGTTCACTTTGGCCATCTCAAAATCATAGCTGGTGGTCTCGAGCTACAGAGAATAGGGGGTGATGGCCTCCAGGTTGTTACTGAGAGTCATTCTCACAGTTTCCTAGGTGGCCCTTGCTTTCCCAGAGGGGACAGTAGCTCTTAAACCAAATTTTGTATGCATGTGGTTCCTTTCAGTTCACACTGCAGCATATCCATGCCTCCACTCTAAGGAGCTGTCCTTAGCCACTACGACCTCAGTTCCTGCCGGTGACAGTATGACTTTCTGCTGATTTAATAAAAATCTCCCATTTTATGGCTCCTGTGTACTCTCTGGAGTGTGATCATGTGACCAGTATAATGACAATCTGTCTCCCTGCTAACATTTCTCTACTTTGGTTATTTGTTTGATAAAGTGAGGAGCTTCCCTTTTGTTGCCCTTCATCAGAGCTTAATGTCTTTACTTTGGGATCAATATACTTTATGAATAATTTTATTTCCTTCTATTTTTATGGTCTTTTCTCCTCATTATCATACTGAGTTTATTAGCTGGTGCTGTCAGTATCTTTACCCTGTCATATGTTCCTGAGGTACAGTAAATATCACTTGTGTTGTAATTAATATGCACACCCTCTGCAGTAATTAAAGTACAGACCCCTTCAACCAGCTGAGCTTCCTACACTAATTCCACCTTATCTTCATAATGAACTTATTGTAATCTGAAACTACTACTGAATATTGTTCAGTAAGGCTAGAAGAATGAAATCTAACGAGATGCAATAATATTTGTGAACATGTTAATATAAAAAATGAATTTAATTAGCCTAAATCTAATTAAATTCTCCTACAATTAAAAGCCTCCCCTTCCTTCCATTTTTTAAAAACTAACAAGTGCCACACTAGTGCCCTTTCAGTTATTCCTACCATGAAGCAGACTGGACAAATGCCTTTTTTCCCCATTAGACACACAAGGCAAGACCTATGGAAAAATAGCTGAGTCCCTTTGAGAATCTACTGTTGGAAACAGAGGACTTGCGAGAGTTTGCACAAATCTGAAATCTGACCTTTCTAAAAATAGTTCATCAAACCAATCTGCAAATCAAAAATTGTATTTTTAAAATATCTCATACCATATGTACTTTGCAAGATGCAGTAAGGCACAGTCCCTCTCCCCAGGGAACTTATGTGTATATTTTTGGAGAGTTTTTTTATTGTATATATTTAAGATGTAGAACATGATGTTTTGATATACATATACATAGTGAAATGATTGCTACAGTCAAGCAAATTAGCATATTCATCATCTCACATAATTACCTTTTTGTGTGTGTATGGTAAGAGCACCTAAAATCTACTCTCTGAACAAATTTCCAATACACAATGTGATATTATTAACTATAGTTCTCATGCTTTATCTTAGAGCTCCAGATTCGTTCACCCTACATAACTGCAAGTTTGTACACTTCTGCCCTCCACCTCACCACTCCCTACCCCAGCCCCACCCCAGGGTTGCTGTTCTACTTTTTATTTCTACCACAGTATTCCACTCTCTCTCTCTCTTTTTTTTTTTTTTTTTAAGATTCCACATATACCACATAAGTGAGATTATGTACTACTTTTCTGTGGCTGGCTTATTTCATTTAGCATAATGAAAATGCTTGTATTTTGATGAAAGAAATACAAATTTAAGTTCAGAAAATGTTTATTGGCTATTTTCTAGAAATTATACAGATAATGGATGGCATAGAATTTCCAAACAAGATGAAAAAAGAAAAGTCCAGGACTCAGCCTGTGCTCTGAGAGACAGGGGAGAGAGCGCTTAGGGGAAGACACTGGCTGGTGCTTTGGATATTCAGTTTTGCTAGAAAAGAAGGTCTGTGTGAGCTGGGAATATCATTGTTGCCAGTGACACAAAAGACCGAGTCAAGATTCATAATGGGCACAAAGGAGGAACATGGTGAGGAACTGCATGCACATTTAATATTGCATTTACCTTTTCAGGAAACATTTCAGTAGGGAAAAGTGAAGGCTGAAAGTACAGGGAGCAGAGACTGGCAAAGGAGCCTGGAAATTGGATGCAGGGACAGACATGACCACAACAGCTCCAGTAAGTGGGATTGTTTCAAGGTGGAAAGATGTTACCAGTAGGGTAGAGCCCTGCTTTTTAATTATTCACAATAATGACTTGGATCTTAGAATGAAAGGAACCATTTCCAAGACTGTAGTGCAGACAGCACAGCACACATATAGAAATACATCATCCTGAGATTTAAAAATGACTTAGTGGTCAAAGCACTTGTCAATTAAGATGCCGCATTTACCCCACAGATTTTTTTTATTACTTTAAAACCACCCCTGTTTATGGAAAATGAGATCTGTAAGACATGTCACCTAATTACTTGGATTACTTGGAAGGAGGTCACCAGGTGATGTCACCCTTGCAGCAGCAGAATCCTGAGAACTCCACCATAGCAAGCACCTGTCTGGCACTCTCGAAGCAAAGATGGATTGGCTCCCCAAGAAAAGCAACATCTCCTTCCCTGGATTTGTTATGAACATCATTAGCAAAGAATAGAGAAGCTATGGCATTATCCAAGCTATCGTTTCTGTAAAATTATTTGTGGTTTTGCTTTCAATTATGAGGCATTCTTGGGCAACATGGCCTATCTACCCTGCTACCACCACCAGTGATACCACACGTTGATTCTTTCACTAGTTTGTTTCCTATTTCATCCTGAGCCTCTACTTAGTAACCACACTTTTCTTTTGTCTTAATGCATTAAGTATATAGAAGTTTGGGAACCTGGAAGCATCTCATGCTATTTCCTAATATAATAAAATGAAAAAAAATTAAAGTGTATGTCACTTACGACAGTCAGAAGACACATGAGTCCTTAGCAGAAACTTCACATCATCTAGGAAGTTATCTAACAAAGCGAACTTCCAACATCTCTTTGCAACATCAAGCTTCAGTGGCAAAAACAAGTAATATGTTGAGATGTATTACTAAAGCAATGCATTACAAATCTAAGGATCTACAGCAAAGTCAGACAATTCTCTAGAAGAGTACTCACTGCACTTCAAGGAAGATTTAAATGTACTTCAAAAGGGCATCATAGAGAAAACTGATACCAAAGATAAATTACAAAGAAAACATGGACTGTTTTGCTGCTAAAAAATAAAACTAAAAAATGTCTTCTACTTGATGGGAAATATGTTTTTTAATGTTGATCCTGATCATCAAAAGGCAACCTACAGAGAAGGCAGTCTGACAGGAGTAAGTGGAGACCCTATACAATATGCTTTTTAAATTCTTCTCTGACCAAGTTAAGCTTAGCCACTGGATATAATCACTAAATACAGAATGTTAGCCCATTCACCCGAATGCAAGGCATGGGTGTGTCTGAGTTTGTGTGTGTCTATATTTGTATTTATGAGAAAGCAAAAATTTAAACTCATACAATTAAATGAAGTGAAATTTCCTTTGGTATACTTTTCTAATATATTAACTAAAAATACAAACACTTGCCTTAATTTACATTTTTTCATCTTTAAACTTTGTGTTTAATTCACTTCAGGACCTAAACCTAATGCTCAACAATAGTCTCAAAGAACGGAAAATGTTCCAATAATCAGCATCAGTGTTGCACACAAATCTCTCTGTATCATCTTTGAAGGATGGGCTTGGCTTTGGAGGAAATATTTTGTGATTCATAATTGATTCTGCATACTTTGAACAGTTTGGGGGAAATCCTAATGTGTGTGTATTACTGTGCTAATCTAGAATTTATAGTATGATATTTATAATTCAGTGAACAATTACTTGGAAAAGATATACTTTTACTTGCTCAATAGTGAGGTTAGTAACAAAGTCTAGGAACCTAAGTAGAAGAGAGATGTCTCAGCTCTATGCGTGATTTTTACACCAGTTAAGGAGGTCGAACCCCCATTTGGCTATATATGTTAGACTGCATAACAACTTTTTGGCAGGCCACGTTCAGAAGGGAAATGTCACTAAAAGGGGTTTCATCATGAGGCTCATGGTGCTTTCTCCAGCCCCACTGGGCAGCTTATTTATGTACCATACCATTGGCCCCTTAACATCATTCAGTTGAAATAAAGGTTAAAACATGACAACCGAATGATAAATGAGAAAGCCTATATATGAAAAAAATATTTAAAAAATTCATTGTTAAAGAAAAAGCTTAAAACAAATAGAAAAGCTGTGCTAGTCTAATTCTGTATGTATATACAATTGTGTATACTGTATATATATTCTCATTCAAAATACAGAGGGTGCCGAAACAATGTATACCCATTTTAAGAAAGGGAAAACTGTATTAAAATTGTAATAATATATACCAATAATCAAAGATGAACACGAGTCTTGTTGAGCACCTCTTGTAATTGCATAAGTCCAATGTGACTTAAGTGTTACAAATTTAACACCTGGTTTCCCTTTCTTAAAATGTGTATACCTTTTTTGACACCCTCTGTATATATTTTCATTTTAACATATATTCTTTAATAATTTAATACTACTTGCTTTTGAATACAACACAAACAGCAATATTTATCCCTTCTTTCCAGCATTACTGAGATAACTTTAATAATGTATATAAACACTTTAATCTACTAAATACTAAAATTTTCATAATTTCCTTCCACAGTTATCACTTTCCTTTGGTTGTAAAAGCACTAATTGTGTTACCAAATGTGAAAGAAAAACCAGAAACTCCAGTTTGCCTTCCTTTTATTTTCTAGCTTACTGAATGGAATTCTAAAATTAAATTTCAATCGTTTGGAAACTCCTTCCTCAAATTAATGCAGAAGTGATTGGAGGTATTTTTAGCTACACCTACTCAAACACTAATGTAAGGAGGGAATGCCTTAGATAATGCGACTGGCAGATGTAACAATATTGTTGATAGGAACTAAGAGATGTCTCACAATGCAGGTAGCTCAAGTAGAATCAATCTTTATTTACACGTTGATTTCTCTGACTTTCTTCATACTTTGCTTCTGTTTCAGATAAAGAATATGCAGAAGTGCTCACTGAGAGCTCAGTGAGTTTGAATATTGCTTCTTAGTCATGTATTAAGAAATGGAATGGTTAAGATCTAGAAAAAATATTCCCCTGTATGCATTCAGCATTAAGGCAGAGTACCAGACGATGAGCCAGAGCAAATAATTTTAATGATAGTTCTATTTTACGTGATTTCCTATACCCAGCATCGTGTATACCCAATAATGTTGTAGAGGCCATGAGAAAGGAATCAGACACTTATTTTTAAGCTAAAACATCATGGGCTTTATGCCTGAATTTTATAAATGATAAGGTTACCCGTGTGCCTTTAAGAAAATACCGAGAAACTTTCCTGGGCCTCAAACAGAAAATATAAGCTGTGAACTTATTTAGGCTATACCTTATAAAGTAGAACAAAGGGAGAGAGATGTTGAGGTAACTAAAACCAAGCAAGAAATACTGCAGAAAAAGAGAAAAATACTTTCCCTTAGGTCTGAATCCAGCAGCTCAGAACACATGAAGGAGATGAATGAACTGAAATGGTACATGCAGCAGAAGAGATAGATGCAGGGCTGTTACTTGGTGAGATGCTATGAGATATTTATAACAGCAAAAGAAACTCTTGAAAATAAATCAGCACCTACTTTTTCAGCAACAAACAACTTCCAGGCTCCACTAGCAATATTATACCTTAAATACTAATGTGCATTTAAATATGTTAGTAATGACTTAAGTAAAATGTTGTGTTTTATTTATATGCGGGGTCTACAATCAGATGTTATTTTCAGAATATTATTTCTTTTAATAAGCATCATTTCTATATCTATGTTAATGAAGGTAAACCTTGAGAAAAATATTTTCTGTACAGCCTGCTTCATCCTAAAACTCTAATCAAATCGTAGCATATGGAAATATTTAAGTTTTAGTATGGTATTTAATTTTCAAAAAGAAAATGTGAAAAGTTTTCTCAATAGTCAATTTTTTATTATCTAACAAGTATCATAGAGTCTACCTTGAAAACACACTTTCTTATCTTTCTCATTAAAAAAATAATAATACTCAGAAATGCTTGATATTTCCCCTTCGTGAATTGTGAAATCCAAAAATCAAAGGATATCACTGAAACATCACTCATTATTTCATATTTTACATTGAATGATCATATGGGCAGAAGACAATTACCACCATGCATTTAGTGATTAGGGGTATTACAGCTTATACTACTGGCCTTTTGATGTTTTTACTCTCTCTTGATATAAGTATACCCCAAAAGAGACAGAGGTAATAAATTATCTTGCTCTGGCGCACCACATGGTATCACATTGGCTTGAAATATTTTATGTATCTCTGAAAGCTCTTAGAATTAAGAAGTCTTCACATACAAAGTAAAACAGGACTCATTTAGTTGTAGCTTTCATGCCATATTTTGCTAAAATTAAATATGAAACATATTCTTTGTCAATTAAGACTTTGTCTTCTACACAGCATCAAAGTAACTCATTGACAAGTGAAAAGTAAATCACACAAGTGGTAGGTCTTTGTCTTGGTTTGCTTTGTGTGCGTGCATGCGCATTTTTCTTTGTTTCTTTGGTTTGTTGTTATTATTAAATGAATCCAAACAGTAAATTTGATAGATTAATGTTTGTCATAGTAGTGAACTAATTAGACAAGTTGTTTTATTTGAAGCTGTTTAGCACACAATTATATAGACACAGTCTAATGCAGATTTTACATGTTAAAAAAAGAGAAATTTAGAAGAAACACTTTACAAAACTAGGTAGAAATTGAGGGGTTTGTAAATAATCTATTCTATCTTTGATTCCAAATCCACTTCTGTGTTTTTTTTTTCAGATTTTTATGACACATTCAGTTTTTGGAAAAAAAAAGGAAAAAGACATATAAGAGCATCACATTACATGGCTTAAAAATGAACACTGAATTACGGTTGATTTTATTTTTCACTGGCAGCCACACTACCTGCCCACGTGTTCTTTTTGTTGTTGCAGTTTAGCCAGGGCCGGGCTCAAACCCGCCACCCTTGGTATAATGGGGCTGGTGCCCTACTCACTGAGCCACAGGTGCTGCCCTGCCCACATTTTCTTAAATGTGTCCTTGACACTACTTCCATCAAAGGATGAAGTCTATATCTCCTCCCTTAAAAATGGGCTGGATTTGAGACTACTCCTGCTGCAGGGGTCCTCAAACTACGGCCTGCGGGCCACATGAGGTGGTGTGATTGTGTTTGTTCCCGTTTTGTTTTTTTACTTCAAAATAAGATACGTGCAGTGCACATAGGAATTTGTTCATAGTTCTTTTTTTTTTTAAACTATAGTCCAGCCCTCCAACCATCTGAGGGATAATGAACTGGCCCCCTGTTTAAAAAGTTTGAGGACCCCTGAAAGGTATGGCAGAAGTAATGCTATTGAATCTTATGGCTAAGTTATTAAAGGGAAGGAAGCTACCGCTTTGTTAGCTCAAATAGCTGTTTCTGTAAGTGTGTAAAAGGTTTGACTACACTGAGGCCACCATGCTATAAGGCTGACTAAGCCCACGCAAAGGAGAAGCCACGTGGAGAGGCCATGAGACAACAGAAGAAAAAGAGATGAAGGCAGCCCCCAGCTGCTAGGACCTCTCACCTTCTAGCTGTCATCCTAGCTCTGGTGACCAGCTGGCTGTACCCCTATGAGAGACCCTGACTTAGCCCAGCTGATACCCTTCCCAAATTCCAATTCATAGAAAACCACAAGAGTAATAAAACAATAATTATGTTTAACTACAAAGTTTTAACAATACATTTATACATGTAGATTACTTATTAAACAAATGTTTATTCAATGTCCACTGTGCTAGGGAGTGTCCTGGGTACTAACCCTGCAAAGATTTTTTCCCTTAAAGGAATTTAATTAATCCCTCATTCTCTGTGTCTCTGTGGCTCTTTAGACTGCTACTATACTATGAATTTATACTATTGTACTATACTATGTATTTATTTTTTCCATATTGTATAAGTTATAGACATGTTTGATTAAACTTATAATTTCAGGACCTGTGCCTTATTTTTATTTCCCTCCTTACTGTCCACAGAGCGCATAAATTGATATATAGCACTATCTGAATAAGGAAATTCAGTGCAAGAAAATGAGTTATCCCCCACGATATAAATTAAACTAATAAAGTTTTCAATACATGATTTCATTAAAATATCTGAAGTTTTCAGTTAAAGAAAAGGAAAAGAAGTACTTTTTATTAAAATATTAGAATTTAAAGCCTAATGTGGTGGCTTACACCTATAATCCTAACATTCTGGGAGGCTGAGGTGGGTGGATCACTTGAGCTCAGGAGTTCAAGACCAGCCTGAGCAATAGCAAGACCCCAACTCTACTAAAGAATAGAAAAGCTAGCCAGATGTGGTGGCACTCTAGCTAAAAAAGCTCACCTATAGTCCCAGCTCCTTGGGAGGCTGAGGCAGGAGGAGCCCAGAAGTTTGAGGTTGCTGTGAACTATGATGCTACAGCACTCTACTAAGGGCAACAGAGCAACAGCATGAGACTCTGTCTTTAATTGTTTCTTACAACAGTCAAAAAGAAAAACATTGCTCAAGGAAAGATTCTAACAATTAGTAAGCCACACCTTGGCTGGGATAACCGCAGAGAATCACTGCCAGCTACTGTCCTCTGCCCTGGCGGCCTGTGCTGCGGCAGCAGCTGGGGCTCAGGCCCTGGCCCCAGCGGCCCAGCAGCGTGTCCAGATGGCCCCGGCACCTGCTTCCTCACCAGCCGTACAAAGCTGGGCCGAGACCCGAAATCCTTCCGGTACCCTTGTCCCATGCTGACCCCAACTCGGGCTCAGCCTGTTTAATCGACAAAGACCCCACCTATTTGGGGCCCGTGCTGAGCTGCCTGAGAGGTGGAAAGCTGATTATTAATAAAGACCTCTTGAGGAAGTGGAGTTTTCTAATATCGCCTCATTAATAAAACTCTCAACCGACACAGTTAGAGAAGGAGGCAGCGCACCATCTCCGGAGCAGGTGAAGCAGGCGGGGAGCGTGCTCAGGGGCAGGACGAGGAGCTCCTGGACGGTGTCCAGCACCGCTGACCATTGGGCAGCATCGGCTATTCCCACAACTCCTGTGAAGACCGGGCGAAGTTCTCGTGTGGTGTCCAGGGAGCTGCACAGCAGCACATACCGCATAGCCGGCCAGCCCAGCAGGAAGGCTGAGACTTGGACAGAACCAGGCTAGATGTGAGGGGCGCAGTGTTAACAGCTGAAGAAATGAGCTACTTTCTCCCAAGATGCAATGAACCGTCTGGTCCAGGAAGCCTGGCTATGAGCAGAGAACTGCGTTTGATAATTTTCCTATAGATCTGAGTATGAATCCTTTTTTGCCTCTGAGGTGGGTGTTGAGAGACCGGCCCAGCTCTGCAAGGCCTTGAGTCCCCAAGGGCAGGAGGCTCCATGGCCAGTGGGCGCTGGTCTCTGTTCTTTCCAAACGCCACGTGGACTGAGGCAGGGTGCTCGCAAGGAGTCCGTGTGAACACGGGCGACCACTGGAAGGGCAGCGTTCTCCGTGCTGCGGGAACAGGGTATAAAGGCAGCCTGGGCCTCACGGGCAGGAGAGGTGGCAGGCGCAGGGATGTCTGGTGCATGGGGTGTGGTCTCGGTGTCCCTGGTCACAGGGGGAGTGTCAGACCCTGGTCCACGGTCAGGAAGTCTGTACACCTCCCAGGAGTGCCCGTGTGACAGTTCTCACCAGGACAGCCACACGCGCAGGGTCCCAGGAGTGCGCCTGTGACAGTTCTCTCTAGGACCGCGGCTCCGGACAGAGGTGGCTTCTGCACTGTCACTACTTCCTGGCGTCACTCTGACGACCTGGCCTCCCTCAGAAACAGGCTCCAGGCCCAGCCAGCTGGAACCACAAAAGCAAGGCTTCTCAACTTGTGCTTTCCGGGTGAGAGAATTTCGCGTCCCTTCTTTTCCAGTGTGGGTCTCCTCCCCAGTGTCCAGAGTCCGAGAAGTGCCTGCAGGTGTGGCTTGGTTTGGGCTGCTGTGTTAATTGCTGTGGGAGGAAGGGACGGTGCCTCGCCCTCCCCTCCGGCAGTCACCGAGCTGGCCCAGGTCATTGCCCGGTGGCACCTGGGACGTAGTTGGGCAGCTGGCCTGTCCACTGGGATCTGCAGCTGACATTCTGCGTTACCACGAAAATCTGGGATGTTTACAGCATATACAAACGTCTCTCTCTCTTGCTGGTCTCTCGTTTTCTCCGCATAACTATGCAGTCTTCTATTTCTGGGATGTTCCAGACTTGACACAGCCTCCACGGGCTCTGCCATCTGACATGATGTTGGAGCTGCTGGGATCTTTAGAAACTACTGCCCGCATGCCTGAACGCAGACCTCCGGCTGGCTGGGGGCCTTGTCAGAGTCTGGGGGACCTGGCTGGGAAGAGCAAGCACTTGCTTTTTCACTCTGGCCTCCCAAGGGGAGCTTCCCCGACGTACGTAGGTTAGAGGCTCTGACAGTGTGTAGTGTCAAATGCTTCCAGAGTTCTCCTGCCTAGGCCTCTTCTCCTTCTCTGCCAATAACCTGATTAACCAAGTTCTCCAGCATCTAAGACTTACTTCCTCCTTTTCGTAAGGCCTCTTGTATGTAGTTTGATGTTTGGCTTAAATAGTTTCTAAAAGCCTTTCTATAGGGCAGATACAGCCCCTGGCTGACCTGTCCTCTCCAGCAGAGCCCGGGGGGAGGAAAGTGACCTGTTGGCACAGGGTGTGCTCTCTGGGGAGCTGCTGGCCACTTAGCATTGTTTGATTTATGAACTTTGACATAATAGATAGCCTTTTTTTTTAATTTAAAGATTTAGTGCACTTAATTCACTAAAATTTATTCTAAGAGGGTATTTATACTTTTATACTCTTTTTAGGTATCCATGTTTTGTTAGCTTACAGTTTAATGCCTCCCTTTTCCCTGAAAAGAGTAAATAAAATTGTGTGTTCATGAATGAAAAAAAAAAACATACCTTAAGCTAGTTTTATTTTTTCTGTCAAATAGTTTGTTGCTACAGCTGGAGATAATTGTGTTCTAATTGTAGCTTACAACTAAAATGGGCCCTGGATCTGATAAAAAGCAGTGTCCAGGCTGCCTGGTTGCAATCTTCCTTCTCACCACTAGTCTATGCTGTTGCACTAGGTACTGAATGCTGGTTCAGCGTCCGTAGGACTGTGCAAAAGGCCACTTTGAGCTAAGATTTTTACATCAGATGGGAAAAAAAGTCAAATGTCTTATTTCTTGTCAACATAGATGTAGACAATTTACAAAAAATATCTTCATGAAATTATATTTTGAATTCATAAATATAAGTTTTAAAAACTGTCAATTTGGAAAAAATTCAGATAAAATCTTTGTTAGAACGTCTCTAATTTTGAAAAAAAAATGCATTCTTAAAATTTTGAGTTTTTGTTCATTTCTCCTGTTCCTCTGCCCCCACTTTGATCTGCATTTAATAAATTTCCAAATTCTATGAATTTTTCCTGAGTACTATTTTTACTACCAAACCTGTTTTTCCCCCGAATCTTAGAGTCTAGAAATAGAATAATAGTACAGAAAAACATATATTGAGATTTAATCTATCGATACCCTGCAAGATCTTCATTTAAGTACCCTATTTAATCCTCGCACAAACGTGAAAAAGTACATTCTAAAATTACTCCTATTTTATAGACTAGAAAAGCCATGGATAACCTGAAGAACTAAATAATTTGTCCAAGGTCATAGAGAGTAGTGGTGGAACTAGCATGCAAATTAAATGGTATGACTTTATAACACAGTACCCTACCCTATTTCTCTAAATCATGGCTGGAAAGGATTTTAAAATCTGGTATACTTCCTGTTTAATGCTTCATTTTCCTTCAGCATTCCTGCAAAGTTGTCACTAGCCCTATGTTAGAACATCTCCAATGACTGTCATTATAGTCTTTCTCAACTTCGACGCACTCTATGCTTTGCCAGATTATTTTCTAAAGCTTTTTGTCATAATCTCTTCTTCGCGCAAATGAAAAACTTATATTTCTGAACAGACCACCTACAACCATTTCAAACATTCTAAACCCCCTCCAAACCTAGTTACTTATGCTCTTCAATTTATAACTTAGAATCTCACTCCCCCGGTTTTTCTCGTGGGGATAATACGCTATTTCCTTCATCCTAGAATGTGTTCCTTCCTGACTCTATCTCAACATTCCTATATTCTCATCCCTCAAGAGCCAAGTCAAAGGTCTCTTCCTCCACAAGCCTTCCCTCTTCTGTTCAGGAAGATGCAATCTCTCCATCTTGAGGAGAATGTCTGGAATTCGTTTTCTTTGGTAACGTCTCCTGTGGCAGTGAGTGGAGGCCCAGAAAGGTCTAGCAGAGTCAGAAAAAGATCATCTAAGTACCGAAGTCCATTTCATCAGTATGGGTTCTAACATGAGAGGTCTAAGAGGATTCCCAAGACTTTCAAGGATCCCCTGGAAGACAATTATAAGAATCCAAAATCAGAAATAAAAAGATAGTCAAGAGTTAGAGGACCAGAAGATGGAGTCATACATTATATGTGGTTTCATTATGGATTCTTCTTTTTATTAGGATGTCCACACATCATATGGTGCTTTAAAGATGTTGTGTGGCCTCTTAAAATTGATACAACTTTGCCACACATTTTTTATGGGGTATCATAATTCTATGTCTGACAAAATTGAGGAGTCAGCAGCGGTGATGGACTGTGCTTTTGACTAATTTATAATTTTTTTGAGGATAGTCACGATTTTGTCTTAGTATCCATCTAAGAAACACATAATATTTTAACTAAAATGTGATCAAGAAATATTTGATGGATGCATGCCTGCATGGATAGGTAGATGACAACATTAAAAACAAAAATTAAGGCCGGGCGTGGTGGCTCACGCCTGTAGTCCCAGTGCTGTGGGAGGCCAAGGCGGGTGGATTGCCTGAACTCAGAGGTTCGAGACCAGTATGAGCAGTAGTGAGCCAGAGTAAGACCCTGTCTCTACTAACATCAAAAACAGCTGGACGTTGTGGTGGGCGTCTGTAATCCCAGCTACTGGGGAGGAAAAGGGAAAGAAAATCGCCAGAGGAAGAACATTTAAAAAAAGAAGAAAGAAAATGAACAAAAAAGAAAAAGAGTACTTCAAACGAAGAAGAATGAATAAGCAAGCTGAAATTAAAAATAAAAATAAAAATAAACAAAAATTAAGTTCCTTTATTTCTGAATATATGTCTGAATGAAAATGACTGACTCTCATGCTTCAAAAATGTCTGAATGAAAATGACCAACTCTCAATAAACCCATTAGAAGAATCCATACTACTGTTTTCAAATTTCACTTAATAGGTTTTCAATTAATTCAACCAAATATTTGACTGCCTTTAAAAAATAGTTGTTCAAAGTTATTTTTGATGAAGCCATAACTTGAGGTTTGTTAGCTGTTAAATTAAAATGAAGATTAAGGCTGAAGAACCCCCAAGCAGACAGAGCCATTTAAGCGTTATAAGTGACCTCAGCCTTACTTGACTTGCAAACAGCAAAATTTAACTTAAGCTATTTTTGTAAATGCGTATATTAGAGAAAAACAAAACTTAAGTTCAACCAATCAGAAGTACCTAACAAAGAAATAATTATGCAACTAGGGACATTCTAATAGAATAAATAAAGAAACTGTATAACTATAACCAAGCAAATATTTTCTTTAATTTACTTCCATGTTTGTTCTAGAAAAGTCTCCCCCCTTGTATTACCTTGATGGAGCTGCCCAATTCACGGAGTGTTACTTGTTCTAATAATCTCTTTAAAAATGTTACTGTGCTTCAGTTTACCTTTTAACATACCTGAACTCTTTTGGTTTTGTTTAAAGCCATCATCTTACAAACCTTAGAACTATCAGCAGTCAACATTTTAGGAAGCATTTTTTTTAATGACAAATATAAAACACCCACCCATTATTATAAACTGAAATACCAAAGGAAAATTGAAAGTCATCCAGGACCTACCATGATTGTGAAGAGTATGAGAAGAGGGTGGACTCTTTTACTATAACTTGTGATGATTTGCACATGTGAAAAAAAACTAGTAGAAATGTGTGTATCTATGTTAGTCTTTCTTAGAAGAAGAAAACACATGACCCAAAATATTCTGGATAAAAACTATAGACTATTAAGTAGTTCATGATGCCAAGCAAACAAACAAACAAAAAGGATTAAAATTTAAAACTAAAATAGTTGAGAAATAATCAGTCTCTGGTAAACTCACTGTCAAGTGGAAATTCATTTTTAATCATGAAATATATTTTCTGTATGCTATTTTATCTTTGTTTTAATTTGCTATTTAGCACTGCCCTAAAATATTAATAATTTGTTTAATAAATTCTAACTCTTAATAGATTTTTAATGAAGAAATCTGCCTGCGAGAGCCATGTGAGAGAATTGAAATTGCATGCTTTCTGAAAGTGTTAAATTATTGACCTGCTGAACGGTTTCATTTGAACCTCTATCCTTTGCTTGCCATTGCCTGTTTAGATCTTCTTAGAAGCTTTGTGAAATGTAAAAATTATTGATCCTTTAAGCCCTAATATCAGGCATTTTAGGAATGAGAAGCAAAAATGTTTCATCCACAGTCAATTCACAAAAAAATAAAAATTTTTATTTCAAATTAAAATGTCAAATCATTTATAGTTAGCCGGTAAGTAAAATAAACCCATACTGCTTAAAACCTTCAATGAGTGTAGGAAATAAAGATTCCCGTGGGAGCTCCATTGTTGATCTATTTTCTACAAAACATTCACCTAGCTGTTCCTACAGGGCTGCCTAAATGCCAGAGCTGTAACAGCTCCAGATAAATCTCTTTCTCCATGCAGATTTTCAGCACATAGGAAGGTCAGCTCTGGAGTTTGAAAGAGTCAAGGTGCATTCTGTCGGAATGGCTGGGATGCCGTCTTCCCTGCTGTACTCTCTCCTGGATTGTGACAATACAACACAATGCTCAGCTTTCAAAATACCGTAGATAAATTTACAGAGAAAAAAATTGTGCCATTTTCACACCCTCACCCATTCATGCCTCTGGGAGAAATTTGTAGAGGGATTATCTCTGTGGATTTTGCAGACAAAATGGATGGTGAAAAGCCTGTGATCTTTGCAATCAATCATATCTGGTTTTGATCCCTGGCTCCTCCACTTACTAATTGTTGGACTTTGGATCATTTGTTTAACAACAGGTTCTGTTTCTTTATAATATTGTTGACCTTATCAAATCAGGAGGAAAGATTAAATGAGGTAAAATATATGTTTTCAAATGCTTGTTTCCCAACCAAACACATACTTGCTGCTTAATCAACACTGGTGGCTGTAGTGGTGGTGACGATCAAGCCCTCTATAAGATCCAAAGTCAATCCTCCCCTAAAGAAAAGACTGACAGGGGCAGCGCCTGTGGCTCAGTGAGTAGGGCGCTGGCCCCATGTGCCGAGGGTGGCGGGTTCAAACCCAGCCCCGGCCAAACTGCAACCAAAAAATAGCCGGGCGTTGTGGCGGGCGCCTGTAGTCCCAGCTACTTGGGAGGCTGAGGCAGGAGAATCGCGTAAGCCCAAGAGTTAGAGGTTGCTGTGAGCCGTGTGACGCCACGGCACTCTACCCGAGGGCGGTACAGTGACACTCTGTCTCTACAAAAAAAAAAAAAAAAGAAAAAAGAAAAGACTGACAGACTGCATTAAACCACTGAGAAAGCTCTCAGTAGATATTATCCTCAGGGCTAATCCAATGTTGAGTTTAAAACTTAGAGATTTGGTTTTAAGTCTGTTATGGCCCAGGAGCAGGGAGAGTACAGACTAGCCCCAAAATGCCTAGAAAGAACCATCAAGAAATGAACAGCGTAATGAAGTCCCATTTGTTTATTTTTGTTGTTGTTGCAATTGCCATGGCAGTCTTCTTCATGAAGACTTCCCCCACGCCAATATCTTCCAGTGTTTTTCCTATGCTTTCTTTGAGGATTTTTATTGTTTCATGCCTTAAATTTAAGTCCTTTATCCATCTTGAATCAATTTTTGTGAGTGGGGAAAGGTGTGGGTCCAGTTTCAGTCTTTTACATGTAGACATCCAGTTCTCCCAACACCATTTATTGAATAGGGAGTCTTTCCCCCAAGGTAAGTTCTTGTTTGGTTTATCGAAGATTAGGTGGTTGTAAGATGTTAGTTTCATTTCTTGGTGTTCAATTCGATTCCAAGTGTCTATGTCTCTGTTTTTGTGCCAGTACCATGCTGTCTTGACCACTATGGCTTTGTAGTACAGACTAAAATCTGGTATGCTGATGCCCCCAGCCATTAAAAAAAATGGAGACTTTACATCCTTCATATTAACCTGGATGGAAGTGGAAGACATCATTCTTAGTAAAGCATCACAAGAATGGAGAAGCATGAATCCTATGTACTCAATCTTGATATGAGGACAATTAATGACAATTAAGGTTATGGGGAGGGGAAGCAGAAAGAGGGATGGAGGGATGGGGGTGGGGCCTTAGTGTGTGTTCACACTTTATGGGGGCAAGACATGATTGCAAAAGGGACTTTACCTAACAATTGCAATCAGTGTAACTGGCTTATTGTACCCTCAATGAATCCCCAACAATAAAAAAAAAAAAAGAAATGAACAGCGTGAGGTAATGACCATCAGATTGGGTCAGACAGACCTGGGTTCTCTGGGGGATTTGTTTTGTTTTTATTTTGTTTTGTAACATTTCTCAACAGAGCACCCATGGCAAGCTACTTGAATTTTCTACATCTCAATCTCCTCTCATCAAAATATAAAATAACAACATATAATTAACCCTCAGCAATTACTTCATGGTGATGTTAGCAACATAGCTTGGATTAAGATCCTTAGAGATAGCATAAACTATAAACATAATTTTTGTGGCTCTGTGTTTCAGAGTTATTCAGAAATTTGTCCTGAGAGATGCTCTGAGAAAAATAAATAAAAGAGTTAAGTTGCATGGTCAAACACATTTGGGAAACACTAACCCCTTTCTTAAAGAGTCACAGTTAATACTGGCATGTTAAAAGCTTTGAAAAATTCTGCAATGCAGACATCACAGATGGTGCTGATATATTCTGATGGCTGCAGAAACCAGCTCTGACTAATTCACATCTACTGTCAGGCTTTTCTTGGCCCCACAAAGTGAATCTACTCCATAACTACTAAGTGGACTTCCATTTTGCTTACATCTCATAACATTGCCCTGGTTCACCGAAAAGGATAAATATTATGAAGAGGGAAATTGCGATATACAAGACCTTTAATGAGAGCATCAGCACAACGCAGGGACACCTTGGATCCTGATAACTTACACTAATAATCATGATCTGGGATTCCACAAACATTTAACTATAGAAAAATGGACTGAAATCTGAAAATCAGATCAGACCTAATTGTACCCAAATAATCTGATTACAAAGAGGTGAATCAGGTATGTTATTACTGTACTTCTTAGGACCTAGTCAAGCAGCAAGTCTTATAAGACACAATGTTACTCACTGAACAGTGATTTATTTATAAGACATATACCTGCTCTCCTAGAAGAGTGCCTCACACATAATAGTCTTTTTATAAATATTTGCTAAGTATAGGAACAAATTAAAATAGCAGTTTTATTAGGCCCTAAGAAGGGCTGGATTTATGATACAAAATGAAGAGAAGACTATGTATGTATTTTTAATTAATGTCTAGTATTAATTGACTTAAAAGCACGGCAAATACTTTCAATTTTTCAGTCAGGTCCTAACTTCTTAGTTGTATAGTAAAGAATGAAGGATGAGACTAGCAAAAGAGATAATTGAGGTTTTGCATGGAAAAACCCTCATAATTTTAGCTTAAGTCTATGGGTGAATAAACCATGTAACTCTTCTAAATAATTCGGACATCTGGGATCAGTGATGGCAGGGATAACAGAGCCCAGGAGTGTCCTAGAGAAACATAACTGCAGAAAAAGGCTAAATTTCTGCCTAACGTTTGGGATAGAGTCCATCAGAGGGATAAGCAAAGATAATTTTTATAAGGAAAACTTTTTTACTAGGAAATGCTACAATTTGAGGATAAAGTAATGAACCAAAACAGGGGGAAGCTCAAATACAGGGGAGGAGAGAAGCCCAGAAGTTGGGAACCAAAACTTAATCCAGAAACAGAGAGAAAATCAGAAAAGAGCTGGAATATTTACCAAGAAAATTTGTATACAGAGTTCCTTATGGTTTAGCAGAGATTAGTGATTGGCCCAAAGAACAGTGGTTTTTGTTACAAGTTTAATACGGCAGCCAAACAGCTTCTGGTATACTGAACAATTCAAAAGGAAAAGAAAGAATTCTATCACACAAATTGCTTAGAACAGGAGGGAAATTCATTTATCTCTGTGAACTAATACAAACGGAATGTCTGTGTCCCCCACCAAACCAAATTCATATGGTGAAAACCTAACACCCAAGGTGATGCTATTAAGAGGTAGAGCATTTAGGATGTGTTGAGGTCACAAGGATGGATCCTTCATGAATAGGGCTGATGCCCTTACTGTTGAAAAGGCCTCAGAGAGATCTCCCTCTCTTTTTGCCACATGAGGATACAACCAGAAGTCAGCTGTGCATTGACTTGGAAGTGGGACTGCACCATGCACTGTATGTCTTCTTAGCCTCAAAAAAATGTAAGAAACAAATTCTTGTTGTTTAAGGGACCCAGTCTATGGCATTTTTGTTATAGCAGACTGAGACTTGGTCACTCTAAGAGTACACTGGATTTAGACAGTGAGATCTGGGATTTAATCTTGGCACAACCAATGTATTTCCAGCTATGTAACCCTGGGCAAGTCATTGAAATTTAGGAGTCTTTAAAACTCAACTAGTTAAAAAGAAATATTTTGCAGAGATTGTGTGAAGATTAAATGAGTCTATAAAAGTACTTAACTCATTACTTCTTATAGAATATGAGCTAAGAAAGCAGTTTTCCAAATATTTCCTTGCCCAAAGATTTTATTAGTAAATTATCTGATAGGATTGAGCCAACATATTTCTATATCTCCTTTTTCCATTTTCAGGGAAAATGTATCTGCCGTTTAAATTATGGAGAAATAAAGCTGAACAAGGAAAATAGATGCATGGACTACCTAAATGTCTCCCTGAGTTTAATTTGCTGTCAAATTATATATCATATTATATTGAAGCTAAATATGTCTAAAACTTTAGATAGCAGTACAATTTTACTATGCTAGTCAGTGTTTTTGGCTATTTGATATATGTTTATTCTGATATTAGAATATTAGAAAAAGATATTTCCACAAATTGTACCTACTCTTTGGATTTTTGATACTTCAGAGAGAATACAGAATATTAGGATATCAAAGTTGTTTTTTTCTTGCAAAAC
Organism: Nycticebus coucang; assembly: GCF_027406575.1. Classification (NCBI taxonomy): domain Eukaryota; kingdom Metazoa; phylum Chordata; class Mammalia; order Primates; family Lorisidae; genus Nycticebus; species Nycticebus coucang. The sequence continues at coordinate 56,351,252 of NC_069783.1, forward strand.
TGTAGAAGTATAAATTGTGTTTTTAATGTGATCTTGCCTTTAGTAAGACCCAGATATGCAAGTCCTTGTTATTCTCTCTTCTCTCATATTTTTCTTAAAAGGTTGTTTCTACACCATATTTCAGTTTAAAAATGAAAGTACTTTTTAATGGTACCCAATAATATTTATATGTAAGTATGTAATAAAGCATTCATTGAGTGAGTCATGTTAAAGTATAACCACAATAATGGAATCACCTTATTAGCTTGTCTATATAAATGCCAACAAAAATAATGTCAATTTACTTTTCTCATTCTTAAGTCAAACATAAAATTGCCTAAGTAAATATTTTAGATAAATTTAATACCTGCATTAAAGAGGAAAAAAAAGTTCAAGTTCTTTAAATAAAAAATTCCATCTCATAGAATATTACTGTTTTAAAAGTTCGGGAATACTTACTTCTGAAAATGAGCATCTCTGTTCATTAGCTGCATTAAATATATGTGTATATTTAAATACAAATGTACTAGTTTCTGATAAACATAAGGATCTGAGGTCAGACAGCCAGATCCCAGTATTTACTATTTGTGAGACCTCTGTTTGGTTTATATTCCTCACCCAGAAAGTGGAAATTATCTGTAAAGTTGTTAAAAAGTTCTTTAGACTAGCACGGAGGACATGAGAAGTCTTTGGTAAATCCTACATGTCAACTCCATAGTAGAACTCTACCCCAATTCTCTTTTTAACCTACGTAATTTAAAAATAATTTAAAATACAAAAGGACATGGACCTGGCCTAAAATATTACATTATACTTAATTATAGGTGACCTCTGCTTTGACTCTTTCATAAATGTATTTTTCACATCTGGTTTCAGCATGGTATCTTATCTTTGCAGGTAAAACTGCTTCTTCCTCCAGATATCTGAAAAGATGCTAAATGACTCAGGTAAAACTTCTCATTTAAGATCGTTTTAATTATAGCAGCAACAACAGATGTATATATGTTCCTTAATGAAAGTGTAATTTGTAGTTTGTCCCTCTGAAAGTTAAGCTGGAAAATTTTAGATTATATTCAGACATGAAGAGAAGCACTGATCTCGAAGTCAAATGCTCTATTATTAAAAAGTGTCATCCCCTATGAATTTCATAAATAGCAAACCCAGGAACAGAATAACCATTTTAAAAAGTCTGGAGGGGATTCCATAACAACATTTAAATGTATTACTACTCAGACAATTTGATTGGATTATAAAATATTTAAAGCTGCAGCTGTACTGTGGTGTTTACTGTTGATTATTTTGATTTCAAGATCTTCACACAAAAAAGCACAAGTTTACAAAACTATTTATGTTGTACTGATAAATAAACTGCACCATAAAATGAAATGCACTTAATATATCTTCACACAAAGAGGACAGAAATAGAAATAGCAAAATAGAATGGTAGTTCTTCAAAAGTTCTATCTCTGAAGTGGAATCGCTACCTCAAAACTAAAAAGACCAAATACATGTTCTAGTTTAAAATGTATTAAAAACTAAGCAAAATACATTAATGTTGAGTTCTGGTTATTATAAAACTTTATGAAAATTTGCCACATGTGATTCTACATAAATCTAAGAAGACTTTGCAAACATGAAAGCATTTATGACCTAACAACTATAAAATAATACATTTATTATTTTGTTTCTGGAGATCAGGCTGGAATTATTTAAAGAAACTTCACTTCAAAGTAGCAAGTTGTATCAATATATCCAATCAACACATATTTAAAGAAACCCAGTGAATGAACTAAAAAAGAGTCAAGAAATACCAGTAGAACCTCTGTAATTTGACCACCCAAGGAACTGCAACAGACAGGTCAACATATCAAAGTGGTCAACCTAAGGAACCAGGCCTACTGTACCTTGAGTACATGTGGTGCATGGCTGGTCTATGAAAATTAGGTCAGTGTAAGGAGGTGGTGGATGTTGGCAACTATGGATATGTATATACTATACATGCAGTAGAACTAGGATGGCAACTGATATGGGGGGAAATGCAGCTAAAATATTTCTACTATACCCAACTCTACTTCCCTCCCAAGAGAGAAAAATGAAACAATTATGACCAAAAATCTGAATGTACAAAGGAAATGCCAGTATCTCTCTGAAGCCTTAACATAAACGGGTATCCATGATAAGCTCTATTTCTCATAAGATGTTCAAGTTGCATTGATGGAGCTTATACTCCTCACAAGGCCTCCCTTAAGAGGGAGAAATAAATACCTCCACCACAAGCTTTTTCAATTTCTCAATTCCTCTCCCAAAGAGCCATATCCAGTAAGCAACTGACTGAAACTCCAGGTTAGCTTGTAAGTTTTGAATATTCACTGTATCAATCCACCTTCTTCAGCCCCATGCTGACAATAATAACAGCACTAAAAATTTTTTTTAGGTATGATATTAGTTGCCTAAGTTTTTTGAAAAATTTTAAAGTCTTTTGTGGTTACTAGTTCTATCTGACAAATGAGGAGGAAACTAATGCCTAACTAATTAATAATATCTTGCCCAAGGTGGCACAGCCAGTAAGTGAAAAAGCTTAGATTATGTGTTTTCCTGAGTCTGAGTAGGAAAGAGCCATTTGTGGAAGTGGAGAGTAACTCTCTGGCTCTGAAAGTGAACAGATGTAATTCTAAATTCCAGCTTCAACATTTGGGGAAGTCACTTGAGTTCTCTGATCTTCTATTACTTATTTCCTCATTTGTAAAATAAGAATCATAGTGGTACCTGCTTCCTAAGGCTGTTATAAGGATCAAATAAATTAATGTATGTTAAGTACTATTTTAGAAAGCTAAATAGATAAGAATTAGGTGAAACACGCATACGCAATGTTAATTTTCAAATGTAGACTCTCCAGATTACTAGTTAACTAATCTTTAGATAATCGCTAGGGATACAGCCATTAATCTGCCAAAATTAGATAAGGAAGTCATTTATACCTAATGTCAATTAATAAACCAGGTACCTGGATAAGTTGGAGAAAAAAATACCAATGAGATAGGAGAGAATTTATTGAGATACAAGAAATGTATAGAAAAGAGAGAAAGGTAAAACGATGTTAGTACTCCCACTCCCTTTTTCTCTTGGTCATCCTCCACTATCTTGCCTCTATGTTTACAATGGGTTCTTGTAGCATAAATAAAGGATAGTCAGGCTATGAATTCAGATAACCCAAGTTGAAAACCAGTTATTCATAGGGTAGTCTGAGACCTCTGTTATCTCTGAGTCCTATTCTCTTCATCTGCAAAACACACATAATAACACCTGCCTATAGGATTCATTATGCATGTGAGAAAAACGTATTATATCGGGGTTTATATGTGTATACTTTACTATCAAACCTTGGGCATACTAAATCTAGATGTATCAAGTACACTTTTGGCTAGTTTCCTGATTTGGACCAACGTATTACTCAAGTTTTATGAATCTTCAAAATACTTTGTTTGTGGTGATGGTATCTAGACATTTCAAAACTTTTCCAGGTTTGCATACTGAACTTTTCATTATATAGATAATTTTCACATTATCTTTTTGACAAAAGAAATGTTTATATAGCTTCATTTTAATGGTTAAGAGAGAGGACATTTGGAAGGCTTTTTGGACACACGTGCAACCTTTATGTTTTACATGCATTCCTATAATGAAAGGATTTTTCAAATGATAAATGAAATTTCCCTATAAAAAGCGAGAAGGACTCATAATCACATATGAAAAGTAATCTTGTTATTTTACAATTGAACTTAAAGCTGCCCTGTATATTCATGATCTGGAAGATATAAGTAGACGAATATAATTTGGTAAGGTTGGTAATTTCAGAGGTGATTGTAGACTTTGAGCTCTATTAACTAAAGTTGAAAATTAGACCACCAGCTTTCAACTACCCAGCAGTAATTAATTCCAGCATGTGAAGCTTTATTAAGGAAAAGCAAAATATATTGCAAATTGTCGAAAAGGAAAGCCACCAACTGATGACACAGGACTATTTAAATATATTAAAGAAATGGTGCAGTATGTTAAGCATGTAATTCCGCCAAAATTCGCCCAGCTTTATTTTGTCTTCCTTTCCATTTCCTTGGCTCTCAAAAATTCATTCTCAGTTCTTTGGCAAAAGAGACTGGAAGAGACCAGAAGGAGGAGAGGGGGAGTGGACAGCTCATGCTAATGCCACTTTTGATTTCATATTTTTTTGAAAAATCCTACTTTGTGCATATAAAATATAGTTCATTTCTTATCCTGAGAGTTACCCTGGCATATGGCTCAATTGGAAACATCAAGGTTTTTAGTTCTTTTTAAAATGGCTTGCCTCTTTTCCAGACTTTTCTTCAGATGTATTGTCAATGCCACTTTTAGAGTCTATCACCCTTATATTGGTAAAAATCTTTTTCACTTTCTGGCCAAGAAGGTCCTGACCATGATGGTAGATGAATAGTGAATGGGGTAAGTCTGGGACTGATTGTGAAAGCATCCATCTAAGCATCTGGGTTGTTGTTTTTTTTCACGTATGACTAAGATCATGTTGTTGGAGTTTTTTTGTAACATAAAACGTTTCTACTTTCTATTCTTCTGTTGAGTTAAATAATCCAAAGGTAGGTATTGAATGCCATAATCACACTCTGAAACCTATGTGCACTAATGAAGTTCCATGAGTCCACTCCAATCCTGATCCTTCTTGATAAAATACAATGCCAATTAACTGATCTTTAAGGATATTCTTACATGTCCAACACCTTTTCAAATCAATGCTGTGCTGGTTTTGTATTGACATCACTAGAACAGCCAATTTCCTAAAGTTGAATGTGAGCTATAACAATTAATACATTGTTATAGTATTCATCTTGGGGGGCGGCGCCTGTGGCTCAAACGAGAAGAACGCCGGCCCCATATGCCAGAAGTGGCAGGTTCAAACCCAGCCCCGGCCAAAAACTGCAAAAAAAAAAAAAATAGTATTCATCATGAATGAAGTTTTTGGTTTCAAAAATATAGAATATATTTCCAATATAATTCATCATGACTGTTCTGCATTAGTCTGCAATAAATCCTGAATAGACCCACTGAATTCATGGAATTATTGGATAATGCCATATTCTGACCAAAGAAGGAAATGAAGATAGCCTAAAAGTATATATCAAATTGGGAAGTTTTGAATATGAAATAAAAGATAAAAGTGAAAGAAAACTGGAAGGAGAGAGTGTTCTTTAAGCTTTTTGCTAAATAGAAACATAATAGTTTATAAGAAATGCAAATAACATTTCTTATATTTTCTGTCATAATGCAATGCTAAGAAAGGTTTCAAGGATACTTTGTAAAAGTGACTTTCGACTTCTGGCTGGCAATAATTTCTGAGTCCTGAGGCAATTGTCAGTCACTTTTTCAAACTGGAGAATATAGCAATAGTTTTAAGAGTATAACTCCACTTTTAGCTTCACATGTATATTCTAAATCTAAATATCACGTGTAAACAAGTATACGTAGAATTTCATGTGACAAAAATGTAAGTTATAAAAATTCATTTATAATCAGAAACATACAAATGTCTACCTCCAGAAATTTTGAAGGACTGAGCAAGGTTATATTTTTCCTTAGTATATTCTTCATTTATTTTCCATTTTTCTTACCTGGCAGGCAGCTAGGGGCTACAGAGTCAAATAATGAAGTTGTCTTTCATTTGGATATAGTTTATTAATGGCAAAACACTAATCCATTAATCAACTTAAAACAAGTCAGTAAATTAAAAAAAAAATCAGGATCTCCTTTAGTAACAGAGATCACATGCCTCTTAAAAAGGAGCTATTATCTCCATGGGTTTCTCAGCTGAAGTTAAAAATCTAAAAATGATTTTCATTCATTTCTCATTAATATGCAAAATTATTCAAATTAGATAGTAATTAACCATCTACTCAGTAGAAAACCTTTTCATGATAATTTATGATAAACTCGGTTGCTGCTTTGATTGAGATTGATTTTTGGTGTTGAGAAACTATCATGAATACAAAAAAGCACCTGAAAAAATATTTTTAAACACCTAACTTATTGCTCAGCTAATCACATGGTAGCCATGTTCCAAAAAGAATCTTACGGACTAAGGCGAGCACTGAAAAAGCTGTGTCTACACTTCTGTGTTTTTAGTAAATTTGATGGTAGAGCACAATGTCTTTGGATGCCTTCATTTACCTGACTCATATCATTTTGGGATTTATTGTTGTTTAATTCGACCATCCGTCACACGCTGCCTGGATGATACAGTATTTCAATAAGAAAAGAACTATGGACATTTTCACATATTCTCAAGATTAATTTATTTCACAGGATACTTTACTCAATGGGCTCACTTATGATTTGTAAACATAGATCGGTTTTACTTTCTGCAGATCAGAAAGAGACCTCAGTAGTAGACGATGAAAGGGTGGTTATTATGTGCTTGTCAGGCCAGTGGAAGTCATTTTCATTCTCAACAACAAAAGCTGGAGTTGAGTATCAGTGACCATAGGGTATGCAACTCGATCTAAACACTGACAACTCCTATTCAAAACGGTGCCCCCTGAGAGTAAAAAACCACAGGGACACAGTTAGTGACCTTCTGTGAACGCTTAAAAAAAACACAAAGGAAAACACCTACTACTTTCAGTATCTACTTGGTTGCAGGGATCAACTATGGGTGAGAATTCCTGTGGCAATAGATGAAAAGGAAAATTTGACTCCGGCTGGGTATAGATGGCGGCCTCATCATCCATCTGAAAGCATGTTATTGTGGCATCAGAATAGTACACGTTACATTTTGGCAAGCATTTTCCCTTACTTCATATTTGTATGCAATAAGGTTTAAAATATTATTTTAGTTGCTCCTCTTTCAGGTATGATGCTGGACAGATAAAGAACATGACACTTGAGCAGTGTGACTGTTAACAAGTTAATCTGTTAGATGAGCAGGAACTAGTTCTTGATATTTTTTTCTTCTACTTTTTTTCTTCAGCTACTTGGTGTTTTTTAGGATGTCCCCAAACATGGCCCACATCAGTATCACCGTGGGTGCTTCTTAAAGATGCCAGACCCCTTTCCAATAGAACTATGTCAGCCTCTGGAGGAGACATCTAGGTAATTCCATTTTTAAACTAGATGCCCAGATAATTCCTAAGCAGACACACAACAAAAAAATTTTAATACCCAACCTGTAAGTTTTCCTCACCAAATAGTTGATCTCCCACACCCGCAAAATATATGGTATATCTTCAGGGGATGGGGCAAATGGGGAGTGATACCCTTATGTGGATCCTCCTACGGATTTTCTGACAAGGTGAAATATAGGGTAATTAGTAAAATATCCTGAAAACATTATTCTGAATCCACCCAGTAATGTCTGAGAAGGGTAATTATGGAATAACGAACATGATACTAAACAAAGAGGAGAAAAATCTGCACTCAAAAAGCAACACCTTTTTTGAAAGGTGCCCCTACAAAACTGAGAGATAAAATGATTAAAATTTGAAGCAACTGCTCCTTCCCGCAGGGTACAGTAAGTTCCCAGTGTAGATAATATAGGTGCACATTCTTTCTCATAGGATTCTGAAACAACAGAATTAACCATAAACTAAGAGTTGCCATGATTTATGTTTTATAATGGCCCCTCCTTTCCATTTCCTGGTCAGCGTTCTGGATGATTATTCCATTTAGCACACATTCTTTAGTTTGTTTCTTTTGCTTCAAGTCTATTTTACATTTTCCTGTACTGAACTGCATTTGCCATCTGCTGATCCAATTACTTATACAATCCAAATCCTTTTGAGTCTGATTGTTTTGTTCCTCATTATTTGCTCAGCCTCCAGTTTTAGTATCCTCTGTAAACTCTAAAATCTTGTTTTCAATACCTCATCTGAATTTCTTATATACAATACAACCCAATTAGCTCAAACTTTAGGTTTTCCTAAGGCTACTTGTATTTGAAGGGATTTAGATCAGATGAGTGGATTTGGATCCTAAGAAAGTCCTGACAATTCACTCTTTTAAGGACAGCTGATCCATCAAGAATTGAGCTATTCTCTTAAAATTGAAAGAAATTAAAAAACAGGAAGGATACAAATTCTAAAATTCTACTATACATGGGAATAATATATCATCAACAACATCATCATCTTTTTATTCCAGCTTTATTGAAGTATAATTGGAAAAACTACACTTCAAAGTGTGTAATATGATTTAATATACATATACATTGTGAAATGATTGCAATGATTAAGCTAATTAAATACCTATCATCACTCCGCAAAGTTAACTTTGCATGTATGTGTTAAGAATTACTTAAGATCTACTCTCTTAGCAAATTTTAAGTATAAAATTTTTTTTAATTAAATCATAGCTGTGTACATTAATGCAATCGTGAGGTACAATGTGCTGGTTTTATATACCATTTGAAATATTTTCATCACTGGTTAACATAGCCTTCACCGCATTTTCTTAGTTATTGTGCTCAGACATTTATACTCTACACTTAGTAAATTTAACATGTACCCTTGTAAGATGCACTGTAGATGTGGTCCCACCAATTACCCCTCCCTCCACTGATCCTTCCCCCTCCCCTCCTCTCCCTCTCCTCTTTCCCCTTCTTCTTGGGCTATAGTTGGGTTATAGCTTTCCCATGAAAGCTATAAATTGGTTTCATAGTAGGGCTGAGTACATTGGATACTTTTTCTTCCATTCTTGAGATACTTTGCTAAGAAAAATATATTCCAGCTTCATCCAAGTAAACAGGAAAGAGGTAAAGTCTCCATCTTTCTTTAAGGCTGCATAATATTCCATGGTGTACATATACTAAAATTTATTAATCCATTAGTGGGTCGATGGGCACTTGGGATTCTTCCATGACTTAAGACATGAAACTAAAAATACTAGAAGAAAGTTCAAGGAAAACAATTGAAGAAATTGGCCCAGGCAAATATTTTGTGAGCAAGATCCCCCCAGCAATTGAAGCAACACCAAAACACATTATTGGGATCTGATTAAACTAAAAAGCTTCTGCACAGCCAAAAACACAGTGAGTAAAGTAAGAAGACATCCCTCAGAATGGGAGGAGATATTTGCAGGTTATGTCTCTGACAAAGGTTTAATAACCAGAATCCACAGAGAACTCAAATGTATTAGCAAGAAAAGAACAAGTCATCCCATCTCAGGGTGGGCAAGGCACTGGAAAAGAAACTTCTCTGAAGAAGACAGGCATACAGACACATGAAAAACTACTCATCATGTGTCTGTATGCCATCTACCCCTAAAGCACCCATCCCTAATCCTTCTAGTCTTTATTTCTATGAGTTTGACTTTTTTAAATACAACATGCAAGAGAGATCATGCAGTATGTCTTTCTGTATCTAGTTTATTTCATTTAACATAATGACCTCCAGGTTTATCCATGTTTAAAGCTGAATAATGTTCATATATATACACATATACAATATATACACACACATACACAATGCGCTTTTTTTTTTTTTTTTTTTGCAGTGTTTGAACCCACCACTTCTGGTATATGGGGCTGGCACCCTACTCCTTTGAGCCACAGGAGCCACCCACTCTTTACATTCTTAATCTACTCAACCATTGATAAACACATTGTATTCATACGTAGGCTATTGTGAATAATGCTGCAGTAAATGAGAAAATGCAGACATCTCTTCAGGATAGTGAATTACTTCCCTTTGTATAAATACCCAGAAATAAGACTGCTGGATCCTATGTAGTTTTATTTTTAATTTTTTGAGGAACTTTTAAACTGTTTTCCATAATGGCTATACCAATTTACATTCTTGCCAACAGTGCAGAAGGATTCCCTTTTGGTCATATCTTCAGTAACACTTATTATCTTTTGATTTTTTTATTGATAGTCATTCTAATAGGTGTGAGGTGGATCTCAATGTGGTTTTGATTTCAATTTTCCTGATGATTAGTGATCTTGAACCCCTTTAAAAATGCTTGTCCATCTGTATGTTTTCTTTTGAGAAATGTCTGCTCAGGTCCTTTGCCTATTTTTTTGATCAGATTACTTGGGCTTTTTCCTGCTGAGTGATGTGTTCCTTATGTATTTTCTATATTAATCCCATATAAGGTATGTGGTTTGCAAAATATTTTCTACCATTTTATAATTTGCTTTTTCCTTTTATTGATTGTTTCCTTTCCTGTGCAGAAGCTCATTGGTTTGATGTATTATTTTGCTTTTGTTGTCTGTCCTTCTGGTATCATGCAAAAAATAATTGCCATTCCAATGTCATAGAACTTTTTCCCAATGTTTTCATCTAGGAGTTGAACAGTTTCAGAGCTCATCCTTAAGTCTTTAAGTTTTATTGAATTGATTTTTGTGTGTGATGTAAACTAGGGATCCTATTTATTTTTTGCAGATGCATATTCAGTTTTACCAAAACCATTTATTGAAATACTATTCTTTTCCTATTGTATAGTCTTGGTACATTGTGAAAAATTAGTTGAATGTATGTATAGGGGGTTATTTCTGGGCTTTATATTCTGTTTCATTGGTAATATGTCTGTTTTTTATGACAAAACTATGCTGTTTTATTATAGATTTATAATATAATTTGAAATCAGAAAGTGTAATGCCTATTGCTTTGTTTGTCTTACTCAAGATTACTATAACTAACAATTGTGATTTGTGGTTCCAGACAAATTTTAAAATAATTTTTCCTATTCTATAGATTTTATTTTTCTCATAGTATCCTTTATTTTGGTATCAAGGTAATACTAGCTTTATGAAATAGATGGAAATGTTTCTTCCTCTAAGATTTTAGAAGAGTTTAGGGGAAAGTGGCATTAATTCTTCTTTTAATAGTTGATGGATTTACCAGGGAAGCCCTCAGGTCCTGAGCTTTTCTTTAATTTGTTTTAAGATTTAGATTACCTATTCAGTCTCCTTACTTATCATTTATCTACTCAGATTTTTCTCTTTCTTCATCATTTCAGTCTGAGTAGGTTATATATTTCTAGGAATTTATCCATTTGCTCTAGGTTATTTAATTTGTTAACATATAATCTTCTCATAATTCTTTGTATTGCAGTGGAATCTGTCATAATGTCTCTTCTTCCATTTCTAACTTTATTGTTAGTCCTCTCATTTTTGCCTAATTTAGTCAACCTAAGATTTATCCATTTTGTATACCTTTTCAAAAATTGACTCCATCATTGATCTTTTTTGTCTCTATTTTATTTATATCTGCTGTGATTCTTTTTTTTTTTAGTTCCTTTGTTGTATAAAGTTTTTTATTTATGTTCTTCATGCAGGCAATTACTGCTATAAACATCTCTCTTAGTATTGCTTTTGCTGGATCACATAATTTTGGTGTATTGTGTTTTGATTTTCATTTGTCTCATAACATATTTTTATTTCTCTTTGATTTGTTTTTTGACCCCCCCCCTTTTTTCCAGAAACATATTGTTTCATTTTTATATGCTTGTGAATTTTCTGGTTTTCATCCTCTTATTGATTTCTAGTTTTATACCATAGTTTTTGCAAAAGATGCCTGATATGATTTCAGTCTTCTTATATTTGTTATGATTGTTTTCTGGCCTAATAAAATAACCTATGTGACTCTAAGAAGACTGTGTATTTTGTAGTTTTTGGATAAAATGTTCTATATATGTCTTGTAGGTCCATATAATCTAAATGTCAGGGTGGCTCATTCCTTATTGAAAGTGGTATATTGACGCCATCTACATTATTATATTGCTGTCTATCCCTTAAAATCTTAAATGAGTCTCCTGTAGGAAGCATATTTTTGGGTCTTTTTAAAAATCCATTCGGCCATTCATTGTATTTAGGTTGGAGAATTTAATCCACTTACATTGAAACTAATTATTGAAAAATAAAAATCATTCCCATTAGATTAATTGTTTTCTGACTGCTTTATAGATTCTTTGCTCCTTTATTTCTTTCCTGCTGTCTTCCTTTGTGATTTGATGATTTTCTGTAGTGGTATGCTTTGATTCTCTTTAGTGTATGCTCTAAAGGTTTTATTTTGTTTGATTTGTTTTTCAGTGAGCATGAGGCTTAAGTAAAATATTTCATTGTTATAACAGTCTATTTTAAATCAATAACTGCTTAATTTTGATCATGTATTAAAACTCAGCATTTTTACTACTCCCAACCCCATATTTTATGTTTCTTGTGTCACAATTTGCACTTTCTCATATCTTTTCATATTGGGTGTACACTAACAAATTATTTTTATAAAAATAGTTACTTTAATGCCTTTGTATCTTAATCTTTATACTAAAGTTATAAGTGATTTACATACCACCATTACATTATCAGAATATTCTGAATTTTACTATATACTTGCCTTTTCCAGTGAGCATATACCTTCATATGCTTCTATGTTACTAATTAGCATCCTTCATTTCAGCTTAAAGAATACCCTTTAGCATTTTTTGTAAGGTATGTCTAGTGGTGATAAACATCCCAAGCTCTTGTTTGGCTGTGAGAGAACTGAAAGAAAGATCAAGACTGGCTATTTCTATTGTATTGCATATGTTATACTACTCTCTTTTTGCCTACAAAAGATAAATTTATGGGAGTTCTTTTGTATGTGATTAGCCTCTTTTCTTTCACTTCTTTCAGATGTCTCTTAGTCTTTGATGTTAGACTATGTGTTTCTAATGTGTATAGTAGAGTCTTCATTAGGTTGAAAGTATTTGGAAATCTTTGAGCTTCATATTCATGGATATCCATATTTCCTCCCAGATTTTGGAAGTTTTCAGCTATTGTGTCTTTAAATAAGCTTCCTTCTCCTTTCTCTCTCTTATCTTTCTGAAAGAGCTATTGAGAAATCCAATATTCAAAAGTTAACTCTGTTAATGGTGTTTCATACATTCTAGCCTTTCTTCATTTCTTATCTTTTTTTTTTTTTTTTTTTGTATCTTCTCTCTGGATACTTCCACAGATTCTTTCCTCTGCTTGATTAGGTCTGCTGTCAATGTGCGCTCTCTCTCTCTTTCTCTCTCTTACATTTTTTCATTCATTGATTGTATTCTTCATCTCCAGAATTTCTGTTTGCCTCTTTTATATAATTTCTATCCCTTTATTGAAGTTCTTATTTTGTTCATGTATTGTTTTTCTGATTTTGTCAAATTGTCTATCTGTGCTTTTTATACCTTGCTGAGGTACCCTATAACAATTATTTTGAGTTCTTTGTCAGACAATTAGTTGATCTCCATCTGCTTGGAGTTGATTATTGAACTATGTTAAGATCCCTTGGTGGTATCATTTTTTCTTGATTTTTGTGTTCCTTAAAGTCTTGTATTTCTGTCTTTGCATTTGAGGAAGTCACCTCTTCCAGTCTTTTCTCATTCACTTTGAAAAGATTACTTTCATCAGTCAGCCCAGTTAAGATGCTGAGTCTCTCTCAGACCTTTTCTATGTTTGTGTCTGCAAAGTTCTAACTTTGTTGGACTCGTAGGCTCTACAAAGTTTGTGAGTTGTTGTCAAACTCTTAGGTTTCTACTCTTGTTTGTGAGTTGTTGTCAAAAACATTGCATCTATGAAAGGATGACAGTAGAAAGCTCTTATTCCACCAATTTGCTAATGTAACTACCATCATTGTTATTAATGTTGCCAATCACAGTTACCTCATCAATGTTTATTAGGTTCCTATTCTTAGATCATCTCTATGTGAAGCACTAAATCTACCCCAAAATCTAAATTATGGCCAGGCCAAGGAACCAAAATAAGTCTTAAACTGTCCAGTATACTTTCAATTTAAATCTGTTCTACAAATTATATTTGTTTCGACCAAAACTTTCATTTATTTAATTTTTCCAACCTAATTTCTCTTGAAGCTTAAAGGCTGACTTTTCTAGCATTACCTAACAAATAATGTTAAGTTTAGAAAAATTATACGATTCAAACCATATTCACATGTTTAATTTGCCTCACAAAAACCGTACTAAACTACACAATTAGTAAGCTGTAAAGAATTTCACAGCAGTGTATGCAAAACTAAATAATTTAATTTTACTCTTGATTTCTGAAGTCCCCTTTCTCCTCCCTCTTATAGGAGGGAATCCATTATACTTTTGTTATTGAAATTGTACCTCCTCTTTATAGACCTAGTTCAAAGGTCACCTCCTGTGTGGAACATTTCCTGGATGCTTCCCTGAGGCAAAGTTATGCACTCCTTTATTTCAATTCCTATTGTATTTACTAATTGCTATGATAGCAAATAATGTATTTTTTATTGTACTTTTTATCATTTTTATAACCCCAGAGGGATCTTTAAAATTGATTAGATGAATGAATGATTGAATTGATAAATATTAAGCATTCAAAAAAGTTTATAGAAATTGAGTGGTTAGTATTGCAGTTTAGCCTTTCACTATTAGGTCTTGCTGAACACTCTAACACTAACTGATTTACTGCTACTGGTTACTCTACTTACTTTACTGAGCATCTTCCTTAACTAATCATAGTTCAAGCTGAAGTATCTGTCCCACCTCAGTAGGATTCCTGTTTTCCAGTTCTTTCTTCTAAGCAGATTGTCCTTCTGTGATAACATCCATACATCCTATGTGGGCACATGGGGTGGCACTTAACATACCATAGATAAATGTGGCTTCTGGGTTAGCATTAGGAGAAGTAGCCTAGGTCAATTCAGAAGAAATAGAAATCAACACATACTGTGGGGTCTTCTAATCACAAAAACATAAAGCCTCAAATACTTCATCACTCTTGTGACTCAGGATGCTCTATTTTTTAATTCAGGGGCTTCCCTCTGGTTGTGGGGTCTGTAACTGTGATGAGGAAAATGCTCGGAAAAATCTCCATGCTCTTGAAAAACATTAATCTCAATAAACTTTCCTTTCTTTCTTCTTTACTTTTTTTTTTCATTTTTAGAAAAACAAACAATAAAACAAGAAAATGACACTACTTCCCTGATACTAAGGGCTCTAACTTAAGTGCATTAATGAGATCCCATAAAGAAAAAGAGAGCCATACTTTCCTTACTCTTCCTAATCCTGATGGGTGAGTCATTCCTGGTAGCTTCTGTATCTCCTAACAATCTCATCTGGCATTTAGAAGATGTTATCACCTATTATAGTTTATCTTTCTTTAATGTATACTTACCAAGTCAACTAGACTGTAAACTTTCCAAAGTTACTATTTTTTCTCTCCAGATTCTGACTTCTCTATAATAACATAATGATGTTCAATGAACAATTTCCCCCACCATGCTCTACTATCAAACCTGACTAGCTGAGTTTTTCCAGTAACATAGATGTATATTTTGTTTTGATTTTATGGCTTTTCATCATATTTTACAATGGTGATATATATATATTGTTGAGTTTAATACATTTCTACAGATGTGTAAAAAGTATTCCATAGATCAATATCAATTTTAATAAGCTTTTAAAATTTAAATATAAATAAATATATAGTACATTGATAATATATATTAATTTTATTTGAACAAATCTTTTCTGAGATTCTGAACTCAGTTCATACTTGGGTGATGCCCTAATAAGCCACAGTCTTTGAAATCTTCAAGACGCTTACATCCTAGTGGAAGAAAATTAGGTACATGGAAGCAATTATACAAAGTAGAATAAGGTAGGTTCATAATAAAAGTGCAAGCTTTAAGGGTGGAATCCATTGTGGCATTTATAACTGCAATTATACTTTCCAGAAAACAAGATAACCACTAGATGCATCATCAGGTTGATGCTGATTGTAGTAACAGCTCATTCTTACTTTCTCTGAATATTAACTTTTACTGTTAACTTTTGTGGCTTCCGCTATTCTTCCTTTTGATTACCTCCATCTAAAAGCCGGAAAAGGCCTCTATAAGAAAGGACTCTATAAGAGTCCTTTTTTCTCATAAACAGAAATTGTCACATGCCCATACCAAAGCAAAATATATTCAGTTAATGGAGGCAAGATGAGAGATGTATGCATATATACCTAAAAATCATATTATCTCTGAGTTCATTTTTTTAAAGGCTTGTCTTTCTTCTTCTTTCAATTTTCCTTATGACTTCGAAAAAAGAAGAATCTGATTTCCCCTTCTTTTGAACAATGCTCCCTAACTTTAATCACTAATAATAATTCCTTATTGAGAGATGCAATAATATAAGACATAATACGACAGAAAATCTGGACCATGAACAACACAGGCAGTTCAAAACCAGAGAACATATAAGAGTGAGACCTGAAACTACACTTGAAGTGGAATCGGGAAGAGAAAGCAGAGAGGAGAGGAGGAAGCAGTCTTGTTCCTAACAAAGCATGTCTGTGCTTGGAGCCAATTCTCTTATTTTTATTGAATCATAATCAATATTTTCAGAAACAACTTTGCACCACTTTACTTAAGTCTCCGTTTTGTGCCTTTTATTCTCAAGTGTTCATTTTCCATGAATGATTTCCAGATTTCAGCACTTTCATTGTATTTTCCAAAGTAGGTGTAATTTTTATATGCAAACATGTATTGATCCCCCTCAAAATCAATTCTTGTTTTGTAAAGAGCTTCACATCCATTTTTCCTTCAATGGTATTATTATTCCTAGATCATCTTCAGCTACTGGCTGCCTTTTTAGATAATAAAACATACTCATTGCTTTCTATACCTATATATATGTGTGTGTGTGTATATATAAATATATATATACTTTTTTTTTTTTTTTTTGAGATAGAGTCTCACTCTGTCACCCTTGGTAGAGTGCTGGAGCATCATCACAGCTCACAGCAACCTCAAACTCTTGGGCTCAAAGAGATCCTCTTGCCTCAGTCTCCCAATTCGCTGGGACTACAGGCAGGCACCACCATGCCTGGCTAATTTTTATATTTTTAGTAGATATGAGGTCTCACAGTTGCTCAGGCTGGTCTCGAACTCCTGAGCTCAAGCAATCTACCTGCTTCAGTCTTCCAGAGTGCTAGGATTGCAAGCATGAGCTACCATGCCCGGCCACTGATGTATCTTTTAGATAAAGGATATATATTTATAGTTTATTCATGTATTCCAAATAAAAAACAAGAGCACATGGCTCCTCAAAGCACATTTTCTTTGGTTTGAAATTTTTTCCATAAAATGTCATACAATTTTATAAAAAATAAATAACATTTATCTATACATATAAAATTTGCTTTCAGGACAGGCACAGTGTCTCAGACCTATTATTCTAGCACTCAGGAGTCCGAGACCAGCCTGAGCAAGAGCAAGACACTGTTTCTACTAAAAATAGAAAAATTTTGTGGGCATAGTCATGATGCCCTTTGTCTCAGCTCCTCCTGAGGGCAGGAAAATGGCTTGAACCCAGAAATTTGAGGTTGCTGTCAGCTAGTCTGATACCAAGCAAAATATATCCAGGCAGTGAAAGCAAGGTGAGAGATGTGTGCACATATACTTGGAACAATAGAGTAAGACTCTGTCTCAATAAAAAAAAAAAAAATTTTTAAATGTTGCGTTCATTAAAAAATATTGTGAGTATATGCATATTTCAGCAAAAAAGTGTGTATTATTTACAACAATATTGAATTTATTTTGTCCTTCATCAACTATTGAAGTTGATGACATAATTTTTGTTCATATTTCTGTGAAATTAATTCAGTAATAATTAATCCTTCTTCAGTGATCTTCACCATTTTTTGGAAATGATCAGAATAATTAATTTGTATTGTCAAGAAATATCTCACTCCTTTGCAGGCCCTTGATAACTTTTTTGACATGCAGATTCACTGATAAGTGAAGATCCCCATTGACAGTGAGTCGAGATTGTACCTTTTGTATATATTTAAAATACTAATGAGTTCAAAATAGAAATTTTGCAGTACATTTAGATTAGATACATTAAACTCTCACGGACATAGCTTTATGGGTCAAGGTTCTACAGAGAAATGGAACCAATAAGACAAATATGGATAGATATAGATATATTTAGTATTATGATGAATTGGCTCCTATAACTGTGAAGAGCACTGTTCACAGTGCTAGACATGTTCTGAGTCTGAAGGCCTGAGAATCAAGGAAGCTGATAATGTACATCCCAGTCCAAAAACAGAAAAGACTGATGTACCAGCTCAAGCTGTCAGGCAGGAAAAGAATGAATCCAGGACCTCCTTTTCTCTACTTTTTGTTCTTCTTAGGCCTTCAACAAATTGAATGATGCCCACTTGCTTGAAGACATTAAGGAAGGCAGTCAAACTCCCTGAGTCCATTGATTCAAACGCTAATCTTTTCTTTCTTTCTTTTTTTTGAGACAGAGTCTCACTTTCTTGCCCCCATAGAGTGTCATGTCTTCATAGCTCACAGTAACCTTAAACTCTTGGGCAAAAGTGTTCCTCAGCCTCCTGAATAGCTGGGACTACAGACACTTGCCACAATGCCCAGCTAGTTTTTAGAGATGGGGTCTCACTCTTGCTCAGGATGGTCTCTTAACTCCTGAGCTCAAGAGATGCACCTGCTTCAGCTAAGAGTGCTAAGACTACAGCATGAGCCACCACACCCTTAAATGTTAATCTTATCCTAAAATAGTCTCACAAACACACCCAGAAATAATATTTAATCTGGGATCTCCATGGTATAGTCAAACTGACACATAAAATTAACCATCGGACAGTCTATTTAGAAGAACACTGTCCACAGTGTTAGACATACTCATACAAATGGGAAAAGACATTGTCCAAGGGTCTTTATTTTTCCATCCCTCCCTATTTTCTATAAATTCATTCATGTGTTAGCTCTTTTGAAAGAACATTATTAAGTATCTCTGCTACTTATTTGGACTAAAGAAACAATTAAGACCCACTTTCTGTTCTCAAAATTTCTCACGACAAAATGAAACAGAATAAAGGTAGCTAAACTACTTCACTTAAAAATTAAATTTATATTGGGTGGCGCCTGTGGCTCAAAGGAGTAGGGCACTAGCCCCATATAACGGAGGTGGTGGGTTCAAACCCAGCCCCAGCCAAAAACTGCAAAAAAAAAAAAAAAATTAAATTTATATTCTATCCTTCCTCTGTGTCCTGCTTGTCAAAACAAAACAGCTAGATGAAAATTATCAAAAAGAAAGTCATTAATAATGTTTGACACAATATATTGTTACAGGTCTTAGAGAAGAACTTGCAATGCCATCTGGATCTAAATGCCATCTAAGAACAAGTACTGATTCTGTTTCCCTGCAATAACTCCTGGAGTAGACTCCTGGAGTAGAAATTTAGGTTTAATACAAAATTTCTTCCTTCAGTTAACTAGGAAAACTTCAAGCTCACTCCTTTGTAAGAAATGTTGTCATTGAAATGCTACAAAGCCGCAGATAACCCTGCCGGTTATAAGAAACACATCCTCTAAACTAAAAAAACAGGTAATTGTATTATAATGGAGCTGCCAGTGACCTCAAATAGAGACTGCTTTCAAATTTCAGTGTTTAAAAACATATTAAGAGTGACATATAAGTTCTGCATGGATTTTGGCACCATATTTTTTACATATCATATGATATTTGCAACAGGATGGCTGAACTGGACACATACTGTGTTTTAATTTGATCTACCCTGAGCACTTGAAAGAAATAATAAAAAACACCCTTGCTTTGGAAAACTATGGGTATCATATTCATAAAGGAAAGAGGATATTGAATCTGGTCTTTTGTATTTATTATAAAGGTATTTCTCAAATCACCTTTCTGACACATTTGTCTATATTGATTAGATGCTGTTAGACTGACATTGTCTGGCCTGTCTAAATCCATCAATAGCTAGGCTGTTGATGCCAATTCCCAGGGTACTTTAGCTCCTAGCACTACTATGAATATTACTAATAAGTTGCTTACTAAAGAGATCAATAATTATGTGCATATTAAATTTGTATTATTGCTGTTGTTAACAATGCCCTATGCTGGCCACAGATTACACTATTCTGCTCAGGCTGCCCAGACAATAAATGTTTCATTAGCAACACTTAAAATGTACACATGGGATACCGCATTCCCAAGAGTGTATATGTGAATTATAAGAAACCAGTTTAGTGTTAGGATAAGTACATGTTCCCTATAGTTTTCATTGTATTTCCATTCTGGGTGCCACAGCTCTACCATTAAATATG
This sequence comes from Nycticebus coucang, assembly GCF_027406575.1. NCBI lineage: Eukaryota > Metazoa > Chordata > Mammalia > Primates > Lorisidae > Nycticebus > Nycticebus coucang. Next base: position 56,371,354 of record NC_069783.1, read on the forward strand.
TTTTGCCCACTTAAAAACTGCTTTGTGGGGAAGCCATGTCTTAATTGCTCCCAAGACGATGCATAACGCGCTGCTGTGATGGGCCTTCAGTTAAACTAATGGGCAGGCAACTTGCTGCCTGCCTTCAGCAGATTTTAAAGCACTAATGAAACATACTGCATTAAACAAAAAAGCAAAACAAACAAACAAAGAAACAAAAAACCACTTGTTATCAGGGGAAGAAAAATAAAAGTCCAGAATAAACTTCCTAGTTTTTACAAATAAAAATGGAAAATGCATTTTACTTACTGACTCTAAAGATGCTATAATACTATCTTCTATACATAATGAATTTTAGTTTCAAGAACAGAGAAATATTGATGTCAAATTTTCCAAACCAACTAATTTATACATAAAAATTATGCAGAGGAAGACAAAATCAGCTAGTTGCCCTTACAAATCAGGCAGTTGTGCATGTAAAACAGGTAATGGCATATTTTGCACCAGCAATTACCTTTCTTGCACCTGTGAGTGCCTGTTTTGCATATGTAAATAGGTCTCTGTTTATTGCATTTAAAGCTGCCACCTCAGCTTCTTTAGGTAAACTTTATGTTTTTACTAAATGTCATTCCAAAACAAAAACTGGGGGGGAGGGCATTTCTATGGTGGGTTTATGCACATGTGTGCCTGTGTGTATGCTTTTTTAAATAACTGTAAAATTGATGCTAACTTCATTTGCTTTTAACTACTGTACCTTGCAGGGCTGTGTTCAGTGATATAAAATATTTCATTTTGGTTTTATGACATAAATGTCTAAATGTCCTGCTGCTGAGATGTATCAATCAAATCAAAGGTTCGAATTTAATATTATCCAGGTGCCAGGCTGAGAGGGAAAATGATACTTCAGTTCACAGGCAACCGGTACAGAGCGTCTTCACAGTCAATAACGGGCTCCTGCGCATTCCTCTTGTAGCTCCATTACTTCAGGGTTCATAAAGTGGAATGTAGCACTTGACAATGCTGTGGGGTTTTTTTCCCTTTCTCTATATTTTTTTAAAGAAAATTGTTACTTGTATGGAAAAGAGAAAATCCTTAATTCACTTTTCATGGGGTGATTTTAGATAGGCATTAAAAGCAATTAAACCCCACAGTGTTTCAAAGATACTTCCCAGCTTTTCCATAAACTGAAGCAAACCCCTGAATCCATTCCATCATCCCACTGCATATAGAAGCTCGTCGTTCTGAAGCTATCAACCCAAACACTTGAATCCTTCTTACTGGCTTATTATTTATCATTAAATATCCAGGAGGCTGTATGAGACATGATTCATCCGGCAGACCACAGCATGAGGCACATGTCTAGGAAGCAAAATTTTAAGCAAAAGTATCCAATTGGGTTTCATGACTTGCCAATTTTATGGCAAATAGTGTACTATATTTATCCATCTTCATTCCCAGCAACTGCATGAGAAAAGTTTACAGGCATGAGTAGATTTAAGATCTATGAGTGAAGCTGTTTCAAAATCAGAGAAGGGAAAGTCTTATTTCTCTCTTAAAACTCTAGAAAGGGGCCCAAAAATTAGCTAAATGACTTAATTAGCTGATAACAAAACTTCTGGCCCTTCCACGAGGACAAATTTTGCTGCAGATACACTGCCAGCTATTAAATATGGTGATTAAAAGGATATAATACCATGCCTGAGAAAGCAGTTACTTACAGGCCAAAAGGATAATATAAACTTGAGACCACCAGACAACAAAAGGGAAGAAAGCTAAGGGAACAGGCTTTTTAAAAAATTCAAATTTAGTCATTAGGCCAAAAGGAAAGGTTAAGGCATAGTTTGCTCTACAGGTGAAAGAAATGATAATATACAGGAACCAAAGCCATTCCTCTAAACCATAGGTCAGCAAAGTCTTTTTGAAAAAGGGCCATGTTAGGCTTTGCAGGCCATATGGTATCTGTTGCAACAATTTAACTCTGCCCATATAACAACAGCAGCCATAGACAAAAAGTCAATGATATGGGTGTGTCTGTGTTCAATAAAATTTTGTTTGCAAGAAGAGTCAGTAGGCCAGATTGGTTAACACAAAGGCTATAGTTTTCTTATTAAATTAAAAACAAACAGGCAAAACTTTACAAGTTTAAACATAATCAATGTTAAAAGGCAGCAGAGAGTCTTTGCCAATGTCAATATTTATATCTTCCTTCTTTGTAATGCCGATCTTCTGCAGGTGTTCACAGCTACAGCCATGTCCAGGGTCATTAACTCTAGCTTTTCCTTTCTTTCCTCCTCAACATTGTATTCTTTATCCCAATTCTTACCACCAATAAACAGCCGTTACTTTGTGTGTGTGCATGCAGGCGCACACAAGAGTGTGCATAAACTACCCTATTGCAACATGATTACTCTATCCTGCCAATCAATTCTGTTCACTCTGTCTGTAAAGTATGCTGAGTAATATATTTCATATTTGGGTCATACTGTTCATCCTACTTGAAATATCTTTCCTATGTTCTAGTTTTCTTCATGTATTCAAATCAATGAATGGAAAAAAAATAAATGGCTCTTTATGCTTCTGCTCAAAATCGACACCTTAATTTCTACTTATACGTCAGTGTTCAAAGCTAGTCACATGGACAGGGATATACACTCTTGAGGAATAAAGCACCACAAGCTCCTTGACAATGAGCAGGAATCTAACCTTCTCACATTGAAAAAGAAAATAAATATTTGAGAACAATAAAAAGATCTATCAGAAGAAGGAAATTTTGACTGGCAAAGGTAGAGAAACACATAAAAAACTGGATGACTTTTATTATCACCACCACAATCCACACTTCTTGTCCCCAACATTTATTTTCTTTCTTCTTCCTACACATAAAATAATAGAAGACACTCAATGCCTCCCCAACGGAGACATTCCGTGAAGTCCCTGCATACATCTCAAAGTTCAGGAGATCCAGGATTATGCAACAATCTCTCCATCTGGTCCAGCTGTGGTTCTTCTTTATCAGGAAAGCTATGCATTGAAAGAAAATAAAAACCTTTATCATCCAAACCCTCTTCCCTCACCCCATATCACACACAAGAACAATGAGAGCAAGATAAACCATCCATAAAACAGAAGAATTGTATATTAGATTGCTAGGGCTGACATAAAAAAATGCCACAGAATGGGTGGCTTAAATAACAGGAATTTATCTTTTCCCAGCTATGGGGGTCTAGAAATCCAAAATCTCGCTGTTGGCAGGTTCGTTTTCTTCAGAGGCTTCTCTCCTTGGCTTGCAGGTAGCACCTTTCCTGTCTTCATGGTTTGGTCTGTGCACTCCAGTGCCTGGCATCTCTCGGAGTTCATACTTCTTCCTCTAATGAGGACACCTGTCAGACTGGATTAGACCCTCCCCACCAGGCTTATTTTTAACTTAATCACTTTTAAAAGGTCCTATCTCCAAACATTGTCACATTCTAAGGTACTGGGGGATAGGGTTTCAAATATGAATTGGGGGAACATAATTCAGCCTATAACACATGGAAAACATACGCAGTCACTAAAGGACTTCGCCCCAGGTAGTGAGGCATTTCCTTGATTAGACAGCAATTCCACTCTGAAAGGAGTCCTTTGCCCATTGTCTCTGTGGCTCTGCAGGCTACCTTCAGAAGATTCTTCATCTTTTATTTCAGAAGGCCCAAGAGGCCCTCCTTTTGCTTCTGGACGATGTGATCCTAATGGTTGTTTGAAATTTCAGATAGTCAAAAACTTTTTAGATTCAAGGTCATGATTTTATTGGCAATACATTTTCCTTAAGAACTTATGAAACTTAAAATCTATTTGCTTCTAATTGCATGGGCCTGTGAGTTTTAAGACCCAAATTTAATTTCAAAATGCTGTTCTCAGATTTATTTAGTTTCCTAACTTTGTCATCCTTCTAATTTTTCCTTTATCCCCCCATCCCATCTTTCTCTGGGATAGAATTCTATGATGATCCCCAAGATTACCTCTCCCTGGTGTACCTGGCCTGGATGATACCCCTCCTTGATTGTGAGTGGGGCCAGTGAATTAACTGGATGTCACTCCTGAGACCAAGTTATGTTATATGGGAAAGGTGAAGAAACTTTTGTAGATGTAATTATGGTGCTTAATCAATTGTCTTTGAATTGAAAGAAGGATTATCCTGGGTAGGCCTGACCTAGTCAGTTGAGTCCTTTAAAAAAAGGACTCAGGTCAACAGTTGGAGAGATATTCTCTCTCCTGCTGGCCCTGAGAAGCAGTTGCTATGAGCGATAGATGCAAGAAGATGAATTCTATCCATACTCCATGAGCTCTAGAAAGAATACCAAGCATCAGATGACACCGCAGAATCCAATGACACTTTAGTTGGGGCTTTTTCAAACATAAGCAAAAGATCCAGCTAAGCCATGGCCAGACCCCCAACCCATAGAAACTCTAAGGAAAAATCAATCTTTCTGAGTTTTTAGCAGCTTAACTGAGATGTAATATATTTACTATAAAGTTATAGGCATAGTTTAAGCCAATTAGTTTGTGATTGGTTACATAGCAATAGAAAGAGAACACACTCTGTTTCAGTAAAATGGCAGCTCTTCTGACATTTTGATAACTGAATGGGAAGGCTAAAAGTTAGTTTTGTTTTCCCCAGTTGGTAGCTTTTATTCAACATTTGCTCCTCAAGATCTTTATTAGTGGTGAAGACAAGATGGCTGATGGAAGCCAGCTTTCCATAGAGGCTCCCGTCCAGAAGGAGAGTTAAAGGACAGAAATTTAGTAAGTAACCTGGTTACTTGAATAACCAGTTTTGAGCTGCACCAAGAGAGAAGGTTAAAGAACACACATCAATCCTGCTGAGGTGAGCTGCAACCCCAAGGATACAAACAAAAGGTAAAAATGCATCACCAAGCAGATGGGAATCCCCTCGCCCATGAGAATGGCTTGGAGTGCCCCACAAACGAATGAGCAGAGTTCAAAGGTCCTCCCACTACACTCCACAGGAGAGACCCTCTAAAAACTGGACCTACCTTCCCTACTAGGGTGCCACAGCGTTCTCCTGCCAGGCATAAAACTGTGTATATTCTCTACATGCAACACTGAGCTCCCAGCACTCCCCTCCACTCTCACTTTGAGCTCTGGAGACCTGTCCCCCAGGTGGCAGATTCTTGGGTGATTTCTCAAGAGGTGTGGACAGTGCCTAAACTGCAGCTGTTCAGTGTTGACTCTGGGGCACGGAAGTGAGGAAAGGATGGTCGGCTGAGAGGGAACTACACCGGAGCAGCAGTGCCCTGAGGCACAGAACAGCAGCTGTCTTTTAGTAATAATAGGGCTCATTCCCGGATTTCTAAAGCCACACCCCCTGTCTCCCTGGGCAACCAGAGGAGGCCGGGCATCTACTTAGGTGGCAACCACCATGGAACAGATCTGGGACAGAAACACAGGCCCTGTGAGTAAAGGGTTTGCCTGAGGTGGTACTGACCTGGGTGCAGTGCAGGGACTAGAAACGCACTTGCAGACCCAGGAAGTTCCCAGGGTGGGGCTGACCGAGAGGACCACTTTACTGAGCCTAAGATGCACCCGGCCCTCAGGGGATCGTCAGCCTATAGACAAAGGAAGGCAGCAGGCTAGAAGTGGCAGGTAACCGAATACAAACCTGCAGGAGCAAAGACAGAGCCTGAGGCACAGGCTTTGGGAACTCAAAACAGCTTCTCTTCTGCAGGGGAATTTAGCAGGGACAGAAACAAATTTCCCACAAAGTTGTTCTTTCTGTTCTGTCAGTAATATCAATCAGGGGTGGGACTGGAACTGAGTGAACACCCCCCAGCCTCCATCAAGCACCCGAGGTTGTCAGGCCTCACCTCATCCTGCTAGATAGAGTCAGAGTGCAGCAGCCTGGCTGACCAGAAATAGATTTCCTTGTGATTCAGGCAGGTTAACTACGGGCAACTGGGTCAGCCAACTGCAGGGCTATCAGTGACTGGGCGTGACAGAGGTGCAAGGTGGGGAAGCAGGCATCAAACTTCCCAGACTGATCTATTTGCTGGGTGGCTCCTCCTGACTCCATGCAGCACTGAAGCAAGCCATATAAGAGAAGTCACCAGACCCCTGCGATCCAGTTGCCAGAGACCTTTTAAACTCTCCCACCTGAGAAAGGTGCTGACTGACACAATTGATTCGGACGTTTTGAAATGAGCTAAAGCCTGAGGACTATTCAGGTGGTGCCCTGGGTGTCTGGTTGGAGGAAGGTTTGATTTTCCTTTTCCAATTGTTGCCTGTGGGGGGCGGGGTGACTTAATTGTTGGCATTTCTCCGCAGCTGAGACTTCAACCCAGAGTAACTGTTTCACTAGGGTCGAACAGAAACCAGCTGCAAACAAGACAGAACCACTTAGCTCCACCAGACCAAACAGGTCCCCAGTTTCTCAGCGCATAGTACTGTAAGGGTCCTCGACAAAGCTCCAGGGGAAAAATCGAACGGTGTAAAACAATAATGGGGCGGAATCAGCAGAAAAACTCTGGTAACATGAATAACCAGAATAGATCAACCCCCCAAGGAAAGATATGGCAGCTGTAACTGAAGATCCCATTTATAAAAAGCTGGCCGAGATGTCAGAAATCGAATTTAGAATTTGAATTGCAAACAAGATTAATAAAATGGAGGAAAATTAGGAATTAGAAATTCGAGCAGCAATTCAAAAGTTGGAATTAGAAATTCAAGGAGAAATTCAAAAGTTGTCTCAAGAATTTAATGAATTCAAAGACAAACCCACCAAAGATTTTGACGCACTGAAGCAAGAATGTGAAGCCCTCAAAGATCTGAAAAATACAGTAGAATCCCTCAGTAACAAGGTGGAGCAAGCAGAAGAAAGGATTTCTGACATTGAAGACAAAGCCTTAGAACGCTCCCAAACTCTCAAAGAGAAAGAGAAATGGAGAGCAAAAACTGATCATTCTCTCAGAGAGCTCTGGGATAATTTGAAGAAGGCTAATATCCACCTCATTGGAATCCCTGAAACTGATGAAGTGGCCTCACTAGGCACAGAGGCCTTTCTCCATGAATTTATGAAAAAGAATTTTCCAGACATGCCAAAAGACTCTGAAATTCAGATAGCAGACAGTTTCAGAACCCCAGCATGATTCAATCTCAATAAGACATCCCCCAGGCATATCACAATTAACTTCACTAAAGTTAATATGAAGGAGAAAATTCTCAAAGCAGCCAGACGTAAGAAATCCATTACCTACAAAGGGAAGACTATTAGAATGACTGCAGATCTCTCTGCTGAAACTTTTCAAGCCAGAAGAGGGTGGTCATCGACTTTTAACCTCCTAAAGCAAAATAACTTTCAACCCAGGATCCAGTATCCAGCTAAACTGAGTTTCATTTATGATGGAGAAATTAAATACTTTAATGACATTCATATGTTGAAGAAATTTGCCATAATCAAACCAGCTCCTCAGGATATTCTCAGACCTATCCTCCATAATGACCAGCCCAATCCTCTACCACAAAAATAAACTCACTCAGAAACTTTTGATCAAACTTCAACTTCCACAGTGGTGAAAGGATTCATAATGTCCACTGGACTTTCGAAAAATTCGATACCCAAAATTTTACCAGACTTATCAATATTCTCCATTAATGTGAATGGCTGAAACTGTCCTCTAAAGAGGCACAGGTTAGCTGACTGGATACAAAAACTCAGGCCAGATATTTGTTGCATACAAGAGTCACATCTTACCTTAAAAGACAAATATAGACTCAGGGTGAAAGGATGGTCATCCATATTTCAGGCAAATGGTTACCAGAAAAGAGCAGGTGTTGCAATTTTATTTGCAGATACAATAGGCTTTAAACCAAAAAAAGTAAGGAAGGATAAGAATGGTCACTTCATATTTGTTAAGGGTAATACTCAATATGATGAGATTTCAATTATTAATATCGATGCACCCAACCAGAATGTGCCTCAATTTATAAGAGAAAGTCAAATAGACATGAGCAACTTGATTTCCTCCAGCTCCATAATAGTTGGAGATTTCAACACTCTTTTGTCTGTGTTGGATCGATGCTCCAATAAGAAGCTGAGCAAAGAAATTTTAGATATAAACCTAACCATCCAATATTTGGATTTAGCAGACATCTACAGTACATTTCATCCCAACAAACCTGAATACACATACTTCTCATCAGCCCACGGAACATACTCCAAAATTGATCACATCTTACGTCACAAGTCTAACCTCAGTAAATTTAAAGGAACAGAAATTATTCCTTCCATCTTCTCGGACCACCATGGAATAAAAGTTGAGCTCAGTAACAACACGAATCTGCATACTCATACAAAAACATGGAAGTTAAATAAACTTATGCTGAATGATAGCTGGGTCAGAGATGAGATTAAGAAGGAAACTGCCAATTTTTTGGAACAAATAACAATGAAGCCACGAATTATCAGAACCTCTGGGATACCGCAAAGGCAGTCTTAAGAGGGAAATTTATAGCACTGCAAGCCTTCCTCAAGAGAACAGAAAGAGAGGAAGTTAACAACTTAATGGGACATCTCAAGTAACTGGAAAAGGAAGAACATTCCAACCCCAAACCCAGTAGAAAAACAAAATAACCAAAATTTGAGCAGAATTAAATGAAATTAAAAACAAAAGAATTATACAACAGATCAAAAATCAAAAAGTTGGTTTTTTGAAAAGGTCAATAAAATAGACCTTTTGCCAACCTAATCAGGAAAAAAAGAGTAAAATCTCTAATCTCATCAATCAGAAACAACAAAGACGAAATAACAACAGACTCCTCAGAAATTCAAAAAATCCTTAATGACTATTACAAGAAACTTTGTTCTCAGAAACATGAAAATCTGAAGGAAATTGACCGATACTTGGAAGCAAATCACCTTCCAAGACTTAGCCAGAATCAAGTGGAAATGTTGAACAAGCCCATATCAAGTTCGGAAATAGCATCAACCATACAAAACCTCCCTAAAAAGAAAAGCCCAGGACAGATGGCTTCACGTCAGAATTATACCAAATCTTTAAAGAGGAATTAGTACCTATATTACTCAACCTGTTCCAAAAGGTAGAAAAAGAAGGAAGACTACCCAACATGTTCTATGAAGCAAACCCTGATCCCCAAACCAGGAAAAGACCCAACAAGAAAAGAAAATTATAGACCAATATTACTAATGAATATAGATGCAAAAATATTCAACAAGATCCTAACAAACAGAATACAGCAACACATCAAACAAATTATACATCATGACCAAGTCGGTTTTATCCCATGGTCTCATGGCTGGTTCAATATCCATAAATCTATAAGTATAATTCAGCACATAAACAAATCAAAAATCAAAGACCATATGATTCTCTCAATTGATACAGAAAAAGCTTTTGATAATATTCAGCATCCCTTCATGATCAGAACACTTAAGAAAATTGGTATAGAAGGGACATTTCTGAAACTGATAGAGGCCATCTACAGCAAACCCACAGACAATATTATATTGAATTGAGTTCAATTGAAATCATTTCCACTCAGATCAGGAACCAGACAAGGCTGCCCATTGTCTCCACTGCTCTTTAACATTGTAATGGAAGTTTTAGCCACCACAATTAGGGAAGAAAAGGCGATCAAGGGTATCCATATAGGGTCAGAAGAGATCTAACTTTCGCTCTTCACAGATGATATGATTGTATATCTGGAAAACACCAGGGATTCTACTACAAAACTCTTAGAAGTGATCCAAGAATACAGCAATGTCTCAGGTTACAAAATCAACATTCATAAATCGGTAGCCTTTATATATACCAACAATAGTCAAGCTGAAAAAACAGTTAAGGACTCTATTCCATTCACAGTAGTGCCAAAGAAGATGAAATATTTGGGAGTTTATGTAACAAAGGACGTGAAAGATCTCTATAAAGAGAGCTATGAAACTCTAAGAAAGAAAAGAAATAGCTGAAAATGTTAACAAATGGAAAAACATACCATGCTCATGTCTGGGAAGAATCAACATTATTAAAATATCCATACGCAATCCCTATTAAAGCTCCACTGCATACTTTAAAGATCTTGAAAAAACAATAAACAATACTTCATTTTATATGAAATCAGAAAAAACCTCGAATAGCCAAGACATTACTCAGAAATAAAGAATCACGCTACCAGACCTCAGACTATACTACAAATCCATAATGATCAAAACAACATGGTACTGGCACAAAAACAGAGAAGTAGATGTCTGGAACAGAATAGAAAACCAAGAGATGAATCCAACTACTTAACCATTATTTGATCTTTGACAAGCCATTTAAAAACATTCAGTGGGGAAAAGATTCCCTATTTAACAAATGGTGCTGGGTGAACTGGCTGGCAACCCGTAGAAGACTGAAACTGTACCCACACCTTTCACCATTAACAAAGATAGACTCTCACTGGATTAAAGATTTAAGCTTAAGACATGAAACTATAAAAATACTAGAAGACAGTACAGGGAAAACACTTGAAGAAATCGGTCTGGGCAAGTATTTTATGAGGAGGACCCCCTGGGCAATTGAAGCAGCTTCAAAAATACACTACTGATAGCCAAGAACACAGTAAGTAAAGCAAGCAAACAGCCTTCAGAATGGGAGAAGATATTTGCAGGTTATGTATCTGACAAAGGTTTAATAACCAGAATCCACAGAGAATTCAAACGTATAAGCAAGAAAAGAACAAGTGATCCCATCGCAGGTTGTTCAAGGGACTTGAAGAGAAACTTCTCTGAAGAAGACAGGCATGCAGCGTACAGACATACAAAAAAATGCTCACCGGGCGGCACCTGTGGCTCAAGGAGTAGGGCGCTGGTCCCATATGCCGGAGGTGGCGGGTTCAAACCCAGCCCCGACCAAAAAAAAAAAAAAAAAAAAAAGTGCTCATCATCTTTAATCATCAGAGAAATGCAAATCGAAACTACTTTGAGATATCATCTAACTCCAGTAAGATTAGCCTATATCACAAAATCCCAAGACCAGAGATGTTGGCATGGATGTGGAGAAAAGGGAACACTTTTGCACTGCTCATGGAAATGCAATTTTAATACATTCCTTTTGGAAAGATGTTTGGAGAACACTTAGAGATCTAAAAATAGACCTGCCATTCAATCCTATAATTCCTCTACTAGGCATATATCCAGAAGACAAAAAAATCACATTATAACAAATATATTTGTACCAGAATGTTTATTGCAGCCCAATTCATAATTGCTAAGTCATGGAAAAAGCCCAAGTGCCCATCGATCCAAAAATGGATTAATAAATTGTGGTATATGTACACCATGGAATATTATGCAGCCTTAAAGAAAGATAGAGACTTAACCTCTTTCATGTTTACATGGATGGAGCTGGAACATATTCTTCTTAGTAAAGTATCTCAAGAATGTAAAAAAAAGTATCCAATATACTCAGCCCTACTATGAAACTAATTTATGGCTTTCACATGAAAGCTATAACCCAGTTATAACCCAAGAATACGGGGAAGGGGGAGTAGAAGGGGAAGGCAGGGAGAGGTGGGCAGAGGGAGGGTGATTGCCGGGATTACACCTGTGGTGCATCTTATAAGGGTATATGTGATACTTAGTAAATGTAGAATGTAAATGTCTTAACACAATAACTAAGAAAATGCCAGGAAGGCTATGTTAACCAGTGTGATGAAAATGTGTCAAACGGTCTATAAAACCAGTGTATGGTGCCCCATGATCACATTAATGTACACAGCTATGATTTAATAAAAAAAATAAAGATCTTTATTAGTAGCCTGTCTTTCCGCTTGGGTTTTGCTAACCCTGCAAAATCCCACATTTTTGAACCCTGTATTGTATTTCAATCTTGTCACAAACCAGACAAATTTTTCCCGAGCTAATCTAATTCTTGTAATAACTTACCACAGGCCATCTATAGTAACGAGGATGTATTAATGATGTTTCCTTCCCAATCCCCTCGCCGGGAGCTGCCAGATCAGCCATGGTCTGCTTCCCAAAAGACAGCCAATGACAGTTTAATCAAGTGATTTTTCAATGTAAATTAAGGATTGCCATTTTTTTCTAGCCTCCAGTATCTGTTTTCTCATTGTCTCTCTCTTGAGCTTTAAGTCAATAGAACATACTCTAGATTTTTGTGATGGCAGTTCTCTACCTCTGCTAATTTCTACCCAATTTCTGAATTAGTTGGTATGGGCAAGACTACATCCAAAAATTGCTTAATACCAAAAAGGAAAGAAAGATTTTGGCTTTTATTTTGTTTTGCTCACTTAAAATTCAATATGAGAGAAAAAAATCAAATATGAGTTGAGCAACCCTCTTCTGTCTTGAAGCTCTGCAGTGTGAATAGATCATCACAGTAGAGAAGGAGAGGCATAGAAGAGGCCACACTGGACTTAACTGCCATTACCTGATGTGACACACATCACTTCCAGTCACCGTCCAGAGGACAGTTCTATTCACATAGATCTAATCTAAATGAAAAGAAGACAGGGAAGTAGGAAAACAGTTGGCACATTTGGTGATTGCACTCTCTGCTCTAGGAAGGAGTAAACATACATACTCTATATGCGTTTTTGTTGTTGTTGAGACAGTCTCACTTTGTCACCCTGGGTATAGTGCTGTGGTGTCTTAACTCACAACAACCTCAAACTCCTGGGCTCAAGTGATGCCCTTGCCTCAGCCTCCCGAGTAGCTGGGACTACAGCCGCCTGCCACAACACCCAGCTAGGTTTTAGAGCAGGTCTTGCTCTGGCTCAGGCTAGTCTCGAACTTGTGAGTTCAAGCAATCCACCCACCTCGGCCTCCCAGAGGGCTAGGATTACACACCTGTCATACTAGCTGAGTTTTCTATATACTTTCCTAGTTTATCAGTCCTATTGTTGATTCTTGATGAGAAGTAGGAAGGAAAAGCAGGGTTCCAGGGGTAAAAATCAAGAAGCAAACAGAGCAGAACCAAGTACAAATAGGAGGAAAGGAGGAAAGCCTGAGAGGGAAGAGCGGAGAATAAAACAGAGCAAAAGAACCAGCTTATCTGTGTTTTGTTAAAGTCCATTGAGGCACATTTGTTTCCTTCAGGAGTCGAACATCTCCATGTGTTCCAAAGAGTTCCTGTAGTTAGTTAGTTAAGTTTCCTTCCATGTGCTGAAAAGGTATTGAAAAATTCAAAGCATGCTTCTCTTGAGCACAGTGGTATAAGGTTAATGTGATGTACTGGTATAAAGTTTTATAGATTCACCTAAATGCACTGCTAAACTTGCAAAGTATGAGCTCACATTCCACAGCTGCACAACAGCATTTATAAGATAATATAAATAGCTGCCACAGAGATTTTTTAATTTAAGCATAGTTATGATAAGTATCAACACTGAACTTTCAACAAATCACAAGGGACGCTCCTGCTGGACATTTCTCTTTGGATAACACCAAATGGAACTCCCCCTTGTTGTGTGTGGCTCATTTAGTAAACTCCCAGGTTCACATTGAATGTAAATGGTCTAGAGGAAAGAATTAATTAAATATCCTAATATTATTTCATTTAAAATAACTGAATGTAAATATTTGGATATTTATAAATTGCAGCTATTTTACTGACTTTTTTGATTTTTCATTTGACATAGTATCAACAAAATCAGAATGCTGTTGCTCCACAAACTGTAACTATTTTATTAAATAGAATGGCAACATGTTTTTATAGAAAATGTCATTGACCTGGAATTCAGTATCACAAGGTTTAAATTGCAGAAATATCATTCATTTATTATATAAATTCTAGTGTGTTACTTCACTTTCTCTGGTCCTCACTTCTCTCATCTTTAAAATTAAAAAATCAGTGCCTCTCAAGCTTTACCCTCAAGAGTCTGAGATTATTTCTGTAGTAGCCCAAATAATGATCCCTCAACGATATCTATGCTCTAATCCCTACAACCTATGAATATGTTTCTTGACACAGCAAAAGGGACTTTGCAGTTATAAGTAAGGTTAGTATCCTTTCGATAGGGTGAGTATCCTGCATTATCCAAGCAAGCCCAATCATGTGCCCTTAAAAGTTCTTGGAACTTTTTCTAGCTGGAGAAGAAACAAGTGAGAGGCAACAGAAGGGGAGGTCAGAAAGATACCAGCTATGAAAAACTCTGACCCACCATTACTACAGGAGAGTCAGAGGCTCACGGCAAAGCATGAGGAAGAATCCAAGCAGCTTGTGAATCAAAGACCAGCCACCAGCTAACATTTCGCAAGGAAAGGAGGACCCCACTTTTATAGCTAAATAGAAGTAAATTCTGTGAACAACCTGTATGAGCTTAGAAGCAGATTCTTCTCAGAGCTCCCTGAGATAATAGCTCAGCCAGTCAGACCTCAATTGCAGCCTTATGAAACTCAGAGCAGAGAAATAAGTAGAGCCACTTCAGACACCTGGCCTGCAAAACTGTGAGATAATAAGTGGGTTGTTTCAAGTCACCTACAAGGTCAGAAAATTAAGTTCGCAAACCCATCCTAGAAAAAATGCTACTCACCTCACCGCTGAATAATACTATAGTCACCTCCACAGTACTCCCCTTGGTAAGCTAGGCACTAACTCCAGCACCTAGTCCACCCTTCAAAGCAATTTTGGTTCTCTTTTTCTGAATCAACCATCAGGACAGTTGTCATCTGAGGTCTGACAATTCAGATTGCGAGCTCATCCCAGTACAAGTAAAAGTGCTTTGAAGGATAAGCGGAGTACTTCAATTGTGGTTATATTCAGCAATGAGATATGTGGCACTTTTTCTAGGGTGAGTTCTCAAACTTAATTGTCGGACCTCTGATTTATAGATATTGTGATAGTGATAGGAAATAATACAGTATCCAAAAGCAATCCATGGCACACAGGAATGCTTTCGAAATTTTGTGTGAAATCTTAGAAGATCATGGGACTTTTACATGAAACAGAATAAAGAATGTTGTTTGATTCCAAAATAATGTTTTGAATTCCTATTAAAAAGCATTGATTACATACTATATCTTAAATTATGTTTCAAACATACTTGAATTTTGAGTAACCTAGGCTTCCCCTATACCAGACAGACGACAAATCCTTGTTTGAGAAATAAACAATTAGAAGGTCCCTTCCAGTGCTATCATTCTATCATTTTAATGTGATTATATGAAATTTAAAATTAATATTGAAAATATTTATAAATGGAAGGGTATAATATGGTCTGTTTGCAACACAGAAGGATATTACAGAAAATAATTTCAAGATAAATCAAGAAAACAACAAAGGAATTTACCTTATGACCCACTTACAAGCAATGTTTAGTACTACCAAGTATCTTAGCCAGATTATGTTGGAGGTTGTATTTAGCCATATTGTCTGATGTGAGCAAGATCCAAGACCCCCTACCCCGTCAAACTGGGAATATTGTTTAATGTAAGATAAAATAGCACCAACATAGCCAAGGCATGTATTGGGTTCCTGGACAACCATTTATAGAAATTTTGCTTTAATGTGGTGTTAAATGGAAGCCCACCAAAATTATTCTATATTGGGTGCATCCATAGCTATAACTGTCCACTATCCCATGGGAAAAGAAAAGTTAGTGTAAAATGGAAAGAAGCACCTTCAGTAGAGCATGCAGACAGTAATCTGACATTGCAATATGAGTTATTAGAATCAGCGATTTGGAGTTGTAGTCCTTTGTTTAGACCAACTTAAGAGGGGCAAAAGACCTCAGTGCCCCTGTTTGCAATATCCTTATGAATAGGGTTTGGTATTAACAAAGAAGTGTCCTTCTACAATGAAATATTCAGTATATATTATGCAGCATTATATACAAATCTACATTAGTAGGAGAGATGTAATTTATTCATTTCTGAACTCTGACACGTCTTCAAATCCAAATACTGTAAGTCCAAAATATGATTGATTAAAGTATACATCACTACAAACTCTAGCGTTAACCAGACAACTTTGACCAAAACCCCACAGTAATTATAATAAGCCTATATGGTATTATTAAGTAATTTAAAAAGAAAAAAATCAGCTCTTAGCCATGAACAATTCAGGGAAACTGTCTTTTCTGCTACTTTCAGGAATTCCAACTTTTTATAAGTATGAACATATAATAAGAATTTGCAACAATTGCATATACTCTTGTAGCACAAAGATTTTTTAGTATTACTCTAATTCAAATCCTTCGTAAGTACTATTAATGTGCAAATTTCAGTAACTTCGTATTTTACTAAATAAAATGTAATAGTTAGTACGTTAGGAAAAAAGTCTTTGAAATTGCATTTCATTGTAATTTACCAGGAGAGCCAGAGAAAGGAAATGGGATTTATTGATTTGGAGAATCCTGATTATCAGCTATTGGCATTTCATGGGCCAAATTTTGAGGATCAGCATTTCAGAAAATTCAAGAAAACATCAAACAATTAAAATTATGATAAGTTTGACAAAAAACAAAGAATTCTAAACTATATTTTGAAATGTAACATGAATAATTTTTATTCAACCAAATTTAGGAGACTTCTAGATCTTTGGTAGCTTGCTACAGTAATGACATTAAGAGGAAAATTCACATGTAATAGAAGTGGGGAATGTAGGAAAGATTTAATCACCTCCATTTACATAGTCTGGTTATACTATTTTATAAACAGGAGAAAATTTGCAAATAATAGTGCCTCATCTTCATGAGAAAGTAAGTCCTTATGAGCAACAGCAGATTTGCCAAAAAAATTGTTTTGGTCCTACTAATCTTACTACTCTGATGAGGACCAATCCACAAAATGACAAAAAGAAAAGTTATCATATTAAGGAATCAGATTTTTAAAGTAAATTCTGCAATAATTTGTATCAGTAAATTTCTGAAACTCTTTATAGCATCACTGCCAGAAAACTGGCATCTATTGAGTAAACAAAAAACAGATGGCCATAATATGTAAGTAACTACCACCCAAGTTGTAAAGGTCATGATTTTTTGTAGGACCAAGTAGAAATGGGTCTAGAAATCTCAAAAATTCAACTGTATAGAATGATTTCTTTTAGAAACACATTAATGGTTATGTAATATGTTGACACCAAAGATTTTTAAAATTCACATGCACATAAAATCAATAACACAGATGCCCTAGGACATGTCTCATGGAATTACCTTAATGTCACAAACTTAATGAGTATATGTTCTGCCCAGTTGGAAACATGGCAGACCACTGGGAGGGGGAAATCCTTTCATTTATTAATAACTCATCTCCTGGGTTACAGAGCCACTCAGGGTGTACTGTGAGTCATTTTGAATTTCTTCTGGTATATAAATTTTACTGAGTAACTTTTAGTTCAACACAGATCCTTCTAGAATAGGCAAGAAATACATCTAAGGTGCGAGCATACCTATCACTGAGTCATGTGCTTGTTCTCTTCCAGCAAAGCTCTGTACAGTGGTGGTGTGATACAACGTTTCATAGCATTGACAGTCAGGACCTTCTAGAAGAGTCTAATGAGATGGGCCCAAATGATATCATTCTCCTAACATCTGTTTATACTTTTCTTTTTTTCAGAGAGTTCTCCACATTTGACGTATTTTCTTGTTCTATTGAACCAGATCTATGAATAAACATTGCTGAGCCTCTTGTAACTCTCTCCCAAAGGATATGTTCAGCAAGAAACTCTAACCCATCACAAATTCATAATCCCTGCGTCGAAAGGCATGCTCAAATGAGGTCATAGGTTTTAAGTTAAAACTAGACTTAAAACAATATCGTTTCTGCAAGGACATTATATATTCAAAGCCTTGTCTGAAACAAGGACCAAGCTGACCAAGATGACTTCTTCTAATTAAGCCTGTTAAGACTTGGTCAAATCTCCAACACTGAAATATTATGTAAGCAAATATCTGGCATTAGAAATGTCTGCTTTTCACTATATAGTATAAGACATTTCTTTCTGTCCTCATTAACTGGTGCCATATTTATTTAATCAACCACATCAGTGTCTACTATATACAGGACACTTCATAAGACATTCTTGGGAAAGCAGGGAAGACCGGTGCATTTAGATTTCCACTTCTCTTTCATCCTTAGCTGCACAGTGGCCTCCAAGAAATCTCTCAGCTTCTAGTTCTGCAGACACGTACATCCAGTACTGGATAATATGGCAGTTAATATAAAAGTTTCTTATTTCTGGTCCTTAGGAGGCCTCTAATTATGCCTTTCTGGTGAATAAAATATTTTAACTTGGTAGATTTTACATGCTGGTAGGATTTTTAAGAAGTGACACATTGATCAGAATAGGAAATATACTGAGAGAAGGGAGATTTGGATATCATCTGTGTACTGCCAGTAATGAAGCCCACGTACATTTTCTTGGTGAAGTGAGAGAGAGAAATAGGAAAAAGCACAGTGAAGCCTAAAGGAATAGCCATTCATGTGAGTGGGGGGAGAAAGAACCTAGACAAGAGGCGCAAAATGAATATTTTGAAAGGTCTGAGAAGCAAGCAGTTATGGTGTCATTGAAGTGAAAAAATAGTAACAAGGCAGAAATAAAGGCCAGTGAAGTATAATGTAGTAGAATGAGCCTATAAGTGAGGCTGAAAAGGGGGCTGGAATTTACCCAGAAGCAATTCACTGGTGACCTGATTGAGAACAGTTGTGGTAGAGTATAATCACAGAAATGAAATTGCAAAACATTATGTTAGAGGAGAGGAAACAGAAGTAGTTGTTTTAAGCAACACAATCAACAAAGAGAGTTTTAATAGGGAGGAAAGGGGACTAAATAATAGCTGGAAAACTTAAGAGTCATAAACAGTTTTCTGGAAAGATAGAAAGACTTTGATAATTCTTAAAAGGTTAGAGAGAAAGAATTTCAGGCACACCTTGTTTCATTGTGCTTTGTTTAATTGTACTTTGCAAATATTGTAAGTTTTGTTTTGTTTTGTTTGAGACAATGTCTTGCTCTGTTGCCCAGGCATCACAGCTTGCTGCAAACCTCAAAGTCATGGCCTCAAGTAATTCTCCTGCCTCAGCCTCCCAAGTAGTTGAGATAACAGGTATGTACCAACATGCCTGGCTAACTTTTCTATTTTTCATTGAGATGGTTGCTCAGGCTGGTCTTAAACTCCTGACCTCAAGCCATTCTCTCACCTTGTCCTTCCAAAGTGCTAGGATTACAGAAGTGAGCTGCTATGCCTGGTCAGATATTGTACTTTTTACAAATTGAAGGTTTATGACAACCCTGTGACAAACACATCTATCAGTGCTATTTTTCCTACAGTATGTGCTCACTTCTTATCTCTGTGTTACAATTTGGTAATTCTCATCGTATTTCAAACTTCTTCATTATTATTATGTCTGGTATGGTGATCAGTGATCTTTGATGTTACTATTGTAATTGTTTTGGGACACCACCAACTTCGCCCATATAAGACAGCAAATCCTATCAATGTATGTGTTCTGACTGCTCCACCAATTGACTGTTGCCCAATCTCTCTCCCTCTCCATGAGCCTCTGTATTCCCTGAGATGCAATATTTTAAAATTAGGCCAATTAATAACCCTACAATGGCATCTAAGTGTTCAAGTGAAAGAAACAGTCACATGTCTCTTACTTTACATCAAAAACTAGAAACTATTAAGTCGTGAGGAAGGCATGTGAAAAGCTGAGATAGGCTAAAAGGTAGCCCTCTTGGCACTGAACAATTCTCCAAGTTGTGAGTGCAAAGAAAAGGTTCTTGAAGGAAATTAAAAGTGCTATTCTGATGAATACACAAATGATAAGAAAGCAAAACAGCCTTAGTGCTGATAAAAAGAAAGTTTTATTGGTCTGAATAGAAGATGGAATGAACCACAACATTCCTTTAAGCCAAAGCCTGATCCAGAGCAAGGCCCTAACATTCTTCAACTCTATGAAAGCTGAGGAAATTGAGAAAACTTTAGAAAAAACATTTGAAACTAGCAGAGATTTGTTCATGAAGTTTAAGAAATCATCTCCATGACATGAGAATGTATGGTGAAACAACAAGTGCTGATGTAAAAGCTGTAGCACGTTATCCAGAAGACCTAGCTAACAGCGCTGATAATGGTGGTCGCGCTGAGCAACAGATTTTCAATGGAGTCAAACAGCCTGCTCTTGGAAGATGGTATCTAAGACTTTCATAGCAGGAGAGGTGAAGTCAGTGCCTTACTTCAAAGTTTCAAAGAATAGGCTGAAGTAGGGCTAAGACAGCATGTGACTTTAAGTCGAAACCAATGCTCATTTACCATTCTGAAAATTATAGAGCCCTTAAGAAGTATACTAAATCTACTCTGCCTGTGCTCGCTAAATGGAGTAACAAAGCCTAGAAAACAGCAAATCCGTTTACAGCATAGTTTACCAAGTATTATAAGCCCACTGGTGAGACCCATGGCTCAAAACCAAAGATTCCTTTCAAAATATGACTGCCTTGACAAAACACCTGATGGCCCAAGAGCTCAGTGGAGATATACAAGGAGATTAATATTATTTATATGCCTGCCGACACAGCATCTATTCTGTAGCTCATAGATCAATGAGTAAGTTTGAGTTTTTGAGTTTCATTACTTTAAAAATACATTTTGTAAGGCTATAGATGATACATAGATGGTGATTTATCTGTTGTATCTGGGCAAAGTAAATTAAAAACCTCTCGAAAAGGCTGGGCATGGTGGCTCACACCTGCATCCCAGCACTCTGGGAGCTCAAAACAGGAATATAACTTGAGTTCTGGAGTTCAGAACCAACCTGAGCAAGAGTGAGACGCTGTCTCTACTAAAAGTAGAAAAACTAGCTAGGTGTTGTGGCAGGCACCTGTAGTCTCAGCTACTCAGGAGGCTGAGGCAAGAGGATCTCTTAAGCCCAGGTGTTTGAGGTTGCTATGAACTATGACACCATAGTAAGACTCTACCAAAACAGACAAACCTCTAGAAAGAAATCACCATTCTAGATGCCAATAAGTACATTCACGATACATAGGAGGAGGTCAAAATATTTACATTAACAGGACATTGGAAAAAGTTGATCCAAACTTAATGACTTTGAGGGGGTCAAGACGTCAGTGAAAGAAGTAACTGCAGAAGTAGGGGAGATAGTAAGAGAACTAGAATTAGGAGCCTGAAGATGGGACTAAATTGCTGCAATCTCATGGTAAACTTGATGCCATAGTGTAAACCTAACTTTTATATTTACTGGGAAAGTGAAAATTTAGTGTGACTCACTTTATTGAGCTAGAGCTGTTTCTTGAGATACAATCTACTCCTGATGAGGATGCCATGAACATTGTTGAAATGACAACAAAGGATTTAGAATAATATATGAATTTACTCCATAAAGCCATGATAGGATTTAAGAGAATTTATTCCAATTTTGAAAGAAATTCTACTGTGGGTAAAACACTATCAAATAGCACCACAAGCTACAGAGAAATCTTTTGTAAAAAGGAAGAGTTGATTGATGCAGCAAATTTTATTGTTGTCTTATGTTAAGAAATGGCCACAGCCACCCTTACCTTCAGCAATAACAACTCTGGTCAGTCAACAGCCATGAGCATTGAGGCAAGATTCTCTGTCAGTAAAACAAAAAGAAATATGAATCACTGAAGACTCAGATTATTATTGCCATTTTTTAGCAATAAAGTATTTTAAATTAAGGTTTGCACTTTTTTTGGACATAATGCTATTGCATACTTAAAAGATGATGCTGTAACTTTTATATTAACTGGGAAAGTAAAAATTTAGTGTGACTCACTTTATTGAGCTAGTCTATCCAAACACACAATATCTCTGAGGTATAAAGGGAGGGAGAAGTTGATGATGCCAGGATGGAAAGTGAAAAGCAAAGCCTCAGAAAGGAGAATACAAGTGAAAATTTTCAAGATTTTTAAAAATATCAATAGGATGAAAGAGGAAAAAGAAAGGAGATGACAACAATGAAAGAAAATAAACATTTTAATACATTTTATTTGTACTTTTTCCAAACTTGGTGTTTTTTCCAAAGTTGTTTCAGTTTTCATTCAAATGCAACAAATATTTAACAAACACTATATGCCAGGCATTTTGCTAGTTATGGATCCTAAACATGCATATCCTTACCTAGAAGAAACATTGTTTATAACGTAAAAACACATACATAAAAGCTAATTAAAATAACACTTATGTAAGTATTCTCACATACATGGGCTCATTTGCATCTGAGAATAATCTTGAGAGGTAGAGAGAGCAGATTTTCATCTGCTCTACAGTCAAGGAAACTGAAGATCAAAAGCGTAGAGTGATGTCAAATATTGCTTAGTCATTTAAGTCCCAAACCCAAAACTTTTGGATGCCAGCCAGGGCCATCTCCACTAACACTTAAAGTCTGCAGGGAATTTGACTGTGGATACTTATATGCTTGCCTCACTTTTTCTCTGACAGGTTGAACCTTGACTTAGAAGTCAATGATATTTTTGCCAACTTCATTATCTGAACCTCTCATCAGATATAGTTGGATGATACATCTCTGTTACACTCCCCAAGGACAGAGTGATGTGTGACCATGACAGCTTCATGCAAATTATATCCAAGCAGCTCAGAGTTTAGAAAGCTTTAAGTACAAAAAGATGAGGGGGAGAAGAGGGAGCAGAATGTCATTTTTATTTTTTTGGAAATTTCAGAAGAGGATGATCCAGAAACTTAAGAGTGCTACCTATTTATTTCATCATTTCTTTTGCCAGTTTTGACCTGCTTATAAGGGATAAGACTATATTCACTTTTTCTCTTATCTGATTTGTTGAAATTGTTGCTGCTTACTTTTGTCTTGACTGTAAATATCTTTTTGTTGTTGTTGTTGTTTTAGTTTAGGCTTATTTGAGGCATTTGTCTCCACAATTCTTTATGATGGATTTACTTCCCCCTTGGCTGTTTGTCCCTGGTCTTCCTATGGACTCTAACTATTGATAGGGCATTTTCCTTTTCATTCAGTGGTGCAGGGATGAACTAGACACTTCCAGCAATTAAAAACAAAATAAAGGAAATGATTTTGAATCTGCCCCATGAAATATGGAAATTGTTATTAAATTATAAAAAGAATTAGAAATGTAATTATATACTAAAATAAAAATACTTTCTTGCACATTAAGGGATTTATTATAGTTCCTGCACGTCATCTTTTATGCATAGTCGTTTGTTTGTTTTCATGCTGTCTGTGATGTAGGAAGGTTAAATATGATTCTCATGTACATTATAGATCAATAGAAGTTCAGGAAAAAAATTGTCTCCATATCCTATTCTTCCTCACCACTCATCTCCATGTGCTCCCATCACTCTAGTGCTTGTTTCAGTGTTCAGAACATCCAGGTTCCCCAGCAAAATTCACCTATTGAACTTGGCATATTTATATTCCTGCCATTTACTCCTTAGTAATCTCAGAACTTCAGGTCATGAACCTCCATTCCCTTGGCTAGACATTTCCTAGAGAGGAAATATTATGCAATACATATTTTTACCCAAATTACTCAAAAGTCTTTAACCATTGGATAAAGTAATTCCTATGACCTCCTTAGGAATTCCTTTTCATTTACAGTAGCACTTCATTCAACCCCTTCAATTTAAAGATAAGGAAACAAAGGTCCAGAAAGGTTAAATGACCTATTCAAAATCATTCAGTTAGCACCAGAATCCATTCAAGAAATTGTTTCTTGTCTCCTACAAGTGTGGTGTTTGGGATCCCCCACATTCTGTGAAAGCTAAGTCTTCAATATGTTGCATTTATTTTCTTCCACTAAGTTACATTTTTAGGAAATAAAAAAAGTTCCTGCAAGTAAATACTTAGAGCATGAGGTTTATCTCTTGTCTTGTCACTAATGTTATTGAGTTCAGAGGATTATGATATGATGATGATGATGATAATGAGAATGATTATGATGATAACAATGATGATAACTATATTACAGGTTCAATATTTTTTGGCATCATCTCCATACCCCCAACTCCACCTACACATTTTAAAATCATGGGCCTGACAGATTTGAAATGTGATTCTCAATATATAATGATGAATTCATCATCACTAGTGGGAAGAAAAGGCTTTCACATTGCCTGCTGAGAGTACCACCAATTTTTGTACAAAAGGCAGCATATGCAAAGGTGAAATTTCATGGATAAAAGAAGTTATATGTTGTTTATATTTGGAATTTATATGAATTTTTAGAGATATTAAATTAATTTGATCCTTTTTCCCAACTAAGTACAATGCATAGAGATGTGGACTATCAAAAATTTAGGATATATTTACCAAAACGAGGTCATAGGGTAAAAGAGATAGCCTATAGGTACTGGTATAGAACATCTCAGGGCCTAAAATGAGATAGAAAATATTAGGATACAAATGAAAAGCATTGTCTCATCATTGTCTGCTGCACGGACTAAACTTCAATCAATATTTTTGGAATACAGTTATATTTAATAGCCACCTTTTAGTCTGAACTACCTCATGGATACACAAATAATAATGAGGTATATTATAAGAAGCTCATATATCCAATTTCAGAATATAAAGATACTGATAAAGGTAAAGGCAAAGGTAAAGCTTCTGTATTAAATCTAAATACCTACAATGACATGAACTTATCTCTACAAATTTCCCAAAGCAAAATATAAAAATGAGAATGAATCAGTAATCATGCTAGATAATTCTGAAAAATAACTTCATCAAATTTGTTGAAATTTGGAAGATGTAATGCAAATGGAATCTAACAGCAAAACCTGATAATGTTCAAGAACTGGAGACACACAAACTAGAAAAAGTTAATTTTCCCACAGAATCCTGGACTTCAAATTGTGAAAGAATATCTTCTGCAATTAAAAAACAAGGTACTATGGGGCAGCGCTTGTGGCTCAAAGGAGTGGGGTGCCAGCCCCATATGCCAGAGGTGGCAGGTTCAAATCTGGCCCCAGCCAAAAAATGCAAAACAAAACAAACAAACAAACAAAACTAAGGTACTATGCAATGAGAATATGGGGGCATTAGAAATATAAGTATCATAATTAAAAAAAAACAACTCCAGAGAAGGCCTGAATTTTGTACTAGTTAGGCTAAGAAAAAGTTAGGGATCTGGAATATCAACCTGGATATTCCCAAAACACAGTAAAAAAAGACCAAATACAATTATCAGAGAAAAGTAAGAGAAAGAGAAAATATTTAACAAAAAATTATTTGCAGCAAATCAGCAAAAGAAAAACAAAAACCCCATTAAAAACTGGGCAAAAGACATAAACAGAAACTTTTCAAAAGAAGATAAATAAATGGCCAACAAACTTATGAAAAACTGTTCAACATCTCTTATGATTAGTGAAAGGCAAATCAAAACCACACTTAGCTCCAGGGAGAATGGCTTTTATCAAAAAGTCCCAGAACAGGAGGGGCGGAGACAAGATGGCTGACTGAAGCCGGCTTCCCACAGAGGCTCCTGCCCAGAAGGAGAGTTAAAGGACAGAAATTTAGCAAGTAACCTGGTGGATTAGAGCTGCACCAGGAGAGAAGATTGAAGAACACACATCAACCCTGCTGAGGCGAGCTGCAACCCCAAGGATACAAACAAAAGGTACAAAATCCATCAACAAGTGGTCGGGAGTCCCCTCCCCCATGAGAACAGCTCAGAGTGCCCCATAAACAAATGAGCAGAGTTCAAAAGTCCTCCCATTATAGTCCATGGTAGAGACCCTCTAAAAACTGGACCTACCTCCTCTACTAGGGTGCCATGGCACTCTCCTGCCAGGCATAAAATTGTGTAAAACTGTATATATTTTGTACCTGCAATTCTGAGCTCCCAGCACTCCCCTCCACTCTCACTCTGAGGTCTGGAGGCCTGTCCCCAAGAGTCCAGATTCTTGGGTGATTTCTTAAGGGGTGTGGACAGGGCCTGGACTGCAGCTGGTCAGTGCTGACTCTGCAGCACAGGAGTGAGGAGAGGACGGTCAACTAAGAGGGAACCATGCCAGAGAGGCAGTGCCCTGAGGTGCAAAGCAGCAGCCATTTTTGGCAACAGTAGGGCTCACCCCTTGATATTCTAGAGTAACACCCCCTGTCTCTCTGGGAAACCAGAGGAGGCCGGGCATCTTCTCAGGTGGCAACCACCAGCAGAACAGATCTGGGATGGAAACTCAGGCCCCATGAGTAAATGGTTTGCCTGAGGCAGTATTAGCCTAGGTGGAGTGTGGGGACTAG
Source organism: Nycticebus coucang (assembly GCF_027406575.1). Classification (NCBI taxonomy): domain Eukaryota; kingdom Metazoa; phylum Chordata; class Mammalia; order Primates; family Lorisidae; genus Nycticebus; species Nycticebus coucang. The sequence continues at coordinate 56,397,554 of NC_069783.1, forward strand.
AAAACGCACACCCAGTGCCGGCTGACTCCCAGGGCAGGGCTGACCCAGAAGACTGCTTTACTGAGCCTAAGACACACCTGGCCCCCAGGGGATCATCACCCTAGACAAAGGAGGGCAAGAGGCTAGAACTGACAGCTAACCATGCTGCAAATACAAACATGCAGGAACAAAGACAGGGCCTGAGGCACAGGTTCTGTGAACTCAAAACAGCTTCTCTTCTGCAGGGGAATTTAGCCAGGACAAAAACAAATTCCACAAAGTTGTGCTGGTCTGTCAGTAACATCAATCAGGGGTGGGGCTGTAACTGAGTGAACACCCCCAGGCTACATCAAGCCCAACCTCCCACTGCCAGATAGTGGCAGAGAGCAGTGGCCTGGCTGAGGAAACATAGATTTCCTTGTGATTCAGGCAGGTGAAAATCCCTAGAGTATCTGTTCACTGGAGGCAACTGGGTCACAGCCCTGTGGGGTTATCAGTGACAGGGGGTGACAGAGGTGCAAGGTGGGGAAGGAGGCATCAACCCTCCCAGACTAATCTATTTGCTGGGTGAGTCCTCCAGACCTCACAGAGCACTGGAGCAAGTCATATTTGAGTTGTCAGCAGACCCTTGCGATCTAGTTGCCAGAGAGCTTTTTAAACTCTTCCACCTGAGACAGGTGCTGATTGGGACAATTGATTTGGACCTTTTGAACTGAGCCAATCGCCCAAGGACTATCCAAGTGGTGCCCTGGGTGTGTGGTTGTAGGAAGGTTTGATTTTGCTTTTCCAATTGTTGCCTGGGGAGGGGAGTGGGGTGAGGTGACTTATTTGCTGTATTTCTCCACAGCTGAGACTTCAACCCAGAATAACTGTTATACTAGGGTCAGACAGAGACCAGCTGAAAACAACACAGAGCCATTTAGCTCCACCACACGAAAGAGGTCCCCAGTTTCTCAGGCTAGCACTGTATGGGTCCTCGACAAAGCTCAAGGGGAAAAGTCAAATGGTGTAAAATAATCATAGGGCGGAATAAGCAGAAAAACTCTGGTAACATGAACAACCAGAGTAGATCAACCCCCCCAAGTAAAGAGGCAGATGTAACTGAAGATCCCATTTATAAACAGATAGCCGAGATGTCAGAAATCGAATTCAGAATTTGGTTTGCAAACAAGATTAATAGTATGGAGGAAAATATGTAATTAGAAATTCTAGGAGAAATTCAAAAGTTGTCTGAAGAATTCAACAAATTTAAAGACAAAAACCACAAAAGATTTTGACACATTGAAGCAAGAATTTGCAGTCCTCAACGATCTGAAAAATACAGTAGAATCCCTAAGTAACAGAGTGGAGCAAGCAGAAGAAAGGATTTCTGACATTGAAGACCAAGCCTTTGAACGCTCCCAAACCTCAAAGAGGAAGAGAAATGGAGAGCAAAAATGGATCATTCTCTCAGAGAGCTCTGGGATACTTCGAAGAAGGCTAATATCCACCTCATTGGAATCCCTGAAAGCAATGAAGTGACTTCGCAAGGCACAGAGACCCTTCTCCATGAAATTATGAAATAGAATTTTCCAGACACGCCAAGAGATTCTGAAATTCAGATAGCATACGGTTTCAGAACTCCAGCACGACTCAACCCAATAAGACATCCCCAGGCACATCATAATTAACTTCACTAAAGTTAATATGAAGGAGAAAAATACTGAAAGTAGCAGACATAAGAAAACCATTACCTACAAAGGGAAGAATATTAGAATGACTACAGATCTCTCTGCTGAAACATTTCAAGCCAGAAGAGGGCGGTCATTGACTGTTAATCTCCTAAAACAAAATAACTTTCAACCCAGGATCCTGTATTCAGCTAAACTGAGTTTCATTTATGATGGAGAAATTAAATACTTTAATGACATTGACATGGTGAAGAAATTTGCCATAACCAAACCAGCTATTCAGGATATTCTCAGACACATCCTCCATAATGACCAGTCCAATCCTCTACCACAAAAAGTTTCCTAACTCAGAAACTTTTGATCAAACTTCAACTTCCACAGTGGTGAAAGGATTCATAATGTCCACTGGACTTTTGAAAAACTCGATACCCAAAATTTTACCAGACTTATCTATATTCTCCATTAATGTGAACGGCTGAAACTGTCCTCTAAAGAGGCACAGTTTGGCTGGATACAAAAACTCGGGCCAGATATTTGCTGCATACAAGAATCACATCTTGCCTTAAAAGATAAATAAAGAATCAGGATGAAAGGATGGTCATCCAGATTTCAGGCAAATGGAAATCAGAAAAAAGTAGGTGTTACAATTCTATTTGCAGATACAATAGGCTTTCAATCAATGAAAGTAAGGAAGGATCAGAATGGTTACTTCATATTTGTTAAGGTTAATACTCAATATGATGAGATTTCAATTATTAATATTTATGCACCCAACCAGAATGCACCTCAATTTATAAGGGAAACTCTAACAGACATGAGCAACTTGACTTCCTCCAGCTTGATAATAGCCAGAGATTTCAACACTCTTTTGACAGTGTTGGATAGACCCTCCAATGAGAAGCTGAGAAAAAAAATTTTAGATTGAAAACTAACCATCCAACATTTGGATTTAGCAGACATCTACAGAACATTTCATCCCAACAAAACTGAATACACATACTTCTCATCAGTCCACAGACATACTCCAAAATTGATCACATCTCAGGTCACAAGTCTAACCTCAGTAAATTTAAAGGAATAGAAATTATTCCTTGCATCTTCTCGAACAACCATGAAATAAGAGTTGAACTCAGTAACAACACGAATCTCCATACTCATACAAAACCTGAAGTTAAATAACCTTATGCTCAATGATAGCTGGCTCATAGACGAGATTAAGAAGGAAATTTCAAATTTTTGGAACAAAATGACAATGAAGATACAATTATCAGAACCTCTGGGATACCACAAAGGTTGTCCTAAGAGGGAAATTTATAGCACTGCTAGCCTTCCTCAAGAGAACGGAAAGAGAGGAAGTTAACAACTTAATGGGACATCTCAAGCAACTGAAAAAGGAAGAACATTCCAACCCCAAACCCAGTAGAAGAAAAGAAATAACCAAAATTAGAGCAGAATTAAATGAAATTGAAAACAAAAGAATTATACAACAGATTAATAAATCAAAAAGTTGGTTTTTTGAAAAGGTCAATAAAATAGATAAACCTTTGGCTAACCTAACCAGGGAAAAAAGAGTAAAATCTCTAATTTCATCAATCAGAAATGACAAAGGCAAAATAACAACAGACTCTTCAGAAATTCAACAAATCCTTAATGAATATTACAAGAAACTTCATTCTCAGAAATATGAAAATCTGAAGGAAAGTGACCAATACTTGGAAGCACGTCACCTTCCAAGACTTAGCCAGAATCAAGTGGAAATGTTGAACAGGCCTATATCAAATTCTGAAATAGAATCAACCATACAAAATCTCCCTAAAAAGAAAAGCCCAGGACCAGATGGCTTCACGTCAGAATTCTACCAAACCTTTAAAGAGGAACTAGTACCATGTTTTCCCGAAAATAAAACATCCTCCAAAAATAAGACCTACTTATAGGTTTCATTCTGGGTGAAATATAAGGCATCCCCCCGAAAATAAGGCCCCCCCAGGCTCTGTCTCGGAATGAAAATTAATTTACCGTAAACTGGTTGCTAGGGCCGCCCCGACTGGCGTCTAGCAACCAGTGACGTTACACAGAGTCCTGACGTCACTGCTGTGTGGAAGTGGCACAGAGGTCGGAGTAAAAGGTGAGCGTGGGACGGGAGAGAGGAGGAGAATTTCGCAGATGCATGTAGAAGAACAGGAGGATCAGAGTAGATGGGACACGGCGAAGGTAGTGAGTGCTGGTCTGTCTCTGGTGACACTGCCTGATGCTCGTGGCCGCCCTCATGATGACTAAAGGTAGGATTCACAGTTTGTCTGGTTTGTGTTGACAACTACCGTACTACCTTACCGTATAAAGGTAATAAATTTCCTTTATTTTCATTTAACAATAAATGTGTACTGTATTCTTCTTCATGGAAAAATAAGACATCCCCTGAAAATAAGACCTAGCACATCTTTGGGAGCAAAAATTAATATAAGACACTGTCTTATTTTCAGGGAAACAGGGTACCTATATTACTCAACCTGTTCCAAAATATAGAAAAAGAAGGAAGACTACCCAACACATTCTATGAAGCAAACATCACCCTGATCCCCAAACCAGGAAAAGACCCAACAAGAAAAGAAAATTATAGACCAGTATCACTAATGAATATAGATGCAAAAATATTCAACAAGATCCTAACAAACAGAATACAGCAACACATCAAACAAATTATACATCATGACAAAGTCAGTTTTATCCCAGGGTTTGAAGGCTGGTTCAATATACGTAAATCTATAAATATAATTCAGCACATAAACAAATTAAAAACAAAGACCATATGATTTTCTCAATTGATGCAGAAAAAGCTTTGAAAATATCCAGCATCCCTTCATGCTCACAACACTTAAGAAAATTGGTATAGAAGGGACATTTCTTTTTTTTTTTTTTTTTTTTTTGTAGAGACAGAGTCTCACTGTACCGCCCTCGGGTAGAGTGCCGTGGCGTCACATGGCTCACAGCAACCTCTAACTCTTGGGCTTACGCCATTCTCTTGCCTCAGCCTCCCGAGCAGCTGGGACTACAGGCGCCCGCCACAACGCCCGGCTATTTTTTTGTTGCAGTTTGGCCGGGGCTGGGCCTGAACCCGCCACCCTCGGCATATGGGGCCGGCGCCCTACTCACTGAGCCACAGGCGCCGCCCAGAAGGGACATTTCTTAAACTGATAGAGGCCATCTACATCAAACCCACAGCCAATATCGTATTGAATAGAGTTAAATTGAAAGCATTTCCACTCATATCAGGAACCAGACAAGGTTTTCCATTGTTTGCACTGCTCTTTAATATTGTAATGAAAGTTTTAGCCACTGCAATTAGGGAAGAAAAGGCGATCAAGGGTACCCATATAAGGTCAGAAGAGATCAAACTTCTGCTCTTCGCAGATGATATGATTGTATATCTGGTAAACATCAGAGATTCTACTACAAAACTTTTAGAAGTGATCAAGGAATATAGCAGCATCTCAGGTTACAAAATAAACATTCATAAATCGGTAGTCTTTATATATACCAACAATATTCAAGCTGAAAAAACAGTTAAGAATTCTATTCCATTCACAGTAGTGCCAAAGAAGATGAAATATTTGGGATTTTATCTAACAAAGGACATGAAAGATCTCTATAAAGAGAAATACGAAACTCTAAGAAAGAAATAGCTGAAAATGTTAACAAATGGAAAAACATACCATGCTCATGGCTGGGAAGAATCAACATTGTTAAAATGTCCATATTACCCAAAGCAATATACAATTTTAATGCAATCCCTATTAAAGCTCCACTGTCATACTTTAAAGATCTTGAAAAAATGATACTTCATTTTATTTGGAAACAGAAAAAACCTTGAATAGCCAAGACATTACTCAGAAATAAAAACAAAGCATGAGGAATCACAATACCGGACCTCAGACTATACTATAAATCGATAGTGATTAAAACAGCATGGTACTGGCACAAAAACAGAGAGGTAGATGTATGGTACAGAGTAGAGAACCAAGAGATGAACCCAGCTACTTACCGTTATTTGATCTTTGACAAGCCAATTAAAAACATTCAGTGGGGAAAAGATTCTCTATTTAACAAATGGTGCTGGGTGAACTGGCTGCCAACCTGTAGAAGACTGAAACTGGACCCACACCTTTCACCATTAACTAAGATAGATTCTCACTGGATTAAAGATTTAAGCTTAAGACATGAAACTATAAAAATACTAGAAGAGAGTGCAGGGAAACTCTTGAAGAAATTGGTCTGGGCAAGTATTTTATAAGGAGGACCCCATGGGCAATTGAAGCAGCTTGAAAAATACACTACTGGGACCTGATCAAACTACAAAGCTTCTGCACAGCGAAGAACACAGTAAGTAAAGCAAGCAGACAGCCCTCAGAATGGGAGAAGATATTTGCAGGTTATGTATCTGACAAAGATTGCAAGAGGGACTTTACCTAACAATTGCAATCAGTGTAACCTGGCTTATTGTACCCTCAATGAATCCCCAACAATAATAAAAAAAAAAATAACCAGAATCCACAGAGAACTTGAACATATAAGCATAAAAAGAACAAGTGATCCCATTGCAGGCTGGGCAAAGGACTTGAAGAGAATCTTCTCTGAAGAAGACAGGTGCACAGCCTACAGACATATGAAAAAAATGCTCATCATCCTTAATCTTCAGAGAAATGCAAATCAAAACTACTTTGAGATATCATCTAACTCCAGTAAGATTAGCCTATATCACAAAATCCCAAAACCAGAGATGTTGGCGTGGATGTGGAGAAAAGGGAACACTTCTACACTGCTGGTGGGAATGCAAATTAATACATTTCTTTTGGAAAGATGTTTGGAGAATACTTAGAGATCTAAAAATAGACCTGCCATTCAATCCTATAATTCCTCTACTAGGCATATACCCAGAAGACAAAAATCACATTATAACAAATATATTTGTACCAGAATGTTTATTGCAGCCCAATTCATAATTGCTAAGTCATGGAAAAAGCCTAAGTGCCCATCGATTCACGAATGGATTAATAAATTGTGGTTTATGTACACCATGGAATATTATGCAGCCTTAAAGAAAGATGGAGACTTTACCTCTTTCATGTTTACATGGATGGAGCTGGAACATAGTCTTAGTAAAGTATCTCAGGAATGGAAGAAAAAGTATCCAATGTACTCAGCCCTACTATGAAACTAATTTATGGCTTTCATATGAAAGCTTTAACCCAGTTATAACCTAAGAATTTGGGGAAAAGGGAGAGGGAGGGGAGGGAGGGTGGAGGATGAGCAGAGGGAGAGTGATTGGTGGGATTATACCTATGGTGATCTTACGAGTGTACATGTGAAACTTAGTAAATGTAGAATATAAATATCTTAACCCAATAACTAAGAAAATGCCAGGAAGTCTATGTTAACCAGTGTGATGAAAATATGTCAAACGGTCCATAAAATCAGTGTATGGTGCCCCATGATCGCATTAAAGTATACAGCTATGATTTAATAATAATAATTTTTTTAAAAACCCCAAAACAGGGCTTCACCTGTGGCTCTGTGGGTGGGGTGCTGGCCCCATATACCAAGGATGGTGGGTTTGAGCCCAGTCCTGGCCAAAGTGCAACAACAACAACAACAAAATAGTCAGGTATTGTGGCAGGCACCTGTAGTCCCAGCTTCTCAGGAGGCTGAGGCAGGAGAATTGCCTAAGCCCAGGAGTTGGAGGTTGCCGTGATGCCATGGCACTCTAGTGAGGGCGATAAAGTAAGACTCTGCCTCTAAAAAAAAAAAAAAAAAAGCCCCCGAAGAACAAATACTGACATGGATGTGGAGCAATAGAAACACTCACACACTGTTGTTGGGACTGCAAACTAGTACAACCTCTATAGAAAGTAGTACCAAGATTGGAACTAGTTAATCAACACATACATGCACATATGGAAATCGTGCTCATTAAAAATCAAGCAGGTGGGAATGGGAAGTATGGGATGGATAAATTCACACCTAACCCATACCATGAACACTATCTGGGTGATGGGAACACTTACAACTTTGACTTAAATGGTACAAAAGCAATTTTTGTAACCAAAACGTTCATACCCCATAATATTCTGATATAAAAAAAAATAAGTAAGAAAAAAATAATTTTCAGGAGAAAAATGTAAAAGGGAAAAGCATAAGGAAAGAATTAGGAAATGATAGAAGCACATTTGCATGAGTTAATAAAAGATGATTTTGTCCTACTAGAAAAGAGTCTACTAAATGCTTTAGAAGAATAAAGGATAACATATTTGTAAAAATCCATGAATCCTAGTGGTAAAGAGAATATATCACAAATTTCAGTAGAAAAAAGGGAAGTCACATTTGAAAAATGAAAAGCAAACATCCATGTGTCTTGTCAGGGACAATGTAGTAATAATAGAGCATGGTCCAAAAATCCAGGGGGGGAAAAAGTTTAAACACATATTTCTATATTCAAAAAAGTATCATTTGGATAGGGCAAATAAAAGATTTTAAATAATAACAGTCCTTAGAAATTATACTACTCATGAGTCCTTGCGATTCTCAACAGTCTGGTTAAGTAAAAATTAAATTCTTGAAAATAGAAATCTAAGATGTAAAATTCATGATGGACAATGAATTAAACTAAGACTTAGTGAAAACTTAAACTAAAACTGTTGATGATATAGTAGTGAATATAGTTTATTAGGCAAAGATTCACAAAACTGATGAGGCATAATATTAGGAAGAAAAGTCACTGAAAGAAAACTCAATCTATTTCCTGCTTGCTAATAGAAAGGCTACAGATACTGATTTTTTTATGAAATTTTATGGAAAATATAAATGTTTTCTAAAATTTTAATTGCAACTAGGTTCTCTTGGTCTGAGAGGCTAGACAACGTTGTGCTAATAAGCAAGACAGAAGCTCAGTGGCTTAAGCATGATAACAAGTCATTAGTGAACTCAGGCTGACAAAGGTCCACCACCCAGGACACCATCATTTCAAGAGGACACATACTCTCTTTCATTGTAGATGAAGAGAGTATGAAGGAAGAAAAGGAAAATATGGGAAATCATACAGTTTCTCCCAATGTTGCTTCCTCTCACATGTCACTGGCCAAATCAAGTCACATAATCATACCTGCCTTCAAAAAGTCAAGGAAGTGCAATCTCCACTAGTTACAGGAAGAAAATGTCCCACACTAATATCCACAACAATAGTAGACTGGAAATTAAAGGCAGAACATCCCAACCTCTAGACAAAAATTAATGAATGAAAAAAAGTCATAAATCTATCAAAAGCAGGAAAGAACAGGAAAACAGCAATGACAACAATAAAATAGAAAATACCGAGTATGTTGTAAGACATAACACCAAACATATTAAGGATCATACTAATGTGAATAAGAGACATGTCTTCAATAAAAGACAAAAATATTTGCATGGTTACTAAATATCATAACTCAATAAAAATCAGTGGAATTTTCTTCATGAGAGATCCAGGTGAAAGGATACCAAAAGTTGAAAATAAACTGATGATAAAAAATAATAGGCATATGCTAAAATTGAAAGAGAGGGGAAAATAAGAGGAGTAGAAAAAGGAAGCGAGCAGGAGTGGTATTAATAATACTGACAGTAGGCCAGGTTGGTGGCTCATGTCTGTAATCCTAGCACTCTGGGAGGCTTAGACAGGCAGATTGCTTCAGTTCAGGAGTTCAAGACCAGTCCGGGCAAAAGCAAGCCCCCATCTCTACTAAAAATAGAAAAACTAGCTAGATGTAGTGGCACATCCCTATAGTCCCAGCTACTCAGGAGACTGAGACAAGAGGATTGCTCAAGCCCTAGAGTTTGAGGTTGCTTTGAGCTATGATGCCATTGCAGCACTCTCCCCGGGGTGATAGAGTAAGACTGTCTCAAAAACAAAATAATAATAATAATATTGATATCAAACAAATAAGAATGCATGGCAGAACAAACTAACAGGAATAAAGATAATTCCCATACATGAGTTAAAAGTGAAATCCACCAGGACTCTATAAAAGTGATGATTTTTAATATAATATACAGCAAATAACCAAAACATATGAAGTAAAGCAAGGAAAATTTGACAGAACTAAAATCACATAGAAGACAACACCTCAAGGGCACACAAATAGTAATAACATAGAGGATTTAGGCAGCATAATCAGTATGTCTGGTATGTGCGTGCTTGAGTATATCTGTGTACTATAGTATGTTAATACTTGAGAAAATGTATAGATTTAACTAGTTTCCTTCTATGAGAGGCGAAAGAAAAAAAGTCACAATATTAAGGACATTTCAGTAATTTCCCACGTCCAGAGGAACGGAAGCTAGGAATAATGTTAAAGATAGCACTATGTTTTTATGACATGTCTTAACTTCAGTTCTCTTGATCAAAGGGATTGACATGAGCCTGACATGCCACTTCCATATACATTCATATATTCTCATTGTATTTTTTTGTACTTTAAATATCTGAGGACAATGCTAGTTCAGTCTTTATGAGGGTTTTTTAAAATCAGTTATTAATATATTACTTTTATTTGGAGGAACCAATGAACAAATTCAATTGGTTTTATATGTAGATATGTTTTTATCACTTTATTAGTTTTACTATATTAGAAGTCATAGAATTCCAGGTACTCACCACACAATCAAGTTATTTTTTAAATTATAACTTTTATTTTAACATCTAAGTTCACAGCTCAGACAATGTTTAAAATGAATGGACAAGGCCAAGAACATAAGTAACGAGACAGGTGAGGGAAGCAGGCCTGCTGTAAGATAATAAATACAGGGAGAAGTCTCTGGAAAACTGGAGTGCAGCACCTCGTTTTAGGGGAGAGGAGCAATCACCCCTCAAATCCAGCCTCTGGGAACCACATGAAAATTCTGGCCTAGGCAGTCACATTTTCTAATGTACCAAGTAAAGCTGGGAACCCAGAGTTTTATGTAGTAAAGTGGTAAATCAATACAATTTGGGTGCAGGTTCTAGATTGAGCCTAAGGATTGTCAGTTTGACAACCAGCAGTTCTGGGTATTTAAACAGACATATTTATATCTAGGCAGTAACAGGCACAGCTTTATAATTAATACATAAAATGCAGAAGCACCATGGCAATAACCTTTTAACTGATTAACCTTCCTGACTTCTTACTCTATTTCTGTCCATTCTCAACAGCTGAGAGAGTATCATTTTGAAAACTCAAATTTTATGAGGTTACTCCCATTTATAGCCTTGCAACAGCCTCTTGTTTCTACAGGAACAAAGCCCAACGTCTTTAATGTATCCCACAATCTTCATGATCTGCTCGCTGCCCACTGTCCTGGCCTTATCTCCAGGTATTCAGCCTCACTGGCTTCTTGCAATTTACCGGGTATTTTCTCCCTTCCACATAATATGATACCTAGAAGGTCCTTCTAACTGCCACTATTTTGTCCTTTTTACCAAATTCGAATCCATTCATCCTCAGATTATAGATCACACATCACTTCTTCAGAATATCCTGCCTTGAGACTGGGATCCTCTTATTGGCTCTCGCATGTCTGTATACTTACCACAATTTGAATTTGATAATCTCTCCATTAGCCTGTGAGGACTGGGAGATGAGGAATGCATCTGGTTTTTGCGCCATTATCAATTTAGTGCCTAGCACAGTGTCCAGCAGATAGTGGGCCTATACCAAATAATTGATGAGAGCAATTGAGCTTTGAGGGAAGTGCTATAGTTTTCATTACTTGTTATAGATCAAGAGTAATTTTGGCCTCTTATCTGTAAGAAAATAATTAAAGACAGAAGAGAATATTTAGAAGGTAAAAAGTAATAACATTATTTGGATATAAGGAAAGATAGATTTTTTAGCGAGTTTCTTGCCTTTGGGAAGATTGTGTTAGATGTTATAAATAAGGTTATAAACAAAGGAAATTTTCTTGAGAAACGAATTTGGATTAATGTAGAAATAAATTTAAGACTAAGAATATCCCATTTTTACTGTTAAAAACAAGTATATTATTCAATGTATAGCAATAGATTTATAAAAGAAATTAGTATCCTGCTCCACTAATGACACTATTTATTTTTTAAGATTGTATTCATTCATTTTGCACTAAGCCTCCTCCCAGGATACACTGATAGACCATGATGCGTAAACATTTAAACTCGTATAAGCACTGTCTTCCTTCTCTCCGATTCCTTAATTCTTTTATCTTTTTCTATGTTTGGGTCTGAGGCTTTATTCACTTTCTTACTTGAACACTTACATTTATCAAGTTTGGGGAATCTATTCTTTCTCTTCTTGAGGTCTTTGTAAGAAAAATCACAGTTCTACTTACAGACGTGCCTTAGGGGCAAAAGCATGGACTCTGTGCTCTGGTTGGAGAAGAAAGCAGGCACTTCATGAATACGAGAAGAATATTCTTGATACTTCAGAAATGAAGCTTTCAAAGCAGTCTCTAGGTTTCACCAACTTGCTACTTCTTTATAAAAACACACTCTTAAAATGTCTGCTATTGTGCTATATATTCTGCACACTGATATTTCAAATATTAACATGTACTTTATGATCTTATTTGTACTGTGTATCTTTAGCATATACCTCTAAGTCCTCTTAGGATTTAGAAAAATAAGATCATCGTGGACTTTATGCTGCTAAATAGATGGAAAGCTTTCAAGCTGAATCTTTAAGAAGTCATTCTCCCTCTTAATAGAAGACATAATGGAAGAAACAGGTGGGAAGACTGCCAGCTTTATTATGGTCTTTAATTCATGTTTAGAGCCTCCAGGTTAATTTTGGATGAAATCCTCTTATAACTAAAGTAGAACTAAAGCTATATTCTATTCAAAATCCTATATATACATTGAAAAGAATCTATTACATTTTTACTCTTTCAAAGAATGATTGTGAAGAAAAATTGTCTTCAGAATTCTTTACTTTAGAATTTCTTTCTTCTGGCCGGGTATGGTGGCTCACGCCTGTAATCCTAGCACTCAGGTGGATTGCTTGAGCTCAGAACTTCAGACCAGCCTGAGCCAGAGGGAGATGCCATCTCTAAAAAAATAGCTGAGTGTTTTGTTGTGTGCCAATAGCCCCATACTAGCAAGGCTGAGGCAAGAGGATCACTTGAGATCAAGAGTTTGAGGTTGCGGTGAGCTACAATGCCACAGCACTCTATCAAGGGTGACAAAGTGAGACTCTGTCTCAAAAAAAAAATTTCTTCTTCTCTTGTAAGAAGATATACAGTAGAACCTCCATAGTCAACCACCTCCTAAGTGACTACCTCCTTAAGATGACTTAATTTTTATAAACCAGACATGCATGTATGTATTCCTCAATATAGGAGACCTAATGCCTTTTGTTGACCACATCTGTATAGTTGACCAGTTCATTGCAGTCCCTTGGTGGTCACCTTACAGAGATTCTATTGTGTTGTGAAGAATATGTTACATGTAGCTCACATCTCCATATCATGGTACTGGCATCAACTTTAGATCTCTTTTCCAGTAATAGTGAAGGATTTGCATTACCTACCCCTTCTTTTTTCAGAGTATAACTTGTGACATAAAAATCACTAGACAAGATAAGCCTCTGATTATCAACAAAGTAATAAAGCTGGGGACACTAGGGAAGGGTGTCCAACCTTTTATTTTTCTCTGCCGCACAGTGGAAGAATAAGCAGTGTCTTGGGGCACACGTTAAATACACAAACGCAAAAAGTGATTAGCAAAATAATAAGTAAAAAGAGGTCCATGCATAATTTTCATGCTATCTGACACCACAGATAAGCAAAAAAGTCCTCACAACATAAGCATGCAGTCCATGGGCCACAGGTTGGGTACGCCTGCTCTAAAGGAATTAAACTTGTGGTTTTGATCTCATTTTTAAAACATTTATTTTTCTAACCAACTAAAGCATGTTTATACACCTTTGATGACAAATGGAATGGACTAATTACTCACCTCTTACTAAAGGAAATAGTGAATTTAGCTTGGAATCATGTAGGGTCATTTTTTCCAGTTCCAAAATTATGTGCCAAGATGCTCCTGTACTGGAAACTGTTGTCAACTCCTTTCCAACACCCTCACTGGAGTGTTCTCAACACTACTTGACATTAATAAGTGAGAGAGGAAAGCGTTTGAAACAGCAAACTGTCATTGCTGACGAATTCCCCATTCATTTTACAAACAGACCAACAACAGGTTGAGCTCTTTCATCTCCCACTTCATGCAGTTATGGCCTCTGAAAAGTTGAGGTAATGTGAATATACTTTCACTGGCATTGACTCTGTAACTGAGGCAAATACCAGGCCTGCCTAGATCCCAGGAAGATCTCAGGCTCCTGCCTTCTGCTTCCATGTAGGCAGGCTACGGTTCCACCTATCCCAGGTCTTTGTGCAATATCATTTTATTATAAATTAGTAAAATCAGATTTTACTCAAAGCACCTAAGGGAAAACCCAACTGACTGATATTTTCTTTGAGACAAAACAAAACCTTGTTGCCTGGGGAAGAGTGCTGTGGCGTCATAGCTTACAGCAACCTCAAACTCTTGGGTTTAAGTGATCCTCTTGCCTCTGCCTCCCAAGTAGCTGGGACTATAGGCGCCCACCACAACACCTGGCTATTGTTTTGTTTTTAATATCTTTGAACATTTGACTCTAATTTAGGTCAGGAGACTATTTTTCCTTTAGACTATTTGTTTCTAAAATATAATGAAACCTTTCTCTCAACCTTATTTTACTTATTTTCAGATATAGAAATCAAGTGTCTACATTAGCTTCTTCTAATCTAGAACCAAAAGGTTTGTGATGAATACCTATATTTTTTGACATTAAATTTCTTGTTCTAGTTTATTTGATAGCTACCACATAGTCATGTGTGTGTGTGTATGTGTGTTTAAGATATAGAAATAACTTTACTGGATGATTTAAAACCACATTCTTTATTTTTATTATTAAAAATAACTGATTTTCCTTTTCCCCTCATTTTGATGCTTATTTGATATTAGAGTACATTAAATTCTATTTGCAGTTAATTCTACTGGTACATTATAGTTTAGGGGCTAATTATTGATCCCTGCATGATTTAGATAGTCTTAAGAGCAAAAAAATTAAAAAATTCAACGGACAGACCTCAGCTTGTTCATAAATTAATGTCATTGGTCACAAAGGAAAATGGTCAAGGGAATATGAATATCTCAGGAATACCGATATCAATTACTGGGAAAAGTCTTACACTCACGGCATACAGATGTAGATCAGGTATGCTATCTTTTTATTTAAAGGATACCACATTTTATTAGTTGGCAATCTGTAAAGTTTAGCTATACTTTCACAACAATCTTGCTCAGTGAATACATATCTGGAAATGAGCAGCATTATTTCTAACTAGGAATCTCTTATTCTTATATTCTATCTGCAAAGCTAAGTATTAGAAGTGTTGCCGTTCATCATTTTTTTGAGGAGCAATTCATTATGATTAAAATTTATTGTACCATTTAGTGGAAAAGTTTCTGAAATGCAGGGAGTAGAACAAACTTGGGTTTTCTATCTTTGAGTTCATACAATTAGTCCAGAAACTGGATCTTAAATAGCACAAAGCAATTTTCATAGTTTAAAGAGAGAAGACTGTAAATCCGGTTTATCATGTTCTTATAATTCTTTTAGAAACGTGTGAGGAAATGTGAGGACCACTGTGAATTGAACAATAATCATAAAATTAGGAACAAAAGAATCAGAGAGAACAAAGCCTTTTTTTTTACCTTTTTTTTTTTTCCTTTCTTTTTTAGGATTCTAAATCACATACAAAACATTTGTTCTGCTCCAGCTCTTTGTGAACTAATTGGCTCTCCTGGAGGGATAGGTAATTGTACCTGACTACACAAGCTGTCCCGAAGCTCCCTTGGAAAGCTCCAGTAAGCTTCTAGTGTTAGCAGCCATCAAGGATTTCACAGGTCAGGCATCGGATCGATACAGCTAAAAGCAGCAGGGACTGTAATGTCGACAGCAGGTTTCAGAAAGCGCTGCAAGTGCCAGTTTGTTCCTCTTCATGCAGAAGCTCAAGACAGCTTAATTAACCCTTGGAAAATACAATTTATCCAGAGGCTCGGCAGGTCCCTACCAGGCCTTATTGGTGAACTGATAGGAGAGATACTGTAGCTGGCAGCGCTGAATTCCCATTTCCCCCTTTAATGCTGTTTCAGTTAGGAGGCAAAGAAAACATGGTTTTTGGTGGATGTGTTCCTCCTGTCCTGAAGAGCAGGAGATAGGAGGCAGCCGTGGAGGGGGGTTGTTAGAACTCACTGGTGACTTCAGCAGGAGCAAGGCCGAGAATGAGCATTGATCATCTGAGCCCTGGGGGGAGGACTTGGGGTGTGTGTGCATGGGTGTGTGTGTGTGAATTAGATGTATGTGTGAATTAGATGTGTGTGTGTGTGGGGGGGGTGTATGACAAGGCTGGAGGGAGAAAAGCAAAGGCATTTTTTACTTTTTCACTGATACAAATGTTTCCATGCCCTTTTGTAAAGATGTTCTTTTATGACTTATCTATTTTTGTGTGTCTGTAATGTCACATAAACAATAAAAGTGCAGATCTAAAAAAAATTTTACATCTGCTAAATACTTCATTTTGGAAGACAAAACACCTGCCACAGGTAACAATCAGGAAGAAGTTAATTTTGTCACATATTCACATCCTCACCTTCAGCATCGTTGACCACGCCATGGGTCTTTTCTCCTAAAATAGTTCCTCCATGCTAAGGCAAGCTGCCGAAGAGACATAAATAAAGCTAGCCAGATACAGAAAATATCTGAAGTTAGTGGGGCCTGAGGAATTGTGGCCACATGAATGGTCTGGTGCATTCACTTAAATTGATTAGATCCACTTGTATTTGCATTCAGATTCACATCCACATTAGCCACATTCTTAATTTGTATCATTTCAATTAATTCATAAAAAAGTATTTTCCTAGGTTCACATGTACGGTCATTAGTGAGAGTTCATGGCACTCAGGTTCCAGAACAGTGAACTCTCTCGTGGAGCAGAGCGGATAGATGCCATCTTCTTTCTGTTGGCTCATTTCCGTTTATGATCAGAAGCAAAGTAGATTGAAGTGGAATAAATAAAATTAAATACAGATTAAATGTGCATAAGATGATGGCATATTTTAGACCAGGATCCAGCTATAATCTCCTTAAAATAATCTATGACAAATGTAATACACACAGGGTAAAAACAATCATATCGGTCGGGAGTTAAAGGGGCCTGCCCTCTTTGGTCATCACCAGAGTTTCTCCCCAGAGGGATAGCATGTAGCCCCTTCTGTTGCTAACTATTCTATTGGGCATCAGCAGACCTTTACTCAACATATGTGTACTGAGCAGTTACTATGTGCCAGGCTTTGCGTCAGACAATAATGATATGGCAATGAAAAAAATGGAAACAGGGACTACATCAAAGCATTCACTTCCTAGTATGAACAGACAAAAGACAAACATACAAAAATACATCACATCTCAGGAAATGAATCTAAAGAAAACACTAAGCAGGATAAGAATATACAGAGTTAGATCTCTACATTATCATTAGCAGACCAAGAGCAGGGTTCTCCCAAAAAGATGACATATGAAGAAAATCTGAAAAAGAGAATAATGTTCCCTGTAGATAACTGGAGGAAGGGTTGTCCAGGCAGAGGGGGCATGTACAAAGTTCTTGAGGTGCGAGCATGCTTGCCCTGACCACAGCAGAGTGAGGAGGACTTCGTGGTGGAACAAAGTGAGACCAGGAGGAGGAGATGTCCCATCGGACATTAAGTCATTGATGTAGTCTAGAGCCACCACGTAATGTCAGGCCTTGTAGATTTTGCCAAGGGTCACGCAGCTAGTATGAGTAGAGGTAAGATTTAAAAACAAGAGTATCCACGTGCTACTAACTACCCTCCAGTAATGATCCCCTGAAACTGGTTTTGTATGATATATATCATAATTTGGGGGCAGCTATGTTCTCTCCTACTAACTACCCTGCAGTAATGATCCCCTGAAACTGGGGTTTTGTATGATATATATCATAATTTGGGGGCAGCTATGTTCTCTCCTTCTGCACCCCCCTTTTTACTGTAATTAATTAATAGTTGGCTGTAATTCCAAATTATGAGTCTTGTTAAGTGGTCAGAAAAGATGGCTTTATCTCTGCCTGACAATCAATATTAACACTTCCCCAGTAACTGACATGCTTATTCTAGAATTACATGTCTTTCAGTCACACTTCTAAAAGGCTGGTATAAACCCAATTCTCGACTAGTGACACCCAAAAGCACCTCAGAGACTAACCAGCCAACCCTCTTCACGCTAGTGACAAGGGAAGGAAAGCCTAGACTGATTAAGATTTTCCTTTTGAAATTCAGAAATGAAAATTCCCAGAGAGACGGTTAGTGATCTAGAAGCCATGACCTTGTACCTCGGGGTCTGGCCTGCCCACCTCTACCTTCTCTGCCTCTTCTGACCAAATTTGCCCCGATGCTTTCTTCCCTACCTCTATTTCTGATATCATCTTATTCACACTCATGAATTTTTAAAATTTCTTATGGCAGGGATATAAAAAAAGATGGATAAATAAAATTTCTAAACCACATTTTTTTCCATGTTAATGTCATTCTTTTCTACTGAAAAAAATGTTTCACTAGAGCAGTTAGCAAACAAAAGGACAATTTAGACATGTGAATTTTACTTTATTTCTAAGCCCTTGTGGGGTGAAGTTCAACAAAATGGTGGAAAAGCAAATGGGAAGAAATGTGAGGCAGTGTGTGACAGAAGGCACAGAACAAACTCACCAGGATGACCAGCTTGGCACTGTATTTTGAGCAAGTCACTTCCCCATGCTATGCCTTAGCTTCTTCATCTACAAGCTGAGCAGATAATTTCAAAGTCCTCGGCAGCATTAGAGGTTTTGGAGTCATGCCACTGAAGGAACGGTACATTGAGGTCACAGCTAGTCCCGCAAAGCCACACACCAGTCCTCTACTGCTAAGATTTCTGTACGTTCCATACAGCCGCCATTCAAACTGTGGCATGCACTCCTAATTAGCATTTTATTAAAGCTCAGCTCATGTGTCTATAGTCTGTTTTTCAAGATGACTTAAAAGAAATCAGAATTTGTGTGCTATTCGTTCCCTCTAAAAGCATATTTTCAAGATGTATTTAGGCAATAGTACTTTTCCAAAGCATAATTGTATCCTAATGTAAAAACTGCAAATATATTTCTTTTTCCATGTTTGGCAAATCCTTAAATGACCTCATATTTTAGCATCATTATATAATACACAAAGGAAGATGCATCTTAAGTGAACTTATACACATAAATAGGATTTTTTAAAAATTCTTGACACATTACCGTATGCTGCATGCTTTTTATGGATGATGAAAGAACAGAAGACTAATATACTAACTGAAGTTTGAGAATTTCTCCACATTATCTCAATTTCTACAGCATACACTGTATTTTATCACACATTCAAATGCCAGGCCCTTTAACAGTATCTTCAAAGTATTTATGTGTTGACTGTATCTGCACAAAATTTTTTATATTTTCTTTTTACAATGAATCGATAATATCTGCATGACAAAGATGAAAGAATACCAGATTTATTGACTGACGTTGCCTATTTACATTATAATTATTGCAATTTTTATGATCAAAATGGAAATATTAATAACAGAATCAGCAAATACATCTATTTGTTCAACAACATTCCCAATATGGTCTTTAGTGCTTTAAGAACCATTTAAACTACCATGATAACCTCTAAAATAGCCATCCCTCTATTTCTTGCCTGGCTTTATTTTTCTTCATAAGCTTATTAGCTTCTGAAATTATGCTATAAATATACACTTGACTTTTGAACAACATGAGAATTAGGGGCACCAATCCTCTGCAGAGTTGAAAATTTGCATATTACTTTTGACTCTCCCAAAACTCACCTACTAACAGCCTACTGTTGACCAGAAACTTGCTGATAACATAAACAATTAACACATATCTTGTATGTTATGTGTAATAGACTGCATTCTTACAATAAAGCAAGCAAGAGGAAAGAAAATGCTATTAGGAAAATCCTGTGGCTCAAAGGAGTAGGGCTCCAGCCCTATATACCGGAGGTGGAGGGTTCAAACCCAGCCCCGGCCAAAAGCTGCAAAAAAGAAAAGAAAATCATAAGGAAGATAAAATACATTTACTATTCATTAGGTGGAAGTGGATCAACATAAACAGTTCCATCCTAGTCATCTTCCCATTGAGCAGGCTGAGAAGAAGGAAGCAGAGAAGGTTGGTCTGGCTGTCTCCAGGGTGGCAGAGGCAGAAGAGGGAGAGGAGGTAGAAGGGAAACAGCAAAAATTTTTATTGAAAAAACTCCACATATAAGTGGACTCATGCAGTTCAAATTCCTGTTGTTCAAGAGTCAACCGTATGTTCACACTTGTTAACTGTCACCATGGTATGAGTCATGTCATGGTAGGAAGATTGTCTGGTCGCTGTATTTTCAGCACCTGCAAAAGTGTTGGGCATAAAGTAGATGAAAAGTACATGTATGTTGAATACATAAATGCACTTTGGACCATATATGTGTTGTTGTAAACACATATACGCAATAATAAGTTGAGGTACTATGCATATACTCAATCACACGTATATAGTGTGTTGTTTTACATTAGGGTATCTTGAAAACTGGTATCATACCAATGTAATAAACAGACAGACATGATACTGGATATTTGCAAAATGATCTTCAAAAGATTGAAAGTCTCTACAATCAAGAGTGAGATATAAACATATTTAACATCCCAGGCTCTTTCAAAAAAAAAAAAAAGTTAATGGGAAAATAGCTAAATGTGTATAAGAATACTTTCAAGAACAATGATGTAACAAGAGAGTAGGATTTCAAGGCAATAGAATGTAGGAAAATAGGAACCAGAAATTCCAAAGTTGGCAATGTGCCAGTCAGCAGTGTCCAGGGACCAGGAGGACTGGGACACCAGAACAGTTAGGCAGAGCTGCTTCCTCCAGCCTCACTGCCATCCGTCCTGGCTCTGACTCTAGCCTTACCGAGCAGTCTTTCAATCACAAATTACAGTCTTTTAATTACCTCTGATTTAGATACGACCTTTATTATAAGTTTATGCCTGGAGACTACCCCACTCTAAGGATGTGTCTATGACAAACTTCATTTTATGAGATTCTAAGGCTGTCAGGCAGAGGCTGGACTGAGAGGACTTGACAGGAAGGCCCCGTCAGAGCTGTGCTCAGCCGCCCTCGTCTGGCCAGACCACTACACAACACACATGGGTGCAGTCTTTAGATACATGCGCAATAGTTGTGCCATTCTTCATATCCCTACCAACGCCTGCACTTTTTCACTCCTTTTTTAGTCTTTCCTAGTTATTTCCAGTTAAAACAAAGGACACACATTCAGCAGCCTTAAAATCTCTATCAGAGAGACATCTCGAACCACAGCCTCCTAGAAGATGATAAGCAGTAATCCTGCTATCACTCCATAGACGCCAAAATTAGACAAGACTACTGCATCAAAGCAAGGCAATTTATTACTTATAGCTCAACAAACAGAAGGTGTATCATGGAAGAGCAGCAGGCTCCCCTTGCCTCCCAAGTCCCATGGGTACGTACTGTGATTGACCAGATGGATGACTTGCACACAGTGACTTGAGTTGCAGCTGAGGAAAATAGGATCAAAGGATTAGCACTTTTTACAGCCAGCAGCAAACAAGCCAGTAGTCACATGTGCTCACCTTGACCGACTCAGTTTCCCTGCATGACCAGCTGCAGAATTTGCTCCGTATCATGAGACAGAGATAAGAAGAAGTAAGTATATAAAGCATATAGGTAATAACTTGTAGTTTTGATTTTGTTTTTTCACCCACTAAGGACTGCCTTCTGGTTTGGCTCACTTAACATATGTCCAGTACCAAAATTAAAACTTTCTCCTATAAACAACGCTATCGTCCGTGGTTCTTTCATGGTGACAACTCCCATAGAATTCTGGAAGTTGCTTTCTCCATTATCTAATCAAATAACAATAGAAAGTAAAATGTACAAAAAGCTTTTTTTTTTTCTGGAAACTGAACAAAATAAAAACATAGACAATAAAACAAAAATAATAATTATCAATCCCCTGGAATTATTTTTTTAAGACCAAGTTACTAGTTTAGGGGATTTTTCAGGAAATAAAATTATCTTCCTATCACTATGAAAATCTTTTTTTTTTTGTAGAGACAGACTCTTAATTTATCACCCTCGATAGAGTGCCATGGCATCACAAAACTCACAGCAACCTCCAACTCCTGGGCTTAGGCGATTCTCTTGCCTCAGCCTACCAAGTAGCTGGGCTATAGGCACCCCCACAATGCCTGGCTATTTTTTTATTGCAGTTTGGCCAGAGCCAGGTTTGAACCCACCACCCTTGGTATATGGGGCCGACACCCTACCCACTGAGCCTCAGGCACCACCTCACTATGAAAATCTTAAATGTGTACTGACTAATAAAAAATGACCTGGGCGGCACCTGTGGCTCAAGGAGTAGGGCACTGGCACCACATACCAATGTCAAACCTGGCCCCAGCCCCCACCCAAAAAACAAAAAATGACCCCAAAGCTTAATCAATTAATTTTTTACTAATCCTGATAACATGGTTAGTGGTCAGATAACAGTGGAGGTTTAGAGACACTGCTCAGCCTGTGGTCAGGAGGAGATGATGTTGCATTTGAGAGAGATTATTTAGGTGTATTTAGAATTCAGGGACTATATGGGAGAAAGGTTTTACATACTTACCCCAAATACATAAAGTATATCCTCAATTTTTCCAGGGATATAAATGGCTTTATGTTGAGATTGTAATCTCACGTAGTCTGTGAGTTCTTTTTTTTTTTTTCTTTTTGAGACAGAGTCTCACTTTGTCACCTTCAGTAGAGTGTGGTGGCATTGTAGCTACCTGTACATTGTAGCTACTACAGGAGCCCACCACAACCCCTGGCTGTTTTTAGAGACGGGGGTCTCGTTCTTGCTCAGGCTGCTCTTGAACTCGTGAGCTTAGAAGCAATCCATCCACCTTGGCATCCCAGAGTGCTAGGATTACAAAAGCGAGCCACGGCACCTAGCCCAGGATATTTCTTTTAGCACGTCAGAGCGCTAGGCCAACAATTTACATGCATGGTTTTTAATATTCAGTTCTAATTTTATAATCCTTATAGAAGGGGAAAATGCTATTTTTCTACCACAATCTCAGCTTTAAACCTTTTTAATAAACCAAAAAACATAAAAATATGAGAAAATAATGAAAATCCGGGTCAGGTACAGTAGCTCACACACATAATCCTAGCACTCTGGGAGGCCAATGTGGGTACATCACTTGAGCTCAGAAGTTCAAGACAAGTCTGAGGAAGAGCAACACCCTGTCTCTACTAAAAATGGAAAAACCTAGCCAGTGTTGTGGTGGGCATCTGTAGTCCCAGCTACTGGGGAGGCTGAGGCAAGAGGCCACTTGAGCCCAGGAGTTTGATGTTGCGGTGAGCTATGATGATGCCAGGGCACTCTACCAAGGGCAACAAAGTGAGAGTCTGTCTCAAAAAAAAATGAAAAGAAAAGAATGAAAGAAAAGGAAAAAAAGAAATAATAAATTCCAACATGAAATAGTTGATGTAACGGAAAAGAAAACTGACCTATATTCTAGTGTTTGCTCTGCTGCCACTATAGTTAGAGGACTTACGCAAATATCTTTCCTCCATCCTGGACCTCAGGAATTTATCTATAAAAGAAGAAGACCTTGTGTAATGATTTTCATCTCTAAAATTCTATGATAAACTTTATATTAAACAAATAAAAATATTCCAGTTAGGAAAAGATCAAAGGAATAAGACTTAGAATATTCAGAATATTCCTTAGCCCATTATGTCTAATATGTATTATTAGATAATAATGGAGCATTTGAAAATTTCTAAATATAACTGTACAAAAGCTTTTTTCCTGAAAACTGGAAAATTTCTAAATATAAATGTACAAAAGCTTTTTTTGGAAAATCAGCACAGCAAATGTGAAAAATAAAACATATTTCAACTTGTAATAACTGAGTCCTTTTTTTCCCTCTCATGCTATCTTTCTACGAATAATTGAGTCTTTCCTTCTTATTTGTCTACATATTAAAGACACATACCAATGTCAAATACTTTTGAATTAAAGGTGCATATATTTAGGAATTCTACAGATATTCTCTTCATCAAAGAGAAGAGACAGAGTCTCACTTTATCACCCACGGTAGAGTGCTGTACTGTCACAGCTCACAGCAACCTCCAACTCTTGGGCTCAGGTGATTCTCTTGTCTCAGCCTCCCGAGTAACTGGGACTATAGGCACCCGCCACAACGCCCGGCTATATTTTGGTTGCAGTTTGGCCAGGGCCGGGTTTGAACCCGTCACCCTCGGTATATGGGGCTGCCACCCCACCCACAGAGGCACAGGCACTGCCCAAAAGAAAAATATTAATTTTGAATTCAGGAAAATTATTGAATGAGTTAAATTACCAGGAAAGCCATTTCCTGAATTCACTTTAAGATGTCAATGGTAAACTAATTTTAAAGTATTTATTGAATATATTTTACAAGTAAGATTACATCACATGGATCATCAAGAGATTATCCCTTCAGACTGGTATAACAGCTTTCAGAGATAGTAATATTATCTTTTCATGTGACTAATTACGCTTCTTATCCATTATGAATATAATAGATGAAGAATCTGAGGGATTATCTAAGTTAAACATATATTGTGCACATTTCCATGGAATCCAACTAATATACTATTTCCACACAGAATATATAGGGGAAACCCTCTTTTAAGTAGCAAGGGATTCATTTCCTAAAACGAACTGATAATAGAAGTAGCATATTAGTGGACATGAGTTCCAGAAAGAAATTCCCATTCCCTTCAAAGGGAAATATCCCCTTCAAAGAGAAAAGCCTTAAAATGGAGCATACTTAGTAATAAGGTCTTTTACTGATCACAATAGACAAAAGACTGCCACATTTTCCCAAGAAATTACTACCTCTTCTTCAAAGATAGTAAATTGAGCCGTAAGGACAGTTTAAAAAAACCTTATTTCACTTCCAAAAAACCAAAAGTTGAAATAGAAAATGATGGCAAAAATAAGTTAAGGAACGAAATGCCTAGATTCTACTCCCACCCTCCAAAAAAAACTGACTAAATATATTGTTCCTCTACAATAAGAGTTTGCTCCGACGGTTTCACAACTTCAAGTTTGTTCTCCCCACCTCACTCACAGCTGTTAGATTATATTCCTTTTAGCATTGCTTGAATTCTGTAGCAATCAGCCTTTGTTAAACACCTCTTAAAAAGTAAGACCGAGACTAAGGATTTGACCAGTAATGGATTAAAAGGGAATTAAAAAAATCTACCCATTTTGAATGTTCCCCAACAGGAAGCAACAATTGTCTTCATTCAAGGATGAACCAGAAAACAACCAATAGAGGACTTAAAATTAACAGAAAAGAAGGATGGGGGGGTGGAGGGGAAGGCCTTGTATGTAAACATTGTTTCTACACAAGTAGAACCTGCCATAATGAGATAAATTATACATAAGAAGAGATTAAATCATAAACAATGATAGAAAAGAGAAGGGAAAATATTTATAGGAAGGAATTGCCCCCAAATAAAACTACAGTAGCCAAATCTCAGAGGCACCAACAGGGCCAACCTGTAACTGCAGAAAGTTTAAATCATCAGTGTACAGAACAGATAGGAAAAGTACTCTTGGTATGCTGAAGAAAAGGATAAAGTAGTGTAAATCATGAGAAAAAGAAAAGTAAACAAGGAGAAAGAATAAATATACAAACTATAAATGCTTATTAAGAATAAGAAGAAAACCAAACTGAGTTAAGTAATAAAGGTGCAAAGGGGGCATTTCTCACCCAGAAAGTTTTGTATCTAGAAATTGAGGAAGCTCACCATGACTCAGGGTAAAAAATAAATCAAAGAGATACTTATAAAGACACATTCTGGTGAAATATTTGATTCTTTAGTATAAAGCTAGAATCGTATAAGAGGAACAACAGCTAAATTGGTCTCAGAATGCCAGAAGAAAATGAACATTTGTAGTGCTTTGAGAGAAAACAGTTATGACTCAAGGATTTTTATACCCAAGCAAGCTGTTGTTATTATACGAGTGCCATTTTAAGATTATCAGTGTATCAGATAATATACCATTTTGTACTTTTTTACATACAGACACACATACAAAAAGAAAAATGACAACTTTGAAAATTCGCTCCCAGTCATCTGGAGATTAGTCAAAACTAAACTGAACGATGAAGAAAAATGACAGATCTGACTGGCAGTGGGCATTTATATTAGTTAAAAATCTAGAGATAAGCCCCAAACAGTGTTGTCTTGTTGCAAAAACATGAATTTTATGGAATGTTAAGAATGTTCTAGAAAAAATGGGTTTCACAGTCAAACAACTTTGGGGAAATCTATGCAGTGCAACTTCCTACTAGTATGTGACAATAATTAGAACAGATTTTCTTTAAATAAGGATATCAAAGTAATTGTGCTTTCTCTGGAATTGCCAAGCGTGAGTTAATATCAGAAACCTTTTTTTTCCCCCAATGGATTTAATAACACAAAACAAAGTGTTTTAGGCATCACAAATTGGGAAATGCTGCCTTAAATGGTTATGGTAGATGCACCTAAAATAATACAGAAAGGACAAAAATTACAAAGGGATATTTACCATTACCCAAAGAAAAAGGAAGATCAAGGTGACAAATAATGGGGATGGACAAAGTGTTGGGAACTAACAAAGCAGACAAAGGAACACAGGCAATTTTCTTCCTCTATTAGAAGTCAAGTTATTTTGCTTTTGAATTAACAAATAAACATATGTTTTAAAATGGTTTTGGAAACCAAACATTTGGCAATTTAAATTCATTTTCCTAAATACAGGTCAAGGAGAAAATAAATTACGAATTTAGTTATTAATTTTATTTACACTATTAATTTTAAAAATAATAATTCAGAAAAATTATGAAACCGAGGATTATTCAAATGTCGAAATTTGGGGGGATGAAGATAAAGCTGCATCAAAAGTAAATTCATATCTTATATACTACTTACATAAAATTAAATAAACTTTATTGCAAGAGTTTAGAGAAAGTACTTTAAGAAGTCCTAAGGAAATGAAGAGAAAGGAAATAATTAACAAATAAATGAAATCTAAAACAGAAAAACTGAGGAAATACCAAAAACAAAAACCTTGAACTGAGATGGTGCCTGTGGCTTAAAGGAGTAGGGTGCCAGCCCCATATACCGGTGGTGGTGGGCTCAAACCCGGCCCCGGCCAAAAACAAAAACAAACAAACAAAAAAAAACCTTGAACTGATTGTTTTTATTGGGGTAACCAGGGGCAGCTTAAGAAATGTCTTCTCTTATTCAGCATTCATAGCACCCTAGCTTTGATTTGGTTAGCCCCATTGTCCACCTGATAGCTTCAAACATGTTTATTGTCCATATGCTGAGGTCTTTCAGCTTCCCTACAAAAAAATTCCATTGACCTCTTGATATGGACGTGTTTCAATTTCAGTCTCCCCTTAACCTATTTTTCTTCACATAATCCTAGTTTCCACCCTTTATAGCTAAAATCCATTATTTTAGGTTTATTTGCGTGTGAGAGGGAAGATGGAGTGATCACAAATAGTAAAGGATATATGAAATTTATATATACATCATATACATGTACACAGATAATGTATATACAGAGGCTGCAAAAAAAAGTATGCATTTTAAGAAAGGAAAAGAAGTATTAAAATCATAATATTCAAGTCATGTTTGATTCCTGCAATTACAGGAGACACAAGAAACAATACATAAGATGACAAATGTTATCATTATATATTAAGTATCATAATTTTAACGCAGTTTTTTTCTTTCTTAAAATGTGCATACATTTTTGGGCACCGTCTATATCTATGTGTGTATACTGGTATGAAAAATATACTCTAAAGTAGGTAATTACATAAGACTATTATGAATTTCCCTAAAAATCAGAATATTTTGTAGTGGGTATTTTCTGTAAAAATATAAAATATTACATAGTTGCAAAAGGAATATTAAGGTAAAACAGAAATAAAAAATGAAAAAAAATAGTAAAGAAACTTCTATTTAAAAAGACCTTGACTTAAATGATTTCTGGATTGTTTTAATCTTCATGTAACAGAGCCTTCTTTTAATATATATTTTTCTCTAAGCATAGATAAAATACAAAGAAAATGTCAATTTAATATTAAAAGCAGTAAAAAATGGTAAAAAGGAAAATTGAAGAAAATTTTACACATAAATCTATATGCCAAAATACTTTTAAGTATCAGCAAATATAATTTTTTTAATTTAATTTTAAAATTATTAAATTTAACCTTGGTTTAAAATTTTTCTTATATAATAAATTAAATGTCTTATTAAATTTTATCATAAAGTATAATAACTATGTAAGCCCATTATTAAATTTTAACAAATGTCAGCTCATGACCAATTTTATTTCTTCTGTTATTCTACTCTCTTCTCCCTTCAATTGCGACTGTTGGACCTTAAATCCAGTCCTAGACCTTGTTTTGTTATATTTTTAAATATTTCATAAGACTCTTCTAATTAATAGGCTTTTCCCCCTCTCCATCCCTTTTTCTTTTCTTGCAATTTATTTATTAAAGAGACCATAGACCAAACTTTCCATATTCTGAACTCTGCTGATTGCAGCTCCTCTGTGGTATGTGTATCAGTTAAATGTTCATCTTCCCTATGTACTTCATGGGACTCTACACGAAGTCCTACTCGTGGCTATGATTGATTACAGGGAAAGAACACAAAGGAAAATCAGCACAGGGAAAAGATACACGGAACAAAGTCCCAAAGAGACCAGGCGTTAGCTTTCAAGTGCCCTCCTCTAGTGGAACAACACAGCAGTCAAGCAGTAAGTGATGGCACATGAAATGCTGCATGCCAGAGACATTGACTGGATACTCAATGTTCAAGATTTTCATTGGGGATTGGCCATTTGGGCAACCTCAGAAAGAAAGCAGGGTTTGCCATCAACCACTATGTTTGTTCACACAGTTGATGCACCATGGACACTCTTAACAGGGAATGATGGTAACCACTTTGAAACCCAAGTTTCCAGACACCAGTCAAGGATTAACCTTGTAAGCATGACTTTATAAGGACAAGATGTCTCACGCCTGCTAAATCTTTTCTATACAATCTTAATATGATTTATAACTTTATTTTGCAAGAATATTCTATAGGTAAAATCTTTCTCTTGGAGTCTCATAATTTTTGTTGTGTCCATATTTGTGATATTAGCATGCATTTATAATCAATGCTTAACGTTATTATTGCTTTTAAGTTTGAAACATGATCATATTCTAATTCTATCATTTATTTTTTTCACTAGTTAGCTGGAACATTTACATTAAAATAAATCTTTTTCTTAAAATAAGAAATGTAGACAAGTCTACCTCATATAGGAAAGGCAAAATAAATGCTTTAATTGGTTCCTTGACAATCTCAAAGGTGACAGTAAGATTTTTTTCTTTAATTATTATGTATTCACGTATGTAAACATATTCAAGTATCCAATTCATTGCAGTTATTCTTATTACTGCTTAAATTGAAATGTTGTTAGCCAATAAGAGCTTCTTCAAGTTGCTTCTGGAGTCCCGTTGACCCCTGTAGCTCTTTACAGCTTTCTTGTTTTCTGAGTTGACATAGTGCTCCAGGTTTATCTTGTTTATTTCCTATATCAAACCTGAATTTAGCCATTTCTTCAAGGAGCCTTGGTTTATTTTATTGAGAAATGATACTTAGAGACCATATTTAGGCATTGTGGGTGCTAATTACTACTAGGTTATTCATTATTTCTAGGCTTCTTGGTAGACAAATCTACAAAAGATGTTTGCTTGCTTTCGTTGTTTCATGATAAGATACATTATGATATCATACTGATATATCTAGATCAAATGGAGAACTTCAGATTTTCAATGCTTAACTTTATATCTACATCTCTTCTACCTTATGCTCAAAATTTTAGTTCCTAATGGCCTTAATTTACCTATTTGCTTTATCCTAATATCTACACCCAGCAGTTACAGAATAACACCACTAACAGTAGATTACCAGAAACAGTTTAGGTTTTTTCCTAATATTTTGGTCTTTAGGAAATAGCCTGTTAAGAAAGTTTAGCTATTTTACTATATTTTAAAGTTTCTTATCATATCAACGTACACAGCTATGATTTAATAAAAAATAAAATAAAATAAAAAAATAAAGTTTCTTGCAGCAATTCTTTTTTGGGTGATTATGTTATCAGTTCAATACATTACATTCATTTATTTCACTTGTTTCGTTTTAATTTTCTTTTTAATTGTTTGCATTTTTATTTTCATTTCATTTTTTTTCTATTTGTGAACCATGTTTATGATTACAAAGTCAAATCTATAAAAAAGCAAAATACATAAATTTTTTTATCTTAAATATTTATACTCTTCTTTATTTCTTCTTTCTGCCCTACAGATAATCATTCACAGTTTTCTCCAACTTACTTTTCCTTTTTATTTAAAAACCTGTACTGGGAATTATTCCACATGTGTATGTAAAAATATTTTTCATTTCTTTTTACAGCTACATATTTCCATTGTGTGACTGTACAATAGTTCAATTCAATCAATCCCCCATTGATGAACATTTGGGTTCTGTCCAATTTTTGCTATTACAAATGGTGTTCTAGTAAATAGCCTTGTGCATATGTCTTTTCATGTTTTTCCTGAGTATCTTTGGGATAGATTCCTAGAAATGAGCTTTCCAGGTCAAAGGGTAACTGCTTATGTAGTTTTGTTACATATTGCCAAATTTTCTTCCATGGGAGTTGTACCATTTTGTATTATCACCAGCAATCTATGAGAGTGCCCATTTCCTTACACCCTTGCCAACAGTTGTCAAACTTTTGGATTTTTGCCAACCTGATAGGGGAGAAATAATAACTCAGTGTAATTTTAGTTGGCATTTCTCTTATTATGAATACATTTGAACATCTTTTAATATTTTTAAGGGCCAAGCAAATATAAGTACAAAATATATAAAAAGTGTGATCTTTTATTAACAAGTAAATATACTCCAAATAGACAAGTGTTGATTTATAAGAAACAAATTAAATATAATACAAGTGTATCAAATTTAAATATTTACTCAAAATAGACTAAAGAGCATTTGCCAACATGTCATTCAATACCCCTTCCTTAGTATTTTTTTAGCTTTTAAAATTTTTAATTTCTATATAACAAATTCTGCTCATGTATTTACATTTCTTACCTCCTTACTTCTTAATAAAATGAAAGGAAAGGAAATACAAAGTAACAATTATCTAGCTGCACTATCAAACTATAAAGTGGGCCATCAAAGAAGCAGTCAATTTTAGGATTTTCTAGAAGACATGGTGAAGCTATGGTTAATAATGCAAAGAAGAATACTGGTAGCCGGGTGTTATGGTGGGCACCTGTAGTCCCACCTATTTGGGAGGCTGAGGCAGAAGAATCGCCTAAGCCCAGGAGCTGAAGGTTGCTGTGAGCTGTGACTTCACAGCACTCTACAGAGGGCAATAAAGTGAGACTCTGTCTCAAAAAAAAAAAAAATAGGCAAAGAAGAATACTGGTTACAAGTTCTGAAATTTAATTATAAGGAATGAACAACTTCCTGAGAAGTTTCTTCTTCTCAGAGGATGTATATCCCCAAAAGTCACAGGGGAACCTCTATGTTCAAGATAATTGAGGCCACCATTTATTGGGGGAGGGAAGAATCTCAGTTTAAAAATTGTTCCTCTTAAGAAGGAACCCATTTTAGATGTTGGAGGGTTTGTATGAAGAAGAAACATTTAAGGACTTGAAACTGTAGAACTACAAGGAGACAGACAAGTAAGTTGCCAGGAACAAGATGTGGGGTGGAAGATGGGGAGTGGAAGTGTTCCAGAAAATGAAGTACCATGTGCAAAAGCTCTAAGGGAGGAAATAGCTCAGTGTTTTCTGTTGACTAAAACTATATTGGGTAAGATAACAGAAACAAGTTAATATTAAATATTTTATTCCAAGTATGATGGAGAAACATCTTATTTAAAGACATTCTTTCTACTGTGAAGAAAATGGATCAAAGAAGGGAATGTTAGAGCTTTAATCATGAAGAAATGTTTTATAATACTTTTCTCTCAGAAATTGTCAAATCAAGTTGGAATTTCATTATTATTTGTCTTTAGTTAATCATAAAATCCTGACTTAATAAATTAAAATGTTGATAATTCTAGAACCAACTAACGTGGAATACTCACACTTTCAAAAGTCTGTGTGGGTTTTTTTTAATTGCATGCATACAAAAACACATAGCAACATCCCATGAAATTAAAGAAAGCAGATAGGTCATGTTCTCTTGTTACTTAAACTGTTCAAAGAACAAAAAATCAAATATAAAGTATAAATATAATCTCTTGAAAATAAAAAAAAAGTCTTCAAAAAAATCAGCTAAACATGCAGGTTTTAGAACTCCATGAAAATTTAAGTGTATCATCAGCTCTGTCAGGTAAAGGCAAGGCAAAGCCACATCAGAGAAAAATTCATCCCACAAATTTTTTAATTATTAAATTAATGATATTATTTTTAAGAAAGCAGCCAACTTTGGGGCAGCACCTGTGGCTCAAAGGAGTAGGACGCCAGCCCCATATGCCAGAGGTGGCATGTTCAAACCCAGCCCCAGCCAAAAACAGCAAAAAAAAAAAAAAAAAGTAGCCAACTTTGAAACTAGGAAACAAACAACAAAATGAATTTTAAAAAATACCTCCAGGATGTAATAAAGATAAAAGCAGAAAATAATAAATTACAATCTACATTGAAGATATAACAACAGCCAGCCCTTACTAGATAACAATGTCATCAAAACATATCAAGTGGTTCGGCACCCGTAGCTCAATGAGTAGGGTGCCAGCCACATACACTGAGGCTGGTGGGTTCAAGCCTGGTCTGGGCCAGCTAAACAACAATGACAACTGCAGCCCCAAAATAGCCGGGTGTTGTGGTGGGCGCCTGTCGTCCCAGCTGCTCAGGAAGCTGAGGCAAGAGAATTGCTTAAGCCCAAGAATTTGAAATTGCTGTGAGCTGTGACACCACAGCAACTCTACCGAGGGCAACATAGACTCCATCTCAAAAAAAAAAAAAAAAAAAAAAATCAAGCAAACAAAATATATACACATACAAGCTAAAAAACATACATACTTATGATGAAAAAAGTGAACATAGATGGGATCTGAGAGACCAGATAGACTATACAATTGATAAAGATTATCAAACAATATAATCTACAAGATTCTTTAGACTGAATTATACAAAATATCATACATTGACAATATGCGCTATTTCTATATTTTGTTACATGAATTATTTACAAAAATTATTTTATCATATTTTCGTCCACAAACGACCTTTGAAATTTTGTACCACATTCTGCAATCACAGTTGGAACACTATACTACTTCCAAGAAACAAATAACACAGCTTTTTATATAAAAGTTTTTTATAAAAAAAGTTTTATATAACTTTTTATATAAAAGTTTAAATATATATTTAAATAACAGTTTCATGTATATATATTACACATATATTTCATACATATGTATATATATATATTTTGAGACAGAGTCACTTTGTTGTCCTACTACAACGCCTAGCTAATTTCTCTATTTTTAGTGGAGACAGGGTCTCACTCTTGCTCAAGCTGGTGACCAATTCCTGAGTTCAAGGGATCCACCTGCCTCAGCTTCCCAGAGTATAGGATTATAGGCGTGAGCCAACAGATCTAGCTACAATTGTATTTTTTAAGCTAAGAATGTTATATTCTAGGTAACATGAGTGAGCTCAAATGTTCCCCAAATTAAGCATGCTCCAAAATAAAAATACTAAACAAAATCAGAATGAGAGTAAACTTATTAGAAGCAACAGAGAGTGCTGAAAGATAATGAAGGGAAATGAAGGGATGTCTTTTAGTGCTAAGATTTATGAAAAAAAATTAAAAAGATGACATTAGATTTTTATAGTCTGTATATCAGTTTTCTAATTCTGTCATAACAATTACCACAAACTTTGTGTATTAAAACAACACAAATTTATTATTTTAAAAGCTCTTAGCTCATGACCCTCTTCCTCCCTCTTTAAAGCTATTAATAATTGGCTCCCTTTGTCTCTTCTTTCATATTCACTTCTTCTGACAACAGTCAGGAAAGGCTCTCAGCTCTTAAGAACTCATTTGACTAGACTGAGCCCACCTGGTTAGTTCAGGATTACTTTCCCACCTCAAAGTCTACAGGTTAATCACATCTGCCAAGTCCCTTTTTCTTTTTTTTTTCTTTATTAAATCATAGCTGTGTACATTAATACAATCATGGGGCACCATACACTGGTTTTATAGACCGTTTGACACATTTTCATCACACTGGTTAACATAGCCTTCCTGGCATTTTCTTAAAAAGCTTCTGCATAGCCAAGAACACAGTAAGTAAAGCAAGCAAACAGCCCTCAGAATGGGAGAAGATATTTGCAGGTTATGTCTCCAACAAAGGTTTAATCAGAATCTACAGAGAACTCAAATGTATAAGCAAGAAAAGAACAAGTAATCCCATTGCGGGCTGGGCAAGGGACTTGAAGACAAACTTCTCTGAAGAAGACAAGGCGCGCAGCCTACAGACATATGAAAAAATGCTCATCATTTTTAATCATCAGAGAAAGGTGAATCAAAACTACTTTGAGATATCATCTAACTCCAGTAAGATTAGCCCATATCACAAAATCCCAAGACCAGAGATGTTGGCATGGATGTGGAGAAAAGGGAACACTTCTACACTGCTGGTGGGAATGCAAATTAATACATTCCTTTTGGAAAGATGTTTGGAGAACACTTAGAGATCTAAAAATAGACCTGCCATTCAATCCTATAATTCCTCTGCCAAGTCCCTTTTTCTACATAAGGTAATATATTCACAGGTTTGAGGGATTAGTACATAGATGTCCTTGAGACATATTATGCTACACACATCCTGCCAACAGCTAGTGTGCAAGAGTGGGAAAAATATCAATACAATGTATCTCTGGTAAGATAATAAACACAGTGTAATTGTTTGTTAAGTGCTAAAAGGCATTGTACTTACAGCTAACTATGTAGCACACTTTTAAAAGTTTGAAAAAATAAAGCCAGCTTACTAAACCAGAAAAGAAAAGGTCTTTTTTCTTTTTAACATAATAAAGACATCTAACTCAACCCAATATACCTCACAATGACACACTGAATTAAATCCTTTTAATGTCAGGGAAAAAAACAGATGGCTCCCGTCATTGACATTGTCCTTCAAGTTTCAGTTCATTCCATTAGATAAGGACAATAATGTGATATACATTTTGAAAAGAAGAAGAAAAATTATTACTATTTAAAATAAGCACAGCTAAAAAGTATTAAATTTATTAAAAGAGAGCATTATAAAAACAAGCATTTAAAATTCAATAGCTTTCCTATCAATCAGCAAAAGCAAGCTAAAATGTATAATTAAACATTTTTAGAAGATGAAAATAAACATTTTTAGAAGATGAAAATAAATATAAAGGGCACATACATATATACACACAAAACTAAAAAATGCTATGAGAGGGACATTAAAAAGTCATCATTAAATCATTATGCATATTTGTTTATTACTCTGGATATTTGAGGTACATCATCAAAAAAAGAAACCTCTTGTTCAAATGGATGGATAAGATGTATAGACAGAAAAGGAGCCATTACTCTGTAAAATAATTTAAAGAGGTTTATTCTGAGCCAAATTTGAGGACCATGACCTGGAGCTATGCACAAAATACCTTAAGCAAGTCGACTCAGACTCACAGTGCTAGGGTTACAGCATGGCTCTGTGTATTTTTAGGAAGACAGGAATTACAAGGTATAAATCAGTACATGGAAGGCATGCATTGGTTTGGCGTGAAAAGGTGAGACATCTAAAAGGAGGGGCTTACATGTTACATATAGGTGGATTTAAAGATTCTTTAGCTGACGATTGGCTGAAAATAGGCTCTGTCTGAAAGACTAGGAGTGAGCAAAAAGGAATGCTTAAATTAAAGGGTTATTCAGAAAGAAAGGACGGACATATGCCCAGACTCAAGTGGTTTGTTAGGTATATTGAGGGCCTGCAGGTAGCTCTTGCACAGCTGTAGGCCTGTTGATGAGACACAAGGGACATTTCTAAAAGCAAGAGGCATGAGGAGAAATGCCTGATCTCCTTTCTGAGGGCTGGCAACTCAGTAGTAAGGATTCCGTTGGCCATCAGGGGGTCCAGTCAGTCAGCCACCGCAGAGGGGGTCTTAAGACTTTATTTTAGTTCACAGATGATAGATAGATAGATAGATAGATAGATAGATAGATAGATAGACAGATAGATAAAGAAAAATTAAATGAAACTCTCCATTTCCAGCAAGAGGAAAAATTAAAAATTATTGTACACCGATCCAATAAAATATTATAAACGAAATCAAATCACATTATGAAATAATAGTATTTAATAGTATAAAAATAATATAGAAAATAAAATATTTTTAATATATATAATCAGGAAAAAGGTAAAATCTTTTCATTGGAAAATGTATTCATAGAAGAATTAAGATTTAGTCAGTAAGTGGTTTTAGAAAAATTACTGGATTTTTTTCCCCAGCTTTATTAAGATATAATTGACAGGGCAGTGCCTGTGGCTCAAAGAGTAGGGCGCCAGCCCCATATACTAAAGGTGGCAGGTTCAAACCTGGCCCTGGCCAAAAACTGCAAAAAAAAAAGATATTATTGACAAAAATTATATATATTTTAGATGTATAAGATGATATTTTGATATTCATATACATTGTGAAATAATTACCACCACAAAATTAACCTATCTATTGCCTCACAGTTACTATGTGTGTGCATGTGCACATACCTGTGCATGTGAGTTGAGACTTCAGCAAATTTCAAGTCCAAAAGATATGTATTCTTATTAATAATTGCCATGCTGTAAATTAGCTCTCCAGAACTTATTCATCTTACAACTGAAAGTGTGTACCCTTTGTCAACTTCTCCCTATTTCTCCTATTGTGTCTCTCCCCTCATCCCCTGCTGACTCCTCGTAACCACATCTCAATTTTTTGTTTCTGTGAGTTTGACTTTTTTTTTGAGACAGAGTCTCACTAGGTTGCCCAAGCAACCTCAAACTCTTGGGCTTAAGCGATTCTCTTGCCTCAGCTTCCCAAGGAGCTGGGACTACAGGCGGCCACCACAATGCCTGGCTATTTTGTTGTTGTTGTTGCAGTTGTCATTGTTGTTTGGCTGGCCTGGGCTGGATTTTGAACCCACCAGCCTCGGTCTATGTGGCTGGTGCCATAACCACTGTGCTTTGGGCACTGAGCCTGTGAGTTTGACTTTTTAAAATACCATGTGTAAGAAAGATCATGTAGTGTTTGTCTTTCTGTGTCTTATTTCACTTAGCTGAATGTCCTCCGGGTTTATCTATGTTGATGCAAATGACAGGATTTTCTTCTTTTTTAAAGCTGAATAATTTTTTATTATATATTTGCATACCACATTTTATTTGTCCACTCATTCGCTGATGGACACTTAAGTTGTTTCCATATCTTGGCTATGGTGATAATGCTGCAATAATGAACGTGGAAGTGTACATATCCCTTCAAGATACCATTTTCATTTCCTTTGGATATTTACCCAGAAGTAGTGGGACTGCTGGATCATATAGTAGCTCTTTTTTAACCTTTTTTTTTTTTTTTTTTGAGACAGGGTCTCACTCTGTTACCCAGGCTAGAATGCAGTAGCATCATCACAGCTACTGCAATCTCAAACTCCTGGTTTCAAATGATCCTCCTGCCTCGGCCTCCTGAGTAACTGGGCCTACAGGCACCCACCACAACTCCCAGCCAATTTTTCTATTTTTAGTGGAGACAGTGTCTCGCTCTTGCTCAGGCTGGTCTCGAACTCCTAGCCTCAACCAATCCTCCAACCTCGGCTTCCCAGAGTGCTTGATTACGGGCGTGAGTCACACACTTGGCCTCTATTTAATGTTTTAAAGGGCCTCCACCCTGTTTTCCATAACATCTGTACTAGTTTACATTCCCACCAACAGTGTACAGAAGTTCACTTTTCTCCACACCCTTGCCACCACTTTTTATCACTTGGCTCTTTGACAACAGCCATTCTAACAGGTATAAGGTGATAGCTCATGATAATTTTGATTTGCTTTTTCCTGGTGATTAGTGCTATTGAGCGCATTTTGATATGCTTGTTAGCCATTTGTGTTTTTCTTTGGAAAATTTCTACTGCAGTCCTTTGTCCATTTTATAATCGGGTTATTTGGTTTTCTTTCTGGTGAATTGTATGAATCCCTTATATTCCATATTTTAGATATTAACCTTTTATTGACTACATGGTTTGCAAATATTTTCTCCTATCCCTAGTTTTCCTTATCATTCTGTTGATTATTTGCTTTGCTGTACACAAACTTTTTAGTTTGATATAGTCCCATTTGTTGATATTTTGTTTTTGTTGTCTGTGATTTTGGTGTCATATCCAAAAAAATAATTGCCCAGACCGATGTCATGGAGCTTTTTTCCTATGTTTTCTTCTTGGAGTTATGTGGGTTCAGGTCTTTTGAGTTCATTTTTGTATATGGTATAACAGAAGACCCCAGTTTCATTTTTTTTGCATGCAGATGTGCAGTTTTCCCAGCACCATTTATTGAAGAGACTATTTTTCCCATTGTGTATTCTTGTTGCTTTTCTGCTTGATTATTTTTGAAAAGTTACTTTTGAAATTTCACCTCTAAGCTCACTTTATTTTATTTATTTTTTTTTTTGGCCGGGGCTGGGTTTGAACCCGCCACCTCTGGCATATGGGACCGGCGCCCTACCCGCTGAGCCACAGGCGCCGCCCTCTAAGCTCACTTTAAAGTAAATTATATGTTTAGCAAATTGTAAAATCCAGGAAGTCAAACTATTGTGAATAGTTTGGAAATAGGTAAATACTAATCTGAATCAAAAGGATTTTATAAATTTAAAGGTAAGAGAAAATAACTACACATAAAAATGAATGTATTTGACTATGGAAAATATTTAAAGTTTAGCATGAAAAGTGACCAAAATAAGGAAAAGCTGAAGTAACCATGCAGTAAACATTACAAAGGGTTAATTATTTTGCTCTACAAAGAAATTAAACAATTGTTAATTAAAATTACTTAATACTTTCTCCAAGGAAATGAGTAGGAAATGCACAAAATTCAGGTAAATATTTAATGAATAAATGAAAAGGATCAATTTATTGTTGGTTTAAAAATAAAAATTTAAACAATAAAAACACAGTTTACTAAATTATCAAATATTTTCTCAAATACTAAATGCTGTATCAGCAAATGTAATGAAATTGATAATATAATTATTTGAGATAAACATTAAATTAGATTTTTTATATAAAAAGATTTTTGTTTTGTTTTGTTTTACTGAGACAAAGTGTCTTGGGCTGTCAACCAGGTTGGAGGGCAGTGGCATGATCATAACGCACTTCAGCATACAATTCTTGGGCTCAAGGGATCCTCTTGCTTCTGGACTATGGATACGCACCACCACACCCGGCCAAAACTTTTTTTTTTTTTTGCAGAGATAGGGTCTCTGTTGCCAAGACTATTCTCAAACTCTTGGCTTCAAGCTTCAAGCAATCCTCCTGTCCTCACCTCCAAAAGTGCTGAGATTACAAAGATGAGCCACCTTGCCCAACAAATTTGTATGTACTAATAGTTTTAAGAATATTCAAATCTTCGAGCCAATAAATCCTCTTATAATATATGTGTTAGACAGTTCAGGCACAGAGGTTTATGGTTGTAATCCTAGCACTCTGGGAGGCTGAGGCGGAGAGTCGCTTGAACTCAGGCTCTTGTCTTCAAGAGAGCAGCCTGAGTAAGAGTGAGACTCCCATCTCTACTAAAAAATAGAAAACTTAGCAAGGCATTGGAGTGAGTGCCAGTAGTTTCAACTATGCAGGAGCCTGAGGCAGGAGAATCGCATGAACCAGAAGTTTGAGGTTGCTGTCAGCTAGGCTGACGCCTGAATCTCAGATGCATAATGCTAAGTGAAAGATGCTACACTCCAAAGACTTCATTTACTGAATGCATCCTGAGTAACTTCATTTACATGACATTCTGGAAGAGCCAAACTATTGAGACAAAAAAAACATCAGTTGCTATCAGGGCCAGGGGTTGGGAGGAAGGGTTGACTGAAAGTAGGGGATGGGAAACATTTGGGGATGATGGAATTGTTCTACACCTTGACTGTAGTGGTGGCTGCACAGCTGTATTCCTTCACCAAACTAGCAGAACTGATACCAAAATGGATGAATTTTACTGTATGTAAATTATACTTAATTAAAAGTGAAAAAATATTCATTCCATTTATATACTACCCTATTCAAGTTTTATGATTTCTTTTCCATTATCTCCTTAACATTTTGAACATACTTATATTGAAATCTCTTTGCACTGTTTTGTGGTTTTTACTTCTTGAGATATATTATCAGCAACCGTAGGTCAAGTCCTATGTTTTTTCCTAATGACTTTACTTAGGGTTCTACCATTAAGCGCAGTCAGTGTGAATTTGAACTCTATGAGGGTTAATTTTATGTGTCAACTTAACTGAGCTAAGGGATGCCTAGATAGCTACTAAAACATTATTTCTGAGTGTGTCTTGGAGAGTATTTTTAGAAAAGATTAGCATGTGGAATTGTCGCAGCCCCTCGATCGCCGCGGAAAGGAACCAGGCGCAACGTGGATTAGAAGTACAAGCTTGTAGGAGGCGGGCTAACCTTGCTTGCAGGATATCCCCGAGCAACCTCCACAGTAGCCTTTTATTGAGACAGCACAAGACAGGTGAGGGGAGTATTAGACAATGACTGCGTGCCTAAGGATCACCTTGGGCTCGGGCTCTTTCTCCCCAAGGAGCACCTGCAGACAAATCGCCCGAGGGTCCATTCCCCAGCTGCAAATCATCTTGCTCAGAGGTCGTCTGGCTCTTGGAATCTTCTACATGGAATCAGTAGATTAAATATAGAAGATCACCAATATAAGTGAGCATCATCTAATTCATTGCATACCCAAACTTTAAAAAAAAAAATGTGTGAGGGAGAATTCTTTCCATCTCTTCTTGAGTGGGGACATCCATCTTCTCCTGCCCTAGTACAGTAGAGATCTTGGTTCTTGGAATTTCAGACTCTGGAACATACGCCAACAGCACCCTCAGGCCCTCCCACCCCTCCCATGCTTCTCAGGTCTTCAGAGGTGGACTGAATTACACCTATTTCCTGATTCTCCTGCTGCAGACAGTATATGGTAGGAATTATTGGCCTCCGTAATTCCAATTCCCATAATAAGTCTCCCCTCATAGATTCATATATATCCTATTAGTTCTGTTTCTTGGAGAACCCTGACTAACGCAGACCACATAGTTATTCAAAGCACAGATTGAGGTTATCTATTCTATCTCTTGACTTTTTCCACCCAAGGTGTTAGAAAATGTCAGTTTCTTATTGCTTCCAGACTAAGAGACAGTTTTTTCCTATTCCCACTTTTCTGAACACAGCAACCCTTTCTAGCTCAATTTCCATACCCTAACTTGCATGGATTCAATTACTATCCATAAAGGTATTAAAATTACCAGGGCCCAAGACCTCATGAGCCATTTAGCTCCAGTAATAGCTCACTACTCTGCCTGATTTCAGGCTTTCCTCTGGCCCCAAAGCTTCCAATTTCTTGAATTTACATTAAAATATGCGCTTAAATTGTTCTATTTTATTTGCATTGTCTACCATTTCTCTGATCTTGGATCCAGAAAGAGATTAGGTGACGTTTCACATCGGTTAAGGGACCAAGTCTCACAGCAGTGTTTCCTAACATACAGTTCTAACATCAGTCGGTTTTGTTCAAATACAGAAGTAAGTAGGAGAATTGAGTTGTTTGGATAGTTTCAAACAGAAGTATTTGTCTTGGTTTTAGATAGCTTATATTTTAATTACCTCTTATATGACTTCTATTTTCCATCCTTATAGTAAAAACTTTGTGCTTTTATAGTGACTGGTTTTGTTTTAATACATTAGTATAGGGCATCCCTGGGTTATGAACACGATGTGTTCTATAGGCTTGTTCTTAATTTGAATTTGTGTGTACGTTTAAACAGGTACATTTACCTATTACGTGTAATATCCTCTGTTCCTGAGAGTCACATGTCAGCCAGATGTTAGTAACTCAGCAACTTCCAGTATTAGCTTCCTTTGGTAAATGTGAGTTGTACATAAGTCAGATGTTTGTACTTTGGGACTGCCTGTGATCCATTTCAGTAGATTCATGATCAAATAAATAAACACATAGTACTTGTTTGTAACTCCAGGCTTAAAGTTTAAGAAACCCCAAAAGATAAGTTGTGATGAATGAAGTATTCATATAACAAATGTATTCTTATTTGTTTTAGGTAATTCAAGTTTATAAATAAAATTATCCAATTTTAGACAGAAATAATTTAAAACAATGTTTATCTCCTGCTTGTTTCATTATTGTAAGAAAAATGTACCTGAAATGAATAATGAAGCTGCCAAAAGACAGATGAGTTAATAATGTTGTATAACAGATCACTGGATTTAGAACATCTAACTGAAAAAGCTGGAAATGAGAAGTTTAAAGTTCAAGGAGGTCTGAAATCTAACAAGCTTAATCAAAGGAAAAGATGTGAAATGTTCACAAAAAGAGTCTGCAAAGCCACACACACAGAAAGATTCTGCTAGTGTTGGAAAAGAATGGCAACTTTTTCCTATTAAGAAAAAATAAAAATAGGTCACATTGTTGACCTTGGCCATCCTCCGGCATAGTCATGTCACAGTCTTAACACAGAGCATAACATAAATGGCCAAAGGCTCTCAACATGTGAGAACGATTTCTGAAAAGGGGGTAGAAAATCAATTCATACTAATTTTAACTCCCTCTTGTTTCTGCAAAGGCTCATCTTGATTTCTTGGTGAACTTTAACACTCTTAGTCTCCCTGACACAGTTCAGTTTTCATGCAGTTCCCCTCAGACTACAAAAGAGATCACTGGACCATAGATGGTGCAACAGATAAACATGACCTATCTTGTACTAAAAATGAGTATGTCATACAGAGCTGAAAGAAAAGAATTATTCAGGGTAAATATTGTCCAGATGATAGGATCAGATCACAAGCAGAAATACATTAAGGTTTGCCTTTCAAAATGGCATAGCAGCTTTTTATACTCATCATCAGAAGACAGCTCTAACTTTAAAAGTAAATCCCACTCCAGTTATCACTGTCTAGTGTTACAGAACAGCTCGAGCACACATTATGGAACCAATCATTCAATCAATCAAAAAAAGCACTCATTAAAAACAAAGTTCTGTACATTTTTTTTTCCTGAACGATATTGTGAAGATGTGAGAAGTACAGACTATCTTACATTTCAATAATACTTTATTTACAAAATACTTTGATAACTATTTGCATGGGAAAACTCACAGCATATAATATGTTCCTTTCACATTCCAACTGTAAATAGTCACACACATAATTAAAAAGGAGAGAAAGCAAACCACATATTAAGACTTGAGTTGAGAAAGGAATTTTTATGAATGTCCATGGCCATAGGATGAACAGGGAAAGTATACATCTTTGAATATTCCAAAATCCATTCCCTGAAACAGAATGGCAAGGACAGGTTCAAAAAGACTGATCTACCCCCAAGACTTTGCCTCAATGTGAGTGTGCAGAGCCTATATGCACCATAAATCAGTGGGCACACTTTAACTATAAGAGGAAAACCTTCTGAATTTGCCAGATTTCACCAGTCTCCTTCCCTGCCATTCATATCTCTATGCATCTATATAGGGCAGTGATCCTCAAACTATGGCCCGCAGGCCACATGTGGCCGACAGAGGACATTTATCTGGCCTACTGGGTGTTTTTGCCACCCTGCCTGTCCTGCTTAGGAGCCGACTTGTCCCGGGCCTGCAGTGTGTATGTGTGGAATGTGCCGCACATGCAAACACTCCCCTCCTACTCTCCAACTCTCCTCCTTCTCTCTGTCCCTCGACTCCTCCTCTCAGTCTCTGGTGTAATCAGAGGAGTCACTAGGTTGCCTGTGCAGAGCCTGCTGCTGCCTAAGGACCAATGTAAGAACAAGTTAGGATTTATTTTTTTTTTTGAAGTTAGGAGGTCTATTTATTTTTTTATTTTGCAAGTTAGGAGGGCCTTTTTTTTTGCAGTTAAGGGCGGCCTTTTTTTTCTGGTTAGGTCTATTTTTTTTTGCAGATGGGGGTGCCTTTTTTTAAAGTTAGAAGAGCCTTTTTTTTTTTGAAGTTAGGAGAATCTTTTTTTTGAAGTTGGTTAGT
Organism: Nycticebus coucang; assembly: GCF_027406575.1. Lineage (NCBI taxonomy): Eukaryota > Metazoa > Chordata > Mammalia > Primates > Lorisidae > Nycticebus > Nycticebus coucang. Next base: position 56,441,832 of record NC_069783.1, read on the forward strand.
TGGTTGGGGGTGGTTTCTAGGGGGGGTTGCATCACAGTGATAACACAAATAGTCAGCCCTCAGTGCTAATGCAAATTGTCAGTGCTCAGAGGTAATGCAAATAGTCAGTGCTCAGTGGTAATGATAATTGTAAGTGCTCAGCAGTAATGCAAATGGTCAGCGCTCAGAGGTAATGCAAATGGTCAGAGCTCAGAGGTAATGATAATTGTAAGTGCTCAGTGTTAATGCAAATTGTTAGCGCTCAGTGTTAATGCAAATTGTTAGACTGCTAGCAAATTGTCAGCAGTCAGTGTTATCACAAATGGTCAGCAGTCAGTGTTAATGCAAATGGTCAGTGCACAGTGTTATCGCATGGGGGCCCCAAACTGGTAATCTGCCTAGGGCACCATGGGAACTTAATCTGGCTCTGCAGACAGCTGAAGAGTAGGAAACCCAATTTAACTTACAGTAAGTGCATTTATATTCTCATTGCTATTCAGTTCTGTATGATGTTGTATATTGTGTGCTATTTAAGTCCCGGTTCATGCTGTTGCGATCTCTGAGCGGTGCGAGTTCAGCCATATGCTTGTATGGCTGAACACGCATTAGATTCGGAAGAAAAAAGGCAGATGTGCCTTCTTTTTTCCTGCAGTGGAATTTCCTTCTCACCCATATGATCAGATTCCTGTGCGAGTTCACAGATCGCAGAGCTATTCTCATAGGGTAGTGTCAACTGGAAAGGTTGTGGAGGAACCGGCTCTGTAATCATGCCTGTTCCCGCACTGCACCAGTGTTGAGCCTGAGGTAAAAGCAGAGTTCCACCATATGGGCACTGGCAAGGCTGAAATGACGTGGACTGGCAAGGCTGCATTGATGGACACTGACTAGACTGCATTGATGGGCAGGGCAGTCTATATGTTTCTGTGTGGGCAAAGTTATTGCTGGTATATTGTTTTTGGAGCGCTGTAAATAGATATTGGTATTTTACTAATAGCAATTTGGAATCCCTAGGAAACAATGATATCAAGAAAGAGAAAAACTGACTCGGAGTGTAGGATATTCAAAGAACAGTGGACTTATGATTACCTTTTCATGAAGTACAAGGAAAGAGCTGTGTGTTTGATATGCCAGAATATAGTGTCTGTGTTCAAAGAATACAATTTGCATTGACACTATCAAACTCAACGTAAAGATAAATATGATTGTTTGGTCAGAGAACTGAGAACAGATAAAATATTAAAACTGAAATATACATTGACAACTCGGTAAAATACTTTTGTGAAGCAGAAACAGCTAAATACTTCATCACTGTGAGCAAGTTTTCAAGTTGCCAAGCTAATAGCATGCACTGACAGACCATTTGTGGAGGGAGAATTTGTTATAGAATGCCTTCTTTCTGTTGCCACAGAGATGTGTCCAGAGAAGGCCGATTTATTTAGTACAGTGAGTCTTTCAGGACTCTCAATTACACGAAGGATTGAAGAAATGGGAGACAATTTGCATCAGCATTTGCAAAACTCTGCAAAAAAACTTTCCTATTTTGGGTGGTGCCTGTGGCTCAGTGAGTAGGGCACCAGTGAGTAGGGTGGAGGGTTCAAACCCAGCCCTGGCCAAACTGCAAGAACAAAAAAAATAGCCAGGCGTTGTGGCGGGCGCCAGTAGTCCCAGCTGCTCAGGAGGCTGAGGCAAGAGAATCGCATAAGCCCAAGAGCTGGAGGTTGCTGTGAGCTGTGTGACATCATGGAACTCTACTGAGGGCTGTAAGTGAGACTCTGTCTCTACAAAAAAAAAAAAAAAATTTCCTATTTTTCCTTGGCACTAAATGAAAGTAATGATGTTCATGTTTCTGCACAACTTCTAATTTTTATTTGTGGGACGAATGATTATTTCAAAGTCACAGAAGAGCTTGCTGCACTGCAAAGCATCAAAGGAACAACTACAGGAGAGGATATCTATGAAAAGGTTTGCCAAACTGTGAATAGTTTGGAGCTGGACTGGGCAAAATTAGCCAGTGTGACAACTGATGGTGCTTCTAGCATGGTGGGGTCTAAGAAAGGAGTAATTGCTCGCATTAACCAAGAGATGAACAAACATAACCATTCTCATCCAGTAGCCAAACATTGCCTCATCCACCAACAAGCACTGTGTAGTAAATCACTGAAGTGGGACTGTGTTATGAAAACTATGGTATCTTGTGTTAACTTCATTAGAGGTAATGCACTAAACCACAGACAATTTCAGGAATTTCTGTCTGAGCTAAATGTTGCCTATGAAGATGTTCTGTACCATGCAGAAGTCCATTGGCTAAGTTGAGGGAGAGTTTTGAAACATTTCTATGACTTACTTCCACAGATTACAGCTTTTCTGCTTTCAAAAAACAAAGAAGTACCAGAGCTCAATGATGCAGAATGGAAATGGCACCTTGCCTTTCTGACAGATGTAACAGAGCTACTCAACTGTTTCAACGTGCAACTTCAAGGAAAGGGGAAACTCATCTGTGATATGCAATCACATGTGAAAACATTTGAAGTAAAATTAGGCCTCCTCATCAAATAAGTGAAGGAGGAAAATTTCTGCCATCTCCCCACAACTCAAAATCTGTTAGCAGAAAATCCATTGGTTGCATTCCCAAATAAAACATGTGTGGATTCACTGGAAAAGTTGCAAAAGGAGTTCCAATTTAGATTTAAAGAACTTCATCTCCATGAACAGGACATACAGCTTTTCCGTAACCCATTTTCTATTGACATTGAAAATGTGGCTACGATTTACCAAATGGAACTGGCTGAACTGCAGAATTGTGACTCTCTGAAAGACACATTCAAGTCAAGCAGCCTTCCTAATTTCTATGCATCCCTCCCCCTTGAGACATACCTTAATCTCAGGAACCATGCACTCAAAATGGCAACCATCTTTGGCAGCACTTATGTCTGTGAACAGACTTTTTCCAGAATGAAACATCTGAAATCTCCAACCAGATCTAGACTAACTGATGCACATCACTTGTTATGACTAACAGCGACAAATATGGAACTGGACATTGACCATCTCATTAGCCAAAAGCAGGCCCATAGTTCCCACTGAAATACTGGTAAGTTTGTTGATTTAACTTTACTTGTTCTTCATTTTAAATATTGTATGTATTCCCATTTTGTTTCTTTACTTCAAAATAAGATACGTGCAGTGTGCATAGGAATTTGTTCATAGTTTTTTTTTTTTTTTAACTATAGTCCAGCCCTCCAACAGTCTTGAGGGACAGTGAACTGGCCCCCTATTTAAAAAGTTTGAGGATCCCTAATATACGGCCTAATTTAGGCAAAAATTTTTTCAATCTTCAGTGCAGTTTTAAACCTTGATTGTGGTGGTAGTTATATAACTGTCATTTGGCATTTATAAAACTTACAGAGCTATACCCCCAAAAAGTAAATTTCACTCTATGTAATATCTCAGAAAACAAAAAGCTAAAATACATACAATATAATAGATAAGAAGTGGTGAGAGGTGTAGACCCAGCTGTGAAGAATATGGATATAGTTACCAAGGGAAAAGCATTACAAGCTAAATGTTGGAGCCAGGGATAGTGGTGCACGCCTATAGTCCCAGCTAGTGGGGAGGCTGAAGTGGGAGCAGTTCAAGGCTGTGGAGAACTATGATCATGCCACTGCACTCCAGCCTGGGTGACAGAAGCCTTTTCTCCAAAAAAAAAAAAAAGTAATCATTGGGCAAGATAAATGCTGGTGGGCTGAGAAAGTCTATGGGAAATAGACTTTATTCACCCTATGGCATTCTCCACACTAGGGTCCAAAGAATTTCATAGGCATATAAAAATAACATGTTCTGGCCAGGCGCAACGGCTAATGCCTATAATCCTAGCACTGTGGGAAGCCCAGCGGAAGGATTGCTTGGAATGAGGAGTTCGTGACTACCCTAAGCAAGAGTGAGACCTCACCTCTTCTAAAAACAGAAAAATTAGCTAGGCACAGTGCTGCATACCTGTACTCCCAGCTATGCGAGAGGTTGAAGCAGGAAGATTGCTTGAGTCCAGGAGTTTGAGGTTGCAGTGAGCTGTGATCATGCCCCTATACTTTAGCCTGGGTGACCATGTGAGATGCTGTCCTAAATATAGGACAGCAGTTGTTGTCCTAATACAACAATAACAACAACAAAAATAATACTAATAATAAATATGTGTTCATTTCAAAGGAAGTTTAACAAAAACTGATTTGAAAATACTTTTTTTTTTTTTTTTTTGAGGGAGACAGAGTCTCACTTTGTCACCCTAGATAGAGTGCCATGGCATCATAGCTCACAGCAACCTCAAACTTTTGGGCTCAAGTGATTCTCTTTCCTCAGCCTCCCAAGTAGCTGGGACTATAGGTGCCCACCACAACACCTGGCTATTTTTATAGACAGAGTCTCACTCCGACTCAGGCTGGTCTCGAACCCATGAGCTCAGGCAATCCACCAGCCTCGGCCTCCCAGAGTGCTAGGATTACAGGCGTGAGCCACAGTGCCCAACCCTGATTTAAAAATAATTAACAGATTTCTTTGCTACAGGACTTCTTTGAGTACTTGATAATGCAATTATAAGAGGGGCAAGTAGCATATTGCATTTCCCAAAATTATTTGATCATTGAACACTTATCTCCTAATGTTTATGAAATTCTCCAGCAAACAAATGACAATCAGGGGCTTAATATGACCCTCGAAAATAAAGACCTTAAAATTAAAATTAGAAGAAAAAAAAATTAGGAGAAAATACATGCTAAATAATTAGGTGCTAGATGACAACATAGATCAGGATAGAGTCATAAATAATGACTTTCAAACCACAGACAGATCTGGGCGCAAATTTTCTAATAACTAAAATACATAGTAATGGGAATTAAAGATGCAAACACACACTTATCTAGATATCTCTGAGGTCAAGAATAGATGAACAAAAAAATACATAAATATATGTTACATAAAAATATGCATTTATGTTATATAAATATATTAAACTACCAAAACATAAGAGAAAAGCACAATTACCTGAAAACTTAGAATAAAAACATATCACTGAAATTACTTCTATGTAGAATATAAGAAAATTATGTGGCCAGGTCCAATGGCTCAGAACTGTAATCCCAGCACTTTGGGAGGCCAAGGTAGGAGGATCACTTGAGTGCCGGCATTCAAGGGACTATAATCATGCCACTGCACTCCAGCCTGAGCACCAGAGCAAGAACTTGCCTCAAAAGAAAGAAAGAAAATCATGTGAAACATTTATTTAGTATACCAAAAAGACCTGAAGAGATGAGTTCTGTAAAAACATGAGTTTTATAAAGTTCTATGAGAAGGAACCATAAGACTCAACATTCTGAGGTGAAATTGAACAAGAAAATAAAATTTCCTTAAAAAATAAGCACAGAAACAATTCTAGAAAATAACCACTGAATACAAATTAATCATTACAGCAGAAGAAAATAAAATTAAGAAAAACTCAAATGGCTCACTCAGAATTAGAAGAAACAGATAAGGAAAATGAAACCCAACATGTTGACACAGCTTCCGAAATTCATCACAGTCTGGCCCCTGCCTAACTCTTCTGACTCATTTTAGCACCATCTCAACCTCTCCACTTACACATTCTATACTTTAGCCTTAAATTAGTACTAACAGCTCCCTGAACATGATGTTACTCTGATAAGCGTAATGAATAAGAGAATCAGTTATGGAGTGAAAATGCCAGTTCAAATTTCATTTCTTCTAACTGATAACCTTATGATTGTGAACAAATTACTTAACCTGTCAGTGCTCCAGATACTTCATCTGTAAAATGGGGATCATACCACAAACTTTTTCCTCAGCTTTTAATGACTTTTCCAGATAGCTAAATTCTACTCTTTCTTCAAATTTCAAATCAGGGTTTATGGTTATTGAATCATTCCCTATCTCTCAGTCTAGATTAGACATCTTAAAAGTGTCTGGGCTTTGTTTGTTTGTTTGTTTGTTTGGTTGGTTTGGTTTTGAGACTCTGTTACCTCGAAGTGCTGTGGAATTATAGCTCACAACAACCTTAAATTCTTGGGCTTAAGTGATACTCTTGCCTCAAGCTCCTGAGTAACTGAGACTAAAGGTGCCCGCCTCAACGCCTGGCTATTTTTAGAGATGGCAGTCTCTCTCTTGCTCAGGCTGGTCTTGAACTCATGAGGTCAGGCAATCCAACTGTCTCAGCCTCCCAGAGCATTAGGATTACAGGCGTGAGCCACCGTGCCTGCCCCATGTCTGATTTTTAAAGACAAGGTCTAATGTCTTTACTATTTTGTTTTCTATCATCTAGAGGAATGGTACATTTAAAAAAAAATTGAAGCCAGGCACAGTAGTAGTTCATGCCTGTAATCTTAGCACTCTAGGAGGCCCAGCTGCTGAATTCCTTGAGCTCAGGAGTTCAAGACCAGCCTTAGCAAGAGCCAGACCCTTTCTACTAAAAATAGAAAAACTAGCCTGAGATCCTCCAGGCAACTATGGTCCCAGATACTTGGAGGCTGAGGCAAGAAGATCACTGTGAGCTATGATGATGCCACAACCCTCTACTCTGGGTGACAAAGTAAGACTCTTGTCTCAAAAAAAAAAAAAAAATTCAAAAACATATATTGAAAGTGCAAATATATGAATAGACAAGTAGATAATGACAAATAGCTGTATAATCCTAAATTTGGGGCAAAAAATGAAGGTATTAGTCTAGCTTAGGATGGTAGTAATTACTAGCTAAATAGAAATTTACAAAAAGAAGATATGTAGCACCCTGTAAAATCCATTTCTTCAATTAGAAATGAGGCTGGGTGCAGTGGCTCATGCCTATGCATTTTAGCACTTTGAGAGGCTGAGGCAGAAGGACCAATTGAGGTCAGGAGTTCGAGATCAGCCTGAGCAGGAGTAAGACTCTGACTCTAAAAAAAAAAATAGAAGAATTAGCCAGGTATGCTATTGTCCCAGTGCTACTTGGGAAGCTCAGCCAGGAGAATCACTTGAGCCCAAGAGTTTGAGGTTGCAGTGAGCTATGATCATGCCATTGTACTCTATCCTGGGCAACAAAGTGAGACCATGTCTCAAAAAAAAAAAAAAAAAAAAAAGAAAAAAAATCAGAAACTAATGGTTTTAGTGTTATCTCAATGATTACTTGTTCACATGAAAATTGTCCCAGATGGCTCCACACCTGTAGCTCAGCGGCTAGGGCGCCAGCCACATACACGGAGGCTGGCAGGTTCAAACCCAGCCCGGGCCTGCCAAACAACAATGACAACTACAACCAAAAAATAGCCAGGCATTGTGGGGGGCGCCTATAGTCCCAGCTACTTGGGAGGCTGAGACAAGAGGATCACTTAAGCCCAAGAGTTGGAGGTTGCTGTGAGCTGTGATGGCACAGCACTCTACCAGGCAACACAGAGAAACTGTCTTTAAACAAAAAAAAAAAAAAAAAAGAAAGAAAGAAAATTGTCCCAGAAATCTGCTATGTTCTATTTCAACTCTAAATTTTGGGAGGCTCTGATTTTTAGCAGATACAGTTTCCTGGAGCTATGAACATTAAAGAATGGGTTTCATTTGAATAGTAAGAAAAAAAAAGGACATCCAAATTAGGGAACGTGTCCTAAGGCATGAACCTTTTGGTTGCTTTGCAGTGAAAGGGAAATAAATTGGTAAAGTTAAACACAAGAAATAACAAAAATCCCAGAAGCTGCTAACAAAATTCCTTTTTTTTTTTGCAGTTTTTGGACAGGGCTGGGCTTGAACCCGCCACCTGCCACCTCCGGTATATGGGGCCGGGGCCCTACTCCTTTGAGCCACAGGCGCTGCCCTCCATTTTGTTTATGTTCACTACATATTGACTACCTGGAGAGTGGTAGTTAAATTCATGTTCTCTATACCCAGGCTACCTGCATACTGATTTCATTTTTGATACCTGTATTCTCGGGCAAAGATTTTAAACTCTCAGTACCTAAGAGTCCTTTCTATGAAATAGGGATAATAAAAGTACTGACCTTATAAAGTGTTTCTAATCATTAAATCATTTAATATATGCTAATCCCTTTGAAAAGCCACTGGTATGTTTTACTGTCTAGCAAATATTATTACTTAATTTAAGGCCACCAGACACTTTCCATGAAGGTTAGATACACCCATGTCTTTCACCATTTAGTAAAATTAAACTCAGTCTTTCCTAAGTCAGAATTATAATAACCGAGTGCCACTTTAAGACAGGCTTCAGCACCACAACACAAACTTCTGTAGGGTAGCATAGTGTTTAATATTATGAAAGTCCAAAGAAGACTCTAATTCCTCTGAGTACGTTCCATTCATTCTCACTTATGGCGTTCAAAAATCTCAGGTATGGTCACATTAGAAATATATTGTGCTAAACTATGGGTAGCTCCTAAAAGCAATATATCTCTAGAAAAACTGCCATGTCCTTACTCAATCTAAAAAAAAAAAAAAAATGTATCATAGACTGTTTAAAAATTCTACAAACTTCTTTCTAAATCACACTGTACAAGAACCATAGGCTTTGTTTGTTGCCTTAAACTAGATTCACTCAAAGGAGTAACTGAAATTTTAATCTGATCTGTGATTTGGAAAATGTTTCTCAATAAAAATATTCAAAAGCCTGACTGCTTCTCAGCTCTCAGATGAATTAAGATTTAACTCTGACATGAATTGAACCTCTCTCTGGGGATGCGTCTCTTTAGGGGGCTGAGATCACAGAGTTCATCCTTCTGGCACTAGCAGCTCTTTGATTTTTGTCAGGGAGGCCTGCCACCAGAGCGCAGTGCATAGCAACGTCAGGGCATGTCTCCCATGCTCCCTAATGAAAAGCTAGCCTGGAGATGGGGGCAGGTTGAAGGGTAAATTTCAAAGAGGGGAAAGGTCAGTTCTTGGTCAAAGTATGAAGGGCTTATGAAAGAAAGAAAACTTCGAAAATAAAGCATTAACATAAATTACTGAAAACAGCCTTTCAAGTCTCATAGAAAGAGATGAAGCAACGACCATGATAAAGGCTCCCCTTTTTAAAAGATGTATCCATCTTTGTCCTCTTCTTATTACTTCAGAAAATTATCAGAAATGTCGATAGATGATTCCATTTGAGTTTCTTAAAGAAAACTTTATGGTCATTGAAATTTAAAAAGATCCCACGTCTTTAAATCAAAAAGGCGATAAGGTCATGGTTAGCTTTCTGGGAAGAAAATAAAATCTATAACTTTGCCAGGAGAATAGCCTTTACTAATTGAGGGAGAAATGGTTAAATTGACATAACATTATAGCATAAACTGTAACAGTTTAAAGACATGGGGATATCAGTCAATGTCAATAATCTGGAAAATTTAATAATCTATAAGTAAACCAGATAATTATTTTTCCAAAGCGAAAGGTTTTTGGAAGGCTGGAACCTCTGCTATCTACACAGTTCAAAAGAATAAAGTAACTGCCCAGTCTTCATTTTCCTTTACTGACCAACTGAGATGAATGACAGAAGGTTGAAAATACTCAGACAGATCCAGAAACAAAAACTCAGCTAAGCATAAAGAATATGACAAATACTTCAGGTCTTTGCAGGCAAGAAGTTAATAACAGTGGTTCTCAAATGTTTTGGTCTCAGGGCCGCTTTGCACTCATAAAAATTGTTGAAGCATCCAGGCATTTGTTTATAAGGATCTTACCTTTCAATATTTGCTGTTTCAGAAATTAAACCTGAAAAATATATATTCATTTATTAACAATTTAAAAACAATAATAAGCTCATTATTTGTTAGCATAAACAATGTATTTTTTGCAAAAATCTCTATACCTTCCACCCCCATCCCCCAGAAAAGTTAGTGAGAAAAATGACATTATCTTATACTTTTTCAAGTCTCTTTTGATATCTGGCTTATAAAGATAGCTTTATTCTACCTATTTCTGTATTCAATCAGTTGTGATATCTTAATTTTGTTTAAAAATATCAAGAAATATCAGATTTCACACAGAAATGTAGTGGGAAAGGGCACAAGTATTTTAATAGCCTTTTCAAACAAATTTGAGTATTCTTTTTTAATATTACTCTGATACATGAAAAGTGGTAGTTTCTGTAAGGTAGTTGTAATGTAGAATCTGAGACCATATCAGCAAATTTTCCATACTCTGTTACATTGAAACCCATTGGTGAATACTGATTTTTGAATAGATCTTTCACCATCTATGATTTGGAATACCATACATTTTCATTTGAAAAATAATGGTTCACTGAGTTATGCAGACTTTTTATTACAAAATATATTTTAAAAATCACATTGATTATATAACCACAAATCTTAACAGAAAATTCCTTGACTTGTAAGAAGCTATCATGTTCACAGTAGTGGATATAAATTTTCCAGAAACTTAATATTTGTTTGCAAGCTTAAATTTTATCTTTGGGAACAAACACTGTGACTTGTTTTCCTTGAAGTGATAGTTTCATTTTGTTCATTATCAAAAAAATACTGCCAAATACCCTACAGAATCATAGTTTGTCAGTTGTTCTTCCAAATAAAAATGATGTGCCATGAAAAAAAGTGCTTTTGAATAAGGACTTTTGCTTGAGAGTACTGTGTCACAGCAGCAGCAAAAGTGCTTTATGAATATTTCCTATCTTGTCACATAGAATGTTAAAAAACCTGTACTCAAGGATCAAGATTTAATCACAGTAAAAAACGTTACTTTTCAGCAAGAATACTCTATGTGAAATTGGCTTTACTTTTCTTTTTTTTCCCCCCCTTTTAACTGTGAGTTCAGTTTGGTACTACGGCCTGGATTCATGCTAAGGTGTCAGCACTTAACCACAACGGCTTTTGCACTCTCAGTGCAAACCTCAACACAAAGAAACAATCAAAGTGCTCTCTTCTATATCCAAGGGTTCTTCATCCAGAGATTCAACCAATCACAGATCAAACATATTTGGAAAAAAATGATTAAAAATAATAATACAATAAAAATAAAATTTAACAGCTACTTACATAGCATTTAAATTGTGTTTGGTATTACACTTAAGTAATCTTGAGATGATTTTAAATATACAGGAGGATGCACATAGTTTATATGCCATTTTATTTAAGGAATTTAAGCATCCACAGATTTTGGTATCTGGGCATGGAGGAGGTATCCTGGAATCAATGCCCTGAAGATACCAATGGGCAACTATAAGGTCTTAGTGTGATTATGGAAATATTTTTGACTTCAGTCTCTTGAATGGGTCCTGAAGACACCCAGAGCTCCATGACCATGCTTTGAAAGCTGATAAAATAGAAGAAATTTAACTAAAGCCCAAGGAATAAACAAATTCTGTAAGAGTCTGTGTTAACGAGCAGGGCCAATTTCTGATCAGAGCAAAAGTACCTGACTTTTTACTGTTTACACTGATAAATTGGAAAGGGAATCTTAGGAATTGTTAAGTATTGGTCACATCCTGAAGAAATCAAACATGTGCCCCCAACATTTTTAAATTTATGGCTTGGATAGAAACAAAGAGAATTGATTACAACATTTGGATACTATTGTATCCACAAGGCCTAGGAAGAATTTCACTCCAAATTAAGAGTAACTCTCTTAACTGTAGAAAGAACGCCTACAAAAAAGAGATTCTAAGCAATACACAGGATGGATAGTAAGCTAGTGATACGAAAAAAAATGGCTAATGTGTTGCTTCTGTCAACAAGGAAAGAAAGATTAATCTATATTTAAGGAAAAACAAAAACTATGCAAGAAATTCTAATCCAAATGAGAATTAAGCTGAGTATGGCATGATTTTGAGCAATCAATGGAGAGAAAGAAAAGATAATCCGTTTCGTTTAATGCCAAAAAACTCCTTTAAGTTAAGTTACTCAGAGGCTTTGCCACTGAATTTGTAGAAAGAAAATATTTACATAGTTACAATGATACTCATTTCTCATATACATATATAAAAATATGTACAAGATACAACACCTATAGACAAGATACAGATTTCAGTATTACTATAGAAAACATGTGAGTATTATCAGTATTGGAGATGGAGGGCAGAAGAGATGGGGGGCAATGGCAGAAAGCCTAAGATTATCCTCAGTAATAGAGAAGACGTGTAATTGGAAGTGAATGGAATAAAAAATACAAGAAAACAATAGTTTTAAATAGTATTAAAATGAAGTATTGTTCAGTTACAAAGTTGGGAAGAGATTTAAAACACTCAGCTATCACGAATTAGGAAAGGCAAGAGTGGTGGGTATTGTGAATGAGCTAAGTAACTTTTAGAGTTCTGAGTCAATAGATAATGCTTAAATGTGATAAATCAAGAAATTAGGAGATAAGTAATATTATTTAGATAGCCTTATGATTCAAAATATTTGATAACTATTATGGCACAGACACATATTAATCAGTACAGAAGTCTATACGTATTCAGAATGTATGCTGACTGGGACACACTCCCTATATGCCACCTCTGTTTTTAAAACAAATTAGGGAAATAACAACTAAAAGACATAAAGATAGGAATAGGCCAAAAGGTGAGCAGGTTTGAGGTAGGGAGGTGTTGCTTTTTATTAAAAGCCCTTCTGTACTTTTTAAATTTGTACTATATGCATGAGTTACATCACGAGAAATAATATTAAAATTTGAATAACATGTTTTCATCCTATTAGCAATTAGCTCCATTTAAAAACTGTTCTGCTATTCTCTTTATAGTCTATGAGCAATTAATATTCAATAGAAACAAATTCAGTAAAATATTATGGTAAACTTAGTTTAGTAGCAGTTGTTTTTTAAATTTCTAATGTATCCACACATATATTCTCAAAAATATATAAAAGAATTGCTTCAAGTCTTAATTTAGGAGATAATTCACAATTTAATTTCTTTCCTGTGATGATAGGGAAGCAATGGAAAATAACGTAAAATGTATAGGTCTTCTCTAGGGCACATTTCTTTAAGTTATCAATGCTTTTGAACAGTAGGAGATTCTCCTACAAAAATTAAAGATTATATTGGGAATTATTTTACTTTAATGAATGGGCCCCGATGAACCATAACTTACATCTATACGGCACAGTTAACTGCCTTTTCTGTTCTTCAGATCACCACAGAGAACAGGAGGACTACGATAATTACAAAATGTATTTTGAGGACATTGCTTCATTTGAATTTATGAGTAGTACAATTAGTCATAGATATTGTGGGCTGCAAGAAATGAGTCTGTGAAAAATAGTCTTCCAAATAACATAGATGCCTGTGTTAAGAATTGCTTGGATGCTGAGGCCAGGCCTGGTGGCTCATGCCTATGTTCCTAGCACTCCGGGAGGCTGATGCGGGTGGACCGCCTAAGCTCAAGAGTTCAGAGATCAGCCTAAGCAAGAGTGAGACCCTGTCTCTGTTAAAAATAGAAAACATAGCTGGGCACTGTGGCAGGCACCCATAGTCTCAGCTACTTGGGAGGGTGAGCCCAAGACTTTGAGGTTGCTGTAAGTTATGTGATGCCACAACTCTACCTAGGGTGAGACTCTGTCTCAAAAAAAAAAAAAAAAAAAGAATAGTTTGGATTAATTCACTCTGAAGATAGATAAAGTCAATAAAGATAATCTTCTGTAGTGTAAGATTGAAATGTACCACTTACTTGTAATTTTCATATATCTCAAAACCTAGAATTTTGTGGAATTGTGTATACATGTGCAAATTAAGAAACATTTTCTATCTGTTGGATAGCTGTTATATTGCAAGGTATAAAAGTGTGGGAGATAGACAAAATCCCAGAATGCTGGGATTCATTGGGAGCAGGGACTGATTCCAAACAGTTTTGAAGGTACAGCCCTTTTACCTGAATACTTCTATCTTAAATTACGTTCATTGTTGTGTAATATAAGAATATTTTTGTGCAGTATATTGAATCTCCAGGCCATATGGTGATCTTCTTTTGTCTGTTCTAAACATCCAGGTTGTAGTTCCTTCTTTATGTTTATTATTAAATTTTTATAGATTCTATAGACTATAAATATATATAATATTTATGCATAGTTTGTTCATACGTAGCAGTAAAAGAGTGAAACTTCTACATGTAGGCACATAATGTAACTCCATTAGAAGTAGAGAAAAGTCTTACGCAAGTGAGCAATATTGAATTGTTCAAATCAAATAGCTTTGTGTTTGTAGACGTACATCTACGACAGCCTAAGCAAAGATAGAAAGTTAATAATTCAAAGCTTTGATTAACTTCAAGCAAAATGAGTGAACTTCAGAGGATATAAAATTTGTATAAATATATAAAAACTTTGAAAGGATATTTCTGAGGCCCATATATGATTTTAAGTACTGATTAAGTCTTGGGTTATATGTGAAAACCACGAGCTATTGGAAATACATATAGGAAGATACCAAAATTAACTGTTAGAGTTAGTATAAGTATTAGTTAAAGCAACAAGCAATTACATAAATCATACATACTAAAACATTTCATCCAGAAGTATAAAGTATTCAAAGGAGAGTTCTTACGGGTGTTATGGCACAGTAAATAAACGAGTATTAAAAACAATTTTCAACCACATTATTTCTACCTAAGAAAGCCAATGTAATGCACTAGCTTTTTCCCCATGTATTCAATTATTTATTCATCATTCATCCATAAATATTTATTGGGCTCCCACTTTTGCACTACTGTAGAGAAAGCAGAGACATAAAACATATGGCTGTAATACTGTGTGATAAGTGTTCCTGCTTATTCACCAAGTTAGGCTGCTCACAGGAACAACTAAGGTTAATTACAAAAAAGTTTCTCAGTAATGTTACTTCTAAAGTAAATGTACTATGTTAAGAAAAAAAGTTTGCCTATATTAGGCATTATTGTACTATAAAAGAACTGCTAAGTGGAAAACTCAAGAATTATTATATTTACATTAAGGAAAATTAGGTGAGATGCCTGTCTTCTTAACTTTATATTCATTTAATGGACACACATTCTTCACCTTTTCCTTCAATAATAGAAATTCTTGAAAGGCATTATAACAGGATCATTTTAATAAGAGAAAAGACCATCACAGAGAAAATGACTAAATCATTCTCAGTTTAGAATTTCACTATCTATCAATTTATTTATTTATTCATTTATTTATTTATTTTTGCCGCAGGCTTTGGGGACATTAAGTCCATGTTATAAATCCTGGTCACTGCTTTTTCTAAAGAGCAAAAATGAGAGTTTATTAGCATCTCAGTGGTTGCCTCAATAATGACAAAACAGTTGCTCATTACTGCTCATTAGTTTCATATTAGATTCATCTGCAATAGCAATATATCTTCTATTCATACTGATTGCAAAACAACAGACATGATTTGACACCTGCTGTACAATAGAATTCATTAGATAGTAATAATACAAATAGAAATTCAGAAGCTGGACGTCTATTTGCTTCTATGATGACTCCATGCAGGAAAATGTCTCTAAAATCATCCAGGCTGGAATAAGATAAATATGCATAGCAGATGATCAGGTTTTCAAATACTGAATTCTCTGTTTTTCTATCTACAACAATGTTCTATATACATAATGTAATATTTTAGTGAGTGGCATAATTTCCAAAATAACAAAGCACTTCCTACTATACAGATGAAATGAAATATTGAATTAAAGAAGCATGCTGAATAAAAAGTAGCCCAAGACAATTTTTAAACTTCAAAATAAACTAAATTATTTTTCATACATTTCATATGTTTTTATATATCTGTACATTTATCCATGGGGAAGAATCAGGATTCAAAATGTTTCTGATCATTCTTTCTGATATTCAATTAGGTTTATTTATTGAACTCCTTGTGGCTATTGTCACATGTCATCGCATATAATAAAAGAAGAAACTTTCAACTGTTATTCCTTTGTATAGATTCACACCATCTAAATCAACCAACAGCACGCCGATTCAAAATGAAATGACTGGTTCTGTTTTTTTCTGAAATATTTTAGAAGGAAAATCTAATGTGCTTTATTTCAGATAAGAGAGGCAATTCTTAGCTTCCTGTTATATTTTCATAGACAATAAAGAACAATTACATTAATCAGTTCCTAAAAATACAGTATATGAGTGTAAGAGACATTACTTTGTTCCATTCCACAAGCATTCTGTAGCTATCTATGCTATTCCAGGGGTTATAGATCATGATATCCATGCCTTTTGTGACTAGAATCTAACAACACCCTACCCAAGCCATCAGATTACAGGCTCCGAAGAATCTCAACAATGGTTAAATTCCTACCACATTGCATAAGTCTAGCAACTCCATAAATATTTGCTAAATGAATCAATGAATGAGTGCTGGGAGAAATACAACGAAGGACAACACCACCTTCCCCTTGGTTGTTGGAGGAGCCTCTAGACATTTATTATAAAAATAGAAACAGGAGCTGATAACGTGTGAGAATGAGTAGTGGAGACATTTACTAAGAATGAAGAAAAATGAGAGATCGACATAGGCTGAAATTGCAGGGGAATTTTTTTGTTGAATGCTTATATTTTCATCCAAACTCTGGAGGATGAGCTGGATTTGGATAGGTGGAAGCCAGAGAGCAAATATTTTAGACTAAGGAAAGAAAACTGACCCAAGTTTAGAGGTAGAAATGGGGCTGGGAATGGTGGCTCATGCCTGTAATCCTAGCACTTGGGGAGGCTGAGATGGGTAGATTGCCGGAGTTCAAGACCAACCTAAGCAAACACGAGACCCCCCATCTCTAAATAGCCAGGGCTTGTGGCAGCTGCCACAACTACTCGGGAAGCTGAAAAGAAAATTGCTTGAGCCCTCTACTGAGGGTGACAAAGTGAGACTCTGTCTCAAAACAAAACAAAACAAAACATAAAGGTAAAATGAGCATAGGAAATTTTGATGGTCTCCTCAATAGGTATTTTTCAAAGTTTGTAAATAAGGTATTGTCACAGATGCACTGCCTATTTTCAGACAGTAGAATAATGCTGTTCCAACTCTAAAAGCATGCTTCATGTCATATTCAGAAAGGAATCTGCTAACATCACAAAATACTGTTTCCATGCAGACTGGTAAAATGAAAGCCAAGTCAGAGTAACAACGCTTTCTGTCTAACAAGTAAACTCATGCCACTTAAATACAATAGTGTTAGAGATTAAGTAAATTAGATGGTAGAAAATGAGTTAGTCACAGTATTAGTATGTACATTACAATTTAGGTAAATGAGCTCAAATTCCAACGGGTATATTCTCCAAAAATAAAATTTCCATCCTTACAATTCCCCATAACAAATATATACATAAAATAAGCTTTACAATAATCAAAGCCCTGAGTAAATGTTCCATTCTATAAAAGATAATATAATTGTTTTGCAATATAAAGCAGATTGCAAGAGAGCTTCCTGCTTTGTCAGAAAGAAAAGAAAAATCCAACCAGAAATTCAATTTTACAATGACAATCCAGGCTCTTTACAAATATTATACAAGTTATATAACTTGACTGTTTATTATTATATATTATTATTATATATTTGTTGGGGCTCTATAGCAACTTATTTAAAACCATATTTTGACTTTTTTTCTTATTTTTAAAACACTTCTAGCCTGAGCAAAAGCAAGACCCCATCTTTACAAAAAGAAATTGAAATATTAACTGGGTGCATGTACTTGGGAGACTGAGGCAGGAGAATTGCATGAGCCCAGAAGTTTGCGAGTGCAGTGAGATGTGATGATGCCAGTGCAGTCTAGCCCAAGTGACAGAATGAGACCCTGTCTCAGACAAAAACAAAAACAAAAAAACCCACCCAGCATTCACACCATTAGGGTAATTCTTTTTCTTTTTTAAAAATCATCCATAGTCATCAAAATCCACTCCTAGTCTTTAAAATATCAGTTGATATCTAATGTAGTGTCCAGATTTATCAAACACAAATAGAAGATGCACGGTTAAATTTGAATTTCAGATAAACAACAAATAAGTAGCATAAGTATGTTCCATGCACTATTTGGGACATAGTTATACTATAAAATTATTGTTTATCTGAAATTCAAATTTACTGCATGTCCTACATTTTTTCTGGCAATTCTAGTCTAAAACAGAGCATCATAGTCTCAAAATCAATTGTTTTAGCAACCTTATTTTCGTTTCATGAAATACCATGGTGTCTTGTGGCCTATGATTTCAGCTATAATTCTTTTTTTTTTTTTTTTGTAGAGACAGAGTCTCACTGTACCGCCCTCGGGTAGAGTGCCGTGGCGTCACATGGCTCACAGCAACCTCTAACTCTTGGGCTTACGCGATTCTCTTGCCTCAGCCTCCCGAACAGCTGGGACTACAGGCGCCCGCCACAACGCCCGGCTATTTTCTTTGTTGCAGTTTGGCCGGGGCTGGGTTTGAACCCCCCACCCTCGGCATATGGGGCCGGCGCCCTACTCACTGAGTCACAGGCGCCGCCCATTTTTCAGCTATAATTCTAATCCAGACTGAATCAAGGCAATTGGAATTTATATATTTTTATTGCACAAAATTGTTACATAGTAAATTGTTTAATTTAACTGGCTAAATCTTGTCACTGAGGCCTTCTTGAAGTTTGGATTCTTAGTATTATCTCTATTTACACTATTTAGAACAGATGCACAGCCTTCCCAATTCCCGACTACCATTTTGCACACATGTGAGAAGGCATTCTCTCTTTCCACTGCTTCAAAGATTAATAGCTTTTAACCCTTACTCAGTATCCCATGTTTAATAAACAGAATCAAGGCTCCTCTTTTCTTCTTGCTCATTCTCAATCTTTCCTTTTTTGGCTCTTTCTCTCTTTTTCTTACACACACACACACACACACACACACACTTCTTGACTCACCACACACCTCTGGGTTTACATTAAGCTTGTTAAAATTTCAACCAAGCTAGTTTTTAAAGCCACAGAAGTATGAAGTCACTGTATTTTATGAAGATGTGATATGATTTATATGTCCTGGGTGATATTTAAATATTTATTACTGAGTGTTTCAATGCAATAACAACATTTTATAATAACATTTATATTTTTTCAGAATGTGTACATGAAGCCCAGCCCAAGGACATTTTATTAAAATGGGAATTTACTACTTTCTAATCTGTTATTGTAATGGGCTTAGCCTGTGGAACAAATCTAGGCATTATCATGAAATAATGAGTGACATTTCAAATGAAAAAGTTTGATCCTGAGCTTAGAAATATATCCTTGGAAAGTGAAGTGTCATTTGTTTTGAATTTTGTCATAAAAGGGAATATCCAATTTTTAAAATAATCCTCAATAATGGTTAATATTCTTTAATTATTTCTTCTGCCAAAGAAAGGTAATATCCTGGCAGGATGCAGTGGCTCAAGCTTATATCTCACCACTCTGGGAGGCTGGGGTGGGAGGACTACTTGAGACCAGGAATTTGAGACTAGCCTAGGCAAAATAGGGAGACCCTGCCTCTACAAAAATAAAAATAAATAGACAACCGAAAAATAAAATTAATACTTAAAGAATAGAGCTATCTCTAACTCTTTTATATATTTAGCTATACTAGGTTAAATTTTAAAAGAACACATAAATAAAAATTTCTCTCCCCATATATTTTATCTGAGGTCCTTCAATAAATCAGGCAAATAGGACATGTTATTTTATAAAATATCAAAAATTCCGAGACATATACTAGTTCTTCACTGTAATATATGACTGTTCTATAATTGTATTATGTATTAAATGATAGCATATCAAATTCTCAGCAGTCACAGTGAATGTGGAGACTTAGAGGCCACTTGGCTGGTCAGTATTTACTCTAATTTCACATTTGAAAGATTGAGAAGTACAGAAACATTCAGGTGTTAACATTCATTCAGTGAAGAAAAGGCTGGCAATTTTAATTATCATCTAGAAAATATTAATTAAAGATTGTCCAATATATTATATTCTGCTTGATATGATATAATTACCAAGGAGAGCCTGCAGGGATTTAGATGCAAAAGCTATTTTGTCAAGAAACCATGCTTATACAAGGATTCACTTAATAGAAACAATTTCTAAAGAGATAAAGATGTTAACAGATATTATTAAAATAGATTCCTCCCTTCTAAAAATGCAGATTATTTTTTAAATGTATATTACAAAATTAATATAAGTATATAAGAAAAATACAGAAAGTATACAGATTAAAATGAAAATTTCTTACTCCAGTACTTTTTTCGAACTCTATCACCTTTTGACGTATGTTTCTGATCTTCTAAATATTGATATTTTTACAAAATTGGGTTCATATTAGATGTCATTTCTTTATAATAGGATACTTAAAATTAAAAAAGCCATTAGCCAGGCACCGCGGTATACACCTGTAGTCTCAGCTACTTGGAAAGCTAAAGCTAGGGTACAAGAGCTGCAGTTGGATATGATCGTGCCTGAGACTAGACATTGCACTGTGGTCTGGGCAACATAGTGAGGCCCCATTCCTAAAAAAATTCCTTGTTAAATTTAAAAAAATTAAAGGACAATTAGACCTAACTGAAGAAATGTTAAGATGCAGAACAAGTCTGATGAAATGACGTAAAAATTCAGGAAAAAAATTATAAAACACATAAAAGAGAAATTAAAATACATGGAATAATAATTGAAAAGGTCAGTAACAACATTCAAAGATACAGGGGATAAACATTTTCTCAGAGTTGTTGGAAATACCAAAAGTTAGATTAACAATCCCAACCAATCTTAAAGAGAATAATTTTTTTTTTTTTTTAGTTCCGACTATACGTATCATAGTAAAATAAACAAGCAACATTTAAAAGGAAAAGATTTCAAAGTTTTCTGGGGGAGGTTACTTTTAAAAGTTTGATTGGGAAGTTCCATTTTCAATAAGTAGAATCTTGGGGATTTTGATCAGTTCTCCCCTCAGCACAAGGAAAGCTAGACACTCCCACCCCCAAAAAGATACTATTTAAAATTATTAGAACAGGCTGAAGAAAATTTAGAACTAGAACTTAAAAGAAGCTCAAAGAGGTAAGCTAGGCGTTAGGACTGCTTTTTCCTGAGAGTCACATGCTGATTCTGGGAAAACTGACCAGCTGAGCAGAACTTTCATCAGACTTGCTTTACCAATCTTTAAAATGGAAATGACGATAATCTCTACCTCACAGGGTTGTTACAATTTCATGACAAATGAGTGTGAGTTTTTCTTTATTTTTGTTTGGGTCTACTTATTATTAAAAGTGCTGGGCAAAAATAAAAATCTCCACAGAACAAACTCCCTACATGTTTCCTATTTCTGCTCTTCTTTTTTTTTTTTTATTAAATCATAGCTGTGCACATTAATGTGATCATGGGGCACCATACCCTGGTTTCATAGACTGTTTGACACATTTTTTTTTTTTTTGTGGTTTTTGGCCGGGGCTGGCTTTGAACCCGCCACCTCCGGCATATGGGACCGGCACCCTACTCCTTGAGCCACAGGCGCTGCCCTGTTTGACACATTTTCAGCACACTGGTTAACATAGCCTTCCTGGCATTTTCTTAGCTATTGTGCTAAGACATTTACATTCCACATTTACTACATTTCACATATACCGTTGTAAGATGCACCACAGGTGTAATCCCACCAATCTCCCTCCCTCTGCCCACCTCCCCCCCACCCTTCCCTCCCTTTCCCCTGTCCCCCTATTCTTAGGTCATAACTGGGTTATAGCTGTCATGTGAAAGCCATAAATTAGTTTCATAGTAGGGCTGAGTACATTGGATACTTTTTCTTCCATTCTTGAGATACTTTACTAAGAAGAATATGTTCCAGCTCCATCCATGTAAACATATTTCTGCTCTTCTTTACTGCTGATTTACTTTCCAGGGGTTAGTGTGCCCCACTCACCCTTGGCTACTTTACATATTGTGACTTTCAACCTCTGAATGAATAGGGCAATTTAGTCTGTTGTCAGTTTTTCTTGCCCCATGGGGAAAAACCGTGACTTTTTTTGGCTGGGATAGAAATATAGAGATAGAAAATAGACATGATCACGATTGTATCTCAATTTGGTCCTGCACAGTGAATCTTTTCAGTCTGGCAACTCTCGTATCCCTCTCACCCTGTACACTCCTTACCATCTAGCAAAACCATCTAGCAATTGAAGCTGATGGATTTGATTGTCTCCCCCAGATACAATAATATCTCCACAAGGGAAGGCATAGAGTTTTCTACATAGTATATTTACATAAAACGGTGCCTGGCCCAGAATAGGACATCAAATAAATATTTTTAATACATGAATAACCTTCCCTTTTGGTATACTGGAGACTGTACATATATAAGTGTGATTTCAGAGGCACTTCAATGAAGGGCTCCATCAGGCAAAGCTAGCTGGCCTCCATACCTTGAATTTCAAGTGCATTGCTTTCGGAGCCAATCATTTGAACATTCTCCAATGTACATCCACTTTAAATATATATATTAAATATATATATTATATATATTTAACAGTTCAGGGCATCTTTTTTGGTAATGTCAGAGAAGACAATAGAAGTCACTGAATTTGCATTAAGAACACCAGTGATAGCTGCCCTAGGGCAAGGGCAAAACTTCAGCAATATAGGTTAGACAGAGATAAAAAACTTGATTGGTCACAGACCCTGCTCTCTATATATCATCCAATGAAATTGGCTTTAGTTAGTAATATTAAGTGCATTCCTTTTGGGGGGGTTCACTACTTCTTTTCAGTTCTAAAGGTTTGCCTCCCTTTAAGATTATTCCAACTGCCAGTCAAGAAGTTTCTATCTAAAGCAGCTCACTGAGAAGGTACTTGAACTGGAATTTCTATTAATAAATGCTGTAAATGATGATTCATTGTCATTCTTCTAATAAATCATAATCAATTATGAAAGAAATACATAAGTTTTGTCTCATGTTTTTCCTCTTGATGGGTATTTTTCCTTCCTAATAATAGCACTTAAATTGGTAAGATGGTAAGAGATATGTTCATAGTATTTATCCCCCCTGACATTTTATTGTGGGGTCAGGTCAATAAAACAAAGATCACAACCAGTTCAATAAAATGAAATTGTAACGGTTGGAATCTGGGGGGTTATCATTGTTACACTAACAGATCGTGCCATTATCTGAACTAAACATCATTTACTACCAGTACTAACAGTATCTGGGGCTGTCATTTTCCAACAGCTCTCTGATGCAGCCTCTAATTTAATTCTATTCTGTTACTATGAGAGTTAGTATCAGATTTTACAGGTTTCAGGGCTCAATCCCATGTTGGGGCTCAGGACACACCACCCCAAAATATGACTGTAGAAGACCAGAATGTGCAACTCCAAAATACACTTCTTTGGCATATTTTGAGCTGGTTATTCTGAGAAACTGCAGATACAGGAGTAGCTCTGAAAAGCTGTCCTTTTGTAAAAGAAATTTACATCTATAAAGGAAATCTGCATTAGTGAGCGTATTGTACCAAGAAGAGGAACCCTCTGGACAACTTTTACTACTTGAGAGACTTATCTGCAGAACAAAGCAGCCTTTATTCACGGTGCATTTTCTCACCTCATTCTCCCATAACTTGTGACACCACCACCCCCAGAAGCCCAAAGCCCCTACTCCTTTCTGAAGCTCAGGATGGTACATGCGTAAGTTTCCATCATCTGGCTCATCTGAGTCTCATATTTTGAGGAACTCCCACACATACATACATAATTAAAACAGTTTTCATCTATTAATTTGTCTGATGTAAATTTAATTCATAGCCCAGCCCAGGCAAGGGACCTAGAAGAGTGGAAGGAAATCGTTTTTCCCTCCCCCAGAACTGGCCATCGCTAAGGGACATCACCAGCCGGGACCAGCTCTCTCAGATGCTGCCATAGCTGTTTGATAGAGACTCCTGGCAAAACACTGGCCACAGCTGAGATTTCTTGGCACATTAGACTCCAGACCTCTGCCTGCAGGGTCTGGTTGAAGTAAGAGTGGTAGAGTCTGTGGTCTTGTGCCTTTTCTAAATTTAGATGTACAGAAGAAAACACACGTGAACTAGTTCTTGTATAGTGACTCTGGTGTTTCCGGGGTAGAGGGATATGAGTATTCTAGTTTCCAGATCTTTTCCTTTTTAGACATGGTCATTATTTTCCTGCATCTCTTTGTGTGTGTGCGCGTGTGCGTATGTGTGTGTGTGTGTGCACGCACCACAGTGAGGAGAATCACAGGGCAAGAACATATAGGCAAAGGCCCTGTACTCTGACCCTGTTGTTTGGGACAGTCTCACAGACTGGTGAGTTCATAGTTCTTACTAGACTAGCATCTGTTTAAACAAATTTTATTGTGGGTTTCTGAGACAAAATAACTTCAGGAGACTCTCCTTTCATGTTGTTTTATGCCCTGTGAGCTCTGCTTTTTGACCCATGAGACTAGTCTCTGGTGTCTGCCAGCTAGGGGGACAACTGTTGGCCGGCATCAGGCAGCCAGTGGAAATAGGCTGGAGGCTGGATATACAAGGTGACAAGCGCCATTTCAATGTACAGCCATGCCAGCCCTTAATAAGAGCCTTTCTTCTCTCAGCCTTCCATTGCTTGATCAGTGGTGGAAAGTCAATCTCAGTAGTATCTGCCCAGTGTCAGATTAATGGGCAGTGACTGGAGGCACCCCACATGTCCAAGGCAAACTGAAAATTCTCACAAACACTACTCTTAATGCTTATAGCAATGAAAGTCTGCTTTTTTAGTCTATCTCTGGAGGTGAACTTTTTGGATCATGGAAACCACATCCTTTTGTGCCCACTTTGGGAATGCAACTTTCAACCATTCTAAAAACCAGAAAAGTTACCTCTGGGTCTTTCCATTAAAAACATATTGGTTTGGAGGTGGCGCCTGTGGCTCAAAGGAGTAGAGCACTGGCCCCATATGCCAGACTGGGCGGATTCAAATCGAGCCCCGGCCAAAAACAAACAAAAAAAATGCAAAAACGAACCAACAAAAAAACATGTTGGTTTGAATTACATCTGGAATAAATAAATTGGCTATTTTTTTTTTTTAATTTAGAAAGGTCTCATTCTAAACAACTGTCCTACCGGTATCTATGCAGAGATAAAATTAAAAAGACATAAAGAAATATAACTACTAGCCTTCAGGACTCCCTTAACAAGATTGAAAGACAGAAATGAAATTTACAACAGTTGAAATCCCAATACCATCATAAATTTTCCTTCTCTGCTTTCATGTACTCCCCAACTCCCTGTCTCTGACCTTTAGAACAGTGAGATTTTTAACTGGTGTGCCATGAGAGGATCTTAGGTGTGAAGTGAAAATTTGTAACGATCATTAATTAACTTATTTTCAAAAGAAGTTTAAAGCATAAGTATACTTTTTTTATTTTTTTTACTTTTTTAAAAAATCAACATATTTAAGTGTGCTGTGGAAGTTTAATTGTAGTTTCAAGTGCGCTGTGAGATTAAAAAAAAAAAAAGGTTGAAAAACACTGTTCTAGAAGATCTTTTGAAGCTCTGGGCTCTAATTTATCCTCCCACCCCAATATGGGTCTGTGGGTCTTTCAGTAAATTTCTTTAGCTCAGGAAAGAAGCATTTGTAAAAATTGATTTGAATTATAACTCTTGCTTTGGGAGGACTTATTTAATATTGATCCTTTCCTTCCCATGAACTGCTATTGTTTTTCTGTTTGTCTTTCTTTTTTTTGGCCAGGGCTGAGTTTGAACCGGCCACCTCCAGTATATGGGGCGGGTGCCCTACTCCTTTGAGCCACGGGCACTGCCCATCTGTCTTTCTCTGAGAAAGGACACAAAGAAAGGTGGTGGCACCTGTGGCTCAGTGAGCAGGGCACTGGACCCATAGACCAAGGGTGATGGGTTTGAACCCGGCCTTGGCCAAACTGCAACAAAAAAATAGCCAGACGTTGTAGTGGGTGCCTGTGGTCCCAGCTACTCGGAAGGCTGAGGCAAGAGAATCACCTAAGCCCAAGAGCTGGAGGTTGCTGTGAGCTGTGATACCACAGCACTCTACCGAGGACGTCTGTAAGAAAAAAAAGAAAGAAAGAAAGAAAGGGGCTTTAAAGGTGATGAGGGGAAGACCTGGCCTGCTGAACAAGGAAGTCTGGAGGACCCATTGGAACATTCACCACTCAGCAATTCTCACCAAAAAAGAGGGAAAGAACGTGGGTAACCAATAGCCCAATAGAAAAAGACAATAGTCAATGACCAACAGAAAAAGACAATAACCAATGACCAATGGAAAAGGGCAATAATGCCTGGAGGTGCAAAGAGGCCAATGAAAGAGTAGCAACCAATTTCAAATGGAGAGAAAGAGGGTATTTACACCTCGGCACTGCCATGGTGTCTCCTCTTTCTCACCTCTTGTTCTTCATGAGAGGGACTCACTTCAACTCTTTCAAAGTGCTCTAAACTTTCTCTTTGTTCTTTTTTTTTTTTTTTTTTTGCAGTTTTTGGCTAGGGCTGGGTTTGAACCCACCATCTCCTTTGAACCACAGGCACCACCTTTCTCTTTGTCTTAAGTAAAATTTCTCTTTGTTATGCTGAAACTTGTGCTATTTTTGCTTTCTATTCACACGACCTGTGCTGCTCCAGTTGTACTCTCAGTTTCTACCTACTTTTGCTTTTCATTCTCACTGGGCCTCATTTGAGCTTTCTAGATGAGCAAAGTAATCGAACTAGGTAAACTGGGTTTGAGGAACCAGGACTCACCAACTTTTTTTCTTTTTTTTTGGTCTTGAAAACTTGGCTTGAATTTCTGTCTGTTGGGGGCAGCAGGTTATCTAGCCTGCGTGTGCAGGTGGCCAACCAAAAGGTTGAGGGCCTCCCAATAATATGGCCAGACAGAAATGTACGTTGTACCTAGTTTGCAGCTGGCATACCAACTGTTGCCATCTCTCAGAAATGTTGTCTATGTTTTTCTTTTGGCTTTCTTTCATAGTGGCTCTGAAAAAGCCACAGGGAAGGGCTGTATCTTTTTGCTGCCTCTTTGGAGACACCTCATGCAATAATGGTTCAGCCACTAAAGCCTTATTAGTTTTGCTCTTGAGCTACTTTTAAGTATACCTTTGGTTTAGAACTCTGGTTATATTCAGAGCATGATAAAAACTTTCTTTTAAGGCCTTCTCTCCTAAGCTAAAATGGAGTTATATACTACTCAGAAAGGAAGAAATTGATTTATTAAATATTTCAAAGATGAAGAGCTCCAATTCTAAAATAAGAAATCTTTTGATTTCCATCTTAGTTGGAAATCTGCTGCCAGATATAAAGGAGCAAATTGAAGGTAGTCAGCCTGTTGATACTGTTGCTGGGATTTCTCTCTATGCCAAGTCCTTTTTGGTCTTGGGGTTTGAAGAATAAAACCATGGACCACGCAGATCTGTGGCAGGATGGAATTTACTGATAGAAAGTTTGATAAGCAAAAGAGGGGGGAACCCAAATGGGAAGCCCACCCCCCCACCCCCATCTTTAATCTAGGGGTTTAAATCTCATCTTGTGGGCAGGGGGATTTGGGGAGTATGTCACAGTTGGCCAGAGGTCTACAGGCAGAAAATTATCCTAAAATTAGCATAGGAAAGCAGTCCTCCTGGTTTTTGCCTCAGGCAAGGAATTAGGGTGTGTGCTCTCTCAAGCTGCTCTTTCCTTGACCTTGCTTGAATGCAGCCTGGAAAGGTAGCCTGTTTATGCCTAGAGATGGGGATCTTACAATGATGTTGCAGGAAGATGAGACCCAATGGAGAGAAAGAACACCCAAATACCACGTTTAAAAGAGGAAGAGCTTTATTCCAGCCAGCAGGGCAACAGCAGAGAAGAGGCCACAATGGCTGCGCTCCCCCCCTGACTCAGTCTTCTCCTTTCTATCTCTAGTCAAAAATTCCAGCCCATGGGTACCTTTGTCCTGGGTCAATTTGAATCAAGTTGGAGAAGCAGGCTCAGGCTTTTACAGAAGTGGAAGCAAGCCTTAGTTTCCAGGTCCCAGAAAGTTAAGTTTCTACAAATTCCTGAGAGCTGAGTCACCACAAGGAGGACCTTGCAGGTTGTATCCTTGGGGTCTCCTTACGAAGACCTCTGTTCTCTTAGATCTCACTTTTTCCAGGTATCCTCTCTCAATGAGACTGATTTCTAGCTCCCCCAGGCCTAAAAAGTGGGAGTTCTGCTCCAGCCCTGAGCAGGAGAATATCAATATCATTCCAAATTCTTTGAGGAATTAAAAACAACCATCCTTGTCTTACAAATTGCATCCTTACAAAAACACAAATGTACCTCTAAAAACAATTCAAAGTCTACCTATCCTTTTTATAAATCCCTATACCTCATCTATTTATCTCAAGATGGCCTAGGGATACTTTCAAAAATCAGGATATTATGGTGCAGCTGAAAGACCTGGGGCAGGACCCCCCACTCTGTCCTGAACGACCATGACCCCAATCAACCGCAAGAGACGACACTTGATGCAATCAGCAAGAGGATTTTATTCCAGCATGCTGGAGCTTAACTCGTAACTCTTTCAGGAGCAGAGGAGTCAAGCCCCGAACAGCAGGTTTTACAAGCTTATAAAGGCAAAAACCACAAAGTAGGGAGGGATAGTAGACATAGCAGGGGCTTTCCAGATAAGAAGAACTCTAGTTCATTACTCATCTGTCTTAAGATAAGATCAGCAGTTAAACATTTGCTTAGCTCTTTTCTCAGAACCGGTTACCGATTATCTGCTTCGGCTCGGGGCTATTTCCTGGAACAGTTACAAAGGTCACATTCTTATGGTAGGGGGCGAGAGGTGCTGCTACATGGCTGGTCCCCCCCCCTCCTTTTGGATTTGGTAGTACTTTCCTTCACAGCAACACATAGTTCCAGCTACTTGGGAAGCTGGAGGGGGAGGATAGCTTGAACCCAGGAGTTGGAGTCCAGCTTAGGCAACATCTCAAAAAAAAAAAAAAATAATAATAATAAAAGTCCCTAAAATGGAACTGTACTGCATTTAAGACAAACAAGAAAATATTTAAATAGTAACTACCCTAAATCTCTAATATAGGGAAATATGCTCCCCCAAACTCCTTCTTGATTAAAACTTACATTTTTTTCCTCTGAGCCTTTGAAATGTAAATTTTCTCCTGTCCTACCCAAGAACTGTTCATTTTGAAATGCAAACTTCAGGAAGATGATTCTCAACAAAATTTAAAAAAATTTTTTTTCGGGTAGTGCCTATGGCTCAAAGGGTTGGGCGCTGACCCCATATGCCAGAGGTAGTGGGTTCAAGCCCGGCCCCGGCCAAAAACTGAAAAAAAAAAAAAAAAGAAAAAAAATTTTTTTTTAAGTAAGGTACTATTTGAAAACTGGCAAATGAAAAATCTTAAGTAGCTGTCTGATCAGGTAACCTTGGTTTTTCCCATTTTACAGACCCAGCTATGATTTTATAAGTGAATTTTGAATTATCAGATCAGGCAAGTGGGTGAAGTTTGGAGCAGGAGATGAAAGATCTGCTTCTGTCTGTATGTTATATATATGTATGTACATGTGCATATGTGTAATGAACTGTGCTATCTTTCCACCTCTGGATGAGCTATATGTCATCAGC
The DNA here is from genome assembly GCF_027406575.1 of Nycticebus coucang. Lineage (NCBI taxonomy): Eukaryota > Metazoa > Chordata > Mammalia > Primates > Lorisidae > Nycticebus > Nycticebus coucang. Next base: position 56,471,368 of record NC_069783.1, read on the forward strand.
TTAGAGAAAAATAGTACTTAGTAAAATTTTTCTTTCAGAGAAATTGAAGCTAACCCAAATGCTTTTCAAATTCATGTGACTTTAGTAAAATTGAGTAAGTAAGAATATGGCTGGCTTAATTAAAACAGGGATTTCTTTATAACTGCAAGCATGAAATATAATGCAGACACACAATTTTTATCTTAATTAGGTGGTTAAGATCCTAAAACTATGATTTCAGCCTAGGAACAAACGTGCAAGTGAAACTGAACTGTCCATTACTTTATATAAAACACAGCAGTAAAACAAAAACTCGATTATTTACCTTTTTGTTTTTGTGATACTTGTTGGGGGTGGGGAGATCCCAGTTCTCTGAACCCAGTTGACCTGGTTCCATTTCTTAGCTGAGCTAGAAAGTTCAACCAAGGCACTGCGGTAACCAAAAGAAAAAGTGAGTGGAAATTGAAAATAAAACTGGATGGCACAGGCAGTGCGGATACAAAGCAAAAGTAACTTACACAAATTGCAGGGTAACAAAGAGAGATTTTAATTAGGAAAAACAAAGAGGAAGTTAGAGCACTTCCAAAGAGAGTTGGAATGGAGTACCTCTCCTGAAGAAGAAAAGGTGAAAGAGATGGGAGGCAAACGTCTGTTTGAAACTGGTTGCTAGTCTTTCATTGGCCTCCCTGTGCCTCCAGGCAGAATGGCCCTTTTCTATTGGTCATTGTTTGTCGTTTTCTATTGGTCATCGGTTACCTGGTTTAATTCACATCCATATTCTTATGTGCCCTCCAGACTTCCTGGTCAGGAGGCCAGGTTTTCTTCCCATCGCCCTTGAAACCTTTTTCTTAGTGTCCCCTCTCAACACTTGCCTAACCTACAGATGCTATGGACATAGTTAATGGCGTTAGCTTAAGATGATTGATAGCTTTGAATAATGTCTCACTTAATTTTTTTTTTTGTTTTTTTTTTGAGACAGAGTCTTACTATGTTGCCCTTGGTAGAGTGCTGTGGAGTCACAGCTCACAGCAACCTCAAATTCTTGGGCTTAAATAATTCTCTTGCCTCCCAAGTAGCTGGGACTACAGGCACCCACCACAAAGCCCGACTATTTTTTGTTTGTAGTTGTCATTGTTGTTTGTCAGGCCCTGGCTGGATTCAAATCAGACAGCTCTGGTGTATGTGGCTGGTGCCTTAGCCTCTGAGCTATAGGTGCAGAGCCTTACTTAATTTTCATAAGTAAGCTAAGAACACTTGTTAAGCATAGATGAATTACATAAATGTGAGATAAAAGTTGATAGATGAACTTTTTAAAATAGTTACTTTTTTTTTTTTTGAGACAGAGCCTCAAGCTGTTGCCCTGGGTAGAGTGCTGTGACATTACAGCTCACAGCAACCTCCAACTCCTGGGCTCAAGCGAGTCTCTTGCCTCAGCCTTCCAAGTAGCTGGGACTACAGGCGCCTGCCACAACACCCGGCTATTTTTGGTTGCAGCCGTCATTGTTGTTTGGTGGGCCCAGGCTGGATTCAAACCCGCCAGCTCAGGTGTATGTGGCTGGTGCCTTAGCTGCTTGAGCCACAGGCGCTGAGCCTAAAATAGTTACTTTTTATAGTATTTCTGCTTTAAAAGTATTCCCAATTTTGAGTTGGTGGGCATTTAGATTGTTTCCACATCGTGGCAATTGTAAATTGAGCTGCAATAAACTATCTAGTGCAAATGTCCTTATGATAAAATCATTTTTTTTTTTATTTTTTTTTTACAAACCAGGAATGGATTAAAAAACTGGGGCATATGTACACCATAGGATACTATTCAGCCATAAACAAGATGGTAACTTTACATCTTTTGTATTAACCTGGATGGAATTGAAACACATTTTTCTTAGTAAAGTATTGCAAGAATGTCAAAGCAAGCATCCAATGTACTCAATACTAATATGAAGCGAGTAGACAATCTAATACACATTCATACAAAAGAAAAACTCAATTCAAGTTGGGAGGAAGAGGAATGTGGGAGTGGGGTGAGGGAAGGAGGAGAGGGGTTATTGTGTTCTCACTTAATGAGCACAATATAAAGTTATATGGAACACCTCTTGGGTGCAGGACACACTATCAGAGGGACTATACAAATGCAAATATTGTAACCTAGTTGTTTGCACCCTCACATTAACCTGAAATAAATATAAAATAAAAATAGTATTCCCAATCTTATTAGTAACTAAATCCTCAAATGATAGATAATTCATTAAATGTCTTGGTCATTTCCAAAGAAGATAAAATACTGAAATATTTATTGCTGAATGTTTAAGTTTATTTTTGGCTTCTTAAATTTTATACAAAGACAAAATACATGTATGTATATGTATATATATATTTTTAATTTTTTTTAGAGACAGAGTCTCACTTTGTCACTGTAGTGTCACAGCTCACAGCAACCTCCAGCTCTTGGGCTTAGGTGATTCTCTTGCCTCAGCCTCCTGAGTAGCTGGGAGTACGGGCACCTGCCACAACGCCCGGCTATTTTGTTGTTGCAGTTCAGCCAGGACTGGGTTCAAACCACACACCCTCGGTATATGGGGCCAGCACCCTACTCACTGAGCCACAAGTGCCACCCAAGACAAAATATATTTGGATCTGTTAGTAAATATGTCCTCTTACACAATGAAAAAAATCTTATATGAAGAAGCATATGTTTCTAAAAATTATGAAACATGTATTCCTAAAATGTTGGCATGTGTCAGTTCAGAATTGCTTGCTTCCTAGATTTTTACTGGAAATTAGGGTTATTAAGACTTAAAAGTTCTATTACATATGGTCCCCAACTCACAGTGGTTTCACTTATTATTTTTCAACTTTACAATGATGTGAAAATAGAAAGTAGTAGAGTTCCCTCTTGTGATCCTAGGCAGCAGCAGTGAGCCACAGCTCTCAGTCAGCCAAATGAATACAAGGTACATAACTGATATTCTACAATGCATTGTCTTGCCAGATGAATTTCCCTAGTTGTAAACTAATGTAAGTGTTGTAAGAATGTTTAATGTAGTCTAGGCTAAACTATTATATTCAGTAGGTTAGGTATATTAAATACATTTTCAACTTATGATATTTTCAATTTACAATGGATGTACCAAAATGAACATAACTCTATCATAAATTAAAGATCATCTGTATGTAATTAAAACTATTAATAGTACATATAATGAGGGGCAAACTGAGTGCAAATCGAACGAGGAAAGTAAGATGTAATAAGGTATTAGGATGTGTTTTTTGTTGAGAAGAAAACAATATTGCTTAGTTTAGAGGTTATTTAAATCTTCTTTCAGAATGAATGAGGGAAGAACAAAAACCAAATGGATATAAAAAGTCAGGAAGAGGGAAAAAGAGAGATAGAGTAAATTTTTTGTGGTCTAACTGAGTAAAATTGAGTGAATTTACTATAAAGGCTTTTTAAATCAACATCAAAATATCAATTAATATCAAAAATACACTGGTGCAGGGGCCAGGTGCAGTGGCTCATGCCTGTAATCCTAGCACTCTGGGAGGCTGAAGTGGGTGGATTGCCTGAGCTCAAAGGTTCAAGACCAGCCTGTGCAAGAGTGAGACCCTGGGAGGGCGGAGACAAGATGGCTGACTGAAGCCAGCTTTCCACACAGGCTCCCATCCAGAAGGAGAGTTAAAGGACATAAATTTAGCAAGTAACCTGGTGGATTAGAGCTACACCAAGAGAGAAGATTGAAGAACGCACATCAACCCTGTTGAAGCAAGCTGCAAACCCAAGGATACAAACAAAAGGTACAAAATCCATCAACAAGTGGTCGGGAGTCCCCTCCCCCATGAGAACGGCTCAGAGCACCCCATAAACAAATGAGCAGAGTTCAAAAGTCCTCCCATTATACTCCACGGGAGAGACCCTCTAAAAACTGGACCTACTTCTCCCACTAGGGTGCCATGGCACTCTCCTGCCAGGCATAAAACTGTGTAAAACTGTATATATTCTCTACCTGCAATTCTGAGCTCCCAGAACTCCCGTTCACTCTCACTTTGAGGTCTGGAGGCCTGTCGCCCAGGAGACCAGATTCTTGAGTGTTTTCTCGAGAGGTATGAACAGGACATGAACTGCTTCTAGCCAGTGCTGATTCTACGGCACGGAAGTGAGGAGAGGACAGTCAGCTGAGAAGGGAACCATGCTGGAACGGTGGTGCCCTGAGGCGTAGAGCAGTAGCCGTTTTTGGCAACAATAGGGCTCACTCCTGGATATTCCAGAGTCACACCCCCTGTTTCTCTGGGCAACCAAGGGAGGCCAGGCATCTTCTAAGGTGGCAATCACCAGTGGAACAGATCTGGGACGTAAATGCAGGCCCCGTCAGTAAAGGGTTTGCCTGAAGCAGTACCAGCCTGGGTGGAGCATGGGGACTAGAAAATGCACGCGCAGTGCTGGCAGAATCCCAGGGTGGGGCTGACCCAGAGGACCGCTTTACTGAGCCTAAGACGCACCTGGCCCTCAGGGGATCATTAGCCTAGACAAAGGAGGGCAGGAGGCTAGAACTGACAGCTAACCATGCTGCAAATACAAACCTGCAGCAGCAAATACAGGACCTGAGGCACAGGTTCTATGAACTCAAAATAGCTTCTCTTATGCAGGGGAATTTAGCAGGGACAGAAACAAATTCTGCAAAGTTGTTCTGTTCCGTCAGTAACATCAATCAGGGGTAGGGCTGAAACTGAGTGAACAGCCCAGCCTCCATCAAGCGCCCAACATTGTCAGGCCTCACCTCCCCTTGCTGTATAATGGCAGAGAGCAGTGGCCTGGCTGAGGAGACGTAGATTTCCTTGTGATTCAGGCAGGTGCAAACACCTGGAGTATCTGCTCACTGGAGGCAACTGGGTCATAGCCCTGCAGGGTTATCAGTGACTGGGTATGTCAGAGGTGCAAGGTGGGGAAGGAGGCATCAACCCTCCCAGACTAATGTATTTGCTGGGTGGGTCCTCCTGACCACAAAGAGCACCAGAGCAGGTCATATTTGAGTTGTCAGCAGACCCCTGTGATCTAGTTGCCAGAAACCTTTATAACTTTCCCACCTAAGACAGGTGCTGACTGAGACAATGGATTTGGACCTTTTGAACTGAGCCAATCACTCAAGGACTATCCAAGTGATGCCCTGGGTGTGTGGTTGTAGAAAGATTTGATTTTCCTTTTCCAATTGTTGCCTGTGGGGGGATGAGGTGACTTAATTGCTGGTATTTCTCCACAGCTGACACTTCAACCCAAAGTAACCGTTTAACTAGGGTTGGACAAAGACCAGCTGAAAACAAGATAGAGCCACTTAGTCCCACCACACCAAGCAGGTCCAGTTTCTCACACTGTAGCACTGTATGGGTCCTCGGCAAAGCTCCAGGGGAAAGAAGACAAAAGACACAGTCCCAGCTTTTGGACAAAGGGCTGGTTAATCACCAGTCGTGGAGCCCCAAATCCAACTTCTCTTTATCCACACATTTAGTCAAAAGGTGTAAAATAATCATGGGTCAGAATCAGTGGAAAAACTCTGGTAACATGAATAATCAGAGGAGATCAACCCCCTCAAGGAAAGATATGGTAGATGTAACTGAAGATCCCATTCATAAACAGATAGCCAAGATGTCAGAAATCGAATTCAGAATTTGGATTACAAACAAGATTAATACAATGCAGGAAAAGTTGGAATCAAAAATCCGAGGAGCAATTCAAAAGTTGGAATTAGAAGTTCAAGGAGCAATTCAAAATTTGTCTCAAGAATTCAATGACTTTAAAGACAAAACCACCAAAGATTTTGACACATTGAAGCAAGAATTTGCAGCCCTAAAGATCTGAAAAATACACTAGAATCCCTCAGTAACAGAGTGGAGCAAGCAGAAGAAAGGATTTCTGACATTGAAGACAAAGCCTTAGAACGCTCCCAAACTCTCAAAGAGGAAGAGAAATGGAGAGCAAAAACAGATCATTCTCTCAGAGCGCTCTGGGAAAATTCGAAGAAGGGTAATATCTGCCTCACTGGAATCCCCAAAAGCGATGAAGTGGCTTCTCAAGGCACAGAGGCTCTTTTCCATGAAATTATGAAAGAGAATTTTCCAGACATGCCAAGAGATTCTGAAATTAAGATAGCAGACAGCTACAGAACCCCAGCACAACTCTGTCCGAATAAGACATCCCCCTAAAGTTAATACGAAGGACAACATTCTGAAAGCAGCCAGACATAAGAAATCCATTACCTACAAAAGGAAGAATATTAGAATGACTGCAGATCTCTCTGCTGAAACTTTTCAAGCCAGAAGAGGGTGGTCATCGACTTTTTATCTCCTAAAACAAAATAACTTTCAACCACGGATCCTGTATCCAGCTAAACTGAGTTTCATTTATGATGGAGAAATTAAATACTTTAATGACATTCATATGTTAAAGAAATTTGCCATAACCAAACCAGCTCTTCAGGATATTCTCAGACCTATCCTCCATAATGACCAGCCCAATCCTCTACCACAAAAGTAAACTCACTGAGAAACTTTTGATCAAACTCCAACTTCCACAGTGGCCAAAGGATTAAAAATGTCCACTGGACTTTTGAAAAACTCAATACCCAAATTTTTACCAGACTTATCAATATTCTCCATTAATGTGAATGGCTTAAACTGTCCTATAAAGAGGCACAGGTTAGCTGACTGGATACAAAAACTCAGGCCAGATATTTGCTGCTTACAAGAGTTACATCTTACCTTAAAAGATAAATATAGACTTGGGTGAAAGGATAGTCATCCATATTTCAGGCAAATGGTAATCACAAAAAAGCAGGTGTTGCAATTCTATTTGCAGACACAATAGGCTTTAAACCAACAAAAGTAAGGAAGAATAAGAATGGTCACTTCATATTCGTTAAGGGTAATACTGAATATGATGAGATTTCAATTATTTATGCACCCAACCAGAATGTTCCTCAATTTATAAGAGAAACTTTAACAGACATGAGCAACTTGATTTCCTCCAGCTCCATAAAAGTCAGAGATTTCAACACTCCTTTGGCAGCGTTGGATAGCCAATAAGAAGCTGAGCAAAGAAATTTTTAGATTTAAACCTAACTATCCAACATTCGGATTTAGCAGACATCTACAGAACATTTCATCCCAACAAAACTGAGTACACATTCTTCTCATCAGCCAATGGAACATACTCCAAAATCAATCACATCTTAGGTCACAAGTCTAACCTCAGTAAATTTAAAGGAATAGAAATTATTCCTTGCATCTTCTTGGACCACCATGGAATAAAAGTTGAACTCAGTAATGACAGGAATCTCATACTCATACAAAAATATGGAAGTTAAATAACCTTATGCTGAATGATAGCTGGGTCAGAGATGAGATTAAGAAGGAAATTGACAAATTTTTGGAACAAAACGACAATGAAGACACGAATTGTCAGAACCTCTGGGATACTGCAAAGGCAACCCTAAGAGGGAAATTTATAGCACGGTAAGCCTTCCTCAAGAGAAGAGAAAGAGAAGAAGTTAACACCTTAATGGGATATCTCAAGCAACTTGAAAAGGAAGAACATTCCAACCCCAAACCCAGTAGAAGAAAAGAAATAACCAAAATTAGAGCAGAATTAAATGAAATTGAAAACAAAAGAATTATACAACAGATCAATAAATCAAAAAGTTGGTTTTTTGAAAAGGTCAATAAAATAGATAAACCTTTGGCTAAACGAAGCAGGAAAAAAAGAGCAAATTTCTAATATCATCAATCAGAAATGACAAAGACGAAATAACAACAGACTCCTCAGAAATTTAAAAAATTCCTTAATGATTACAAGAAATTTTATTCTCAGAAATATGAATATCCGAAGGAAATTGACCAATACTTGGAAGCATGTCACCTTTCAAGACTTAGCCAGAACCAAGTGGAAATGTTGAACAGGCCTATATGAAGTTCTGAAATAGCATCAACCATACAAAATCTCCCTAAAAAGAAAAGTCCAGGACCAGATGGCTTCACGTCAGAATTCTACCAAACCTTTAAAGAGGAATTACCTTGTTTGACCAAAAATAAGACAGTGTCTTATTTTAAGGTGTGCTCCCAAAGATGTGCTAGGTCTTATTTTCAGGGGACGTCTTATCTTTCCTGTAAGGAGGTCTTATTTTCGGAGAATGTCTTATTTTCGGGGAAACAGGGTAGTATCTATATTACTCAACCTGTTCCAAAATATAAAGAAAGAAGGAAGACTACCCAACATGTTCTATGAAGCAAACATCACACAGATCCCCAATCCAGGAAAAGACAAGCAAGGAAGAAAATTATAGACCAATATCACTAATGAATATAGATGCAAAAATATTCAACAAGATCCTAACAAACAGAATACAGCAACACATCAAACAAATTATACATCATGACCAAGTCGGTTTTATCCCAGGGTCTCAAGGCTGGTTCAATATATGTAAATCTATAAATATAATTCAGGACATAAACAAATTAAAAAACAAAGACCATATGATTCTCTCAATTGATGCAGAAAAAGCTTTTGATAATATCCATCATCCCTTCATGATCAGAACACTTATAAAAATTGGTATAGAAAGGACATTTCTTAAACTGATAGAGGCCATCTACAGCAAATCCACAGCCAATATTGTATTGAAAGGAGTTAAATTAAAATTATTTACACTCAGATCAGGAACCAGACAAGGTTGCCACCACCCTTTAACATTGTAATGGAAGTTTTAGCCATTGTAATTAGGGAAGAAAAGGCAATCAAGGATATCCATATAGGGTCAGAAGAGATCAAACTTTCAGTCTTCACAGATGATATGATTGTATATCTGGAAAACACCAGGGAATCTACTACAAAACTCTTAGAAGTGATCCAGGAATACAGCAGCATCTCAGGTTACAAAATAAACATTCATAAATCAGTAGCCTTTATCTATACCAACAATAGTCAAGCTGAAAAAACAGTTAAGGACTCTATTCCATTCACAGTAGTGCCAAAGAAGATGAAATATTTGGGAGTTTATCTAACAAAGGACGTAAAAGATCTCTATAAAGAGAACTATGAAACTCTAAGAAAGAAAAGAAATAGCTGAAAATGTTAACAAATGGAAAAACATACCATGCTCATGGCTGGGAAGAATAAACATTGTTAAAATGTCCATACTATCCAAAGCAATATACAATTTTAATGCAATCCCTATTAAAGCTCCACTGTCATACTTTAAAGATCTTGAAAAAATAAGACTTCGTTTTATATGGAATCAGAAAAAACCTTGAATAGACAAGACATTACTCAAATAAAAACAAAGCAGGAGGAATCACGCTACCATACCTCAGACTATACTATAAATCGATAGTGATGAAAACAGCATGGTACTGGCACAAAAACAGAGAGGTATATATATGTAACAGAATAGAGAACCAAGAGATGAACCCAGCTACTTACCATTATTTGATCTTTGACAAGCCAATTAAAAACATTCAGTGGGGAAAAGATTCCCTATTTAACAAATGGTGCTGGGTGAACTGGAGAGCAACCTGTATAAGACTGAAACTGGACCAACACCTTTGACCATTAACTAAGATAGACTCTCACTGGATTAAAGATTTAAACTTAAGAAATGAAACTATAAAAATACTAGAAGAATGTGCAGGGCAAACTCTTGAAATCAGTCTGGGTGAATATTTTTTGAGGAGGACCCCCAGGCAATTGAAGCAGCTTCAAAAATACACTACTGGGACTTGATCAAACTAAAAAGCTTCTGCACAGCCAAAAACACAGTAAGTAAAGCAAGAAGACAGCTCTCTGAAAGGGAGAAGATATTTGCAGGTTATGTCTCTGACAAAGGTTTAATAACCAGAATCCACAGAGAACTCAAATGTATAAGCAAGAAAAAAACAAGTGACCCCATCTCAGGGTGGGCAAGAGACTTAAGAGAAACTTCTCTGAAGAAGACAGGCGCACGGCTTATAGACATGTGAAAAAATGCCCATCATCCTTAATCATCAGAGAAATGCAAATCAAAACTACTTGGAGATATCATCTAACTCCAGTAAGATTAGCCCATATCACAAAATCCCAAGACCAGAGATGTTGGCATGGAAGTGGAGAAAAGGGAACGCTTCTACACTGCTGGTGGGAATGCAAATTAATATGTTCCTTTTGGAAAGATGTTTGGAGAACACTGAGAGATCTAAAAAATAGACCTGCCATTCAATCCTATAATTCTTCTACTAGGTATATATCCAGAAGACCAAAAATCACATTATAACAACGATATTTGTACCAGTGTTTAATGCAGCCCATTCATAATTGCTAAGTCATGGAAAAAGCACAAGTGTCCACTGATCCACGAATGGATTAATAAATTGTGGTATATGTACACAATGGAATATTATGCAGCCTTAAAGAAAGATGGAGACTTTACCTCTTTCATGTTTACATGGATAAAGCTGGAACATATTCTTCTTAGTAAAGTATCTCAAGAATGGAAGAAAAAGTATCCAATGTACTCAGCCCTACTATGAAACTAATTTATGGCTTTCATATGAAAGCTATAACCCAGTTATAACCTAAGAATATGGGGAAGGGGGAGAGAGAGGGGAAGGCGGTTGGAGGATGAGCAGAGGGTAGGGATTACACCTACGGTGCATCTTACAAGGGTACATGTGAAACTTACTAAATGTAGAATATAAATGTCTTAACACAATAACTAAGAAAATGCCAGGAAGGCTATGTTAACCAATGTGATGAAAATATGTCAAATGGCATATAAAATCAGTTTATGGTGACCCATGATCGCATTAATGTACACAGCTATGATTTAATAATAATAATAATAATAATAATAAAATACAGAAACATGTCCTAAAAAAAAGAGGAGTGAGACCCTGTCTCTAAAAACAGTTGGGCATTGTGGTGGGCACCTGTAGTCCAAGCTACTTGGGAGTGTGAGATAAGAGAATCACTTGAGCCCAACTTTGATGTTGCTACGAGCCTTGACTCTAGGGCACTCTGCCAAGGGCAACAAGTGAGACTCTGTCTCAAAAAAAAAAAAAAAAAAAAACACTAGTGCAAAACTAGAATTAAGTCTTCTCTTTTAAAAATAAGATTTTCTTGTGGTATTGATAAGAGATGGTAGAAGATTTTTCTTTATCTTTTTGAGTAGTAAGTTGCCTAATGGGAGAAAAAAAGAGATTCTGTGTTTTGTTGAAATAATTTCCTATGCTTCATGCTTTTTTTATTAGGTCTTTGCTTACTTAAATTGACTTATCTCAATATTAGAAGAGCTAAGATTTTTTCCTACAACTACGTAACTTTTCTATATTTCCCTTTGAAATTTTTTGTCACTTTGGTATTCTTTCATGGAAGTACCATGTGCTGACTGCGCCACTGCAACTCTATTTTGATATTATTTCAAAGTGGTCTATGATTCTATTTAATTAAATACTTTAAAAATTTGAATATATTTTACAAACTTCCCAAAATCAAATTCTAAATTAAATTAAGCCTTTTAGGCCTCAAATTAACATTGAGATATTTTTTCCAGATGGAGCTCTATGGTTTCTTAAAAGTAAATTGTTCTAGGGCAATTAGGTTTATTTTATGCGTTATATTTGTGTGAAAAGCATTGCCAAGTAAAAAATGGTGTTTAACCTTCTTTGAATTATATATATATATGTAATTATATATATATATATGTAATTAATGTATTTTAGATATTGTATGAAATTCCTAGAACTCTGATATGCCCTGGTAAAACAATCATAATTCTAGTTATTATTTTTAAAAGTTAGATGTCACAAAATAACTGTTTTTTTAATCAATTGTGTTACAATGAACTCTTTTTTTTTTTCTTTTTTCTTTTTTTTAATTTGGCCGGGGCTGGGTTTGAACCCGCCACCTCCGGCGTATGGGACCGGCGCCCTACCCGCTGAGCCACAGGCACCGCCCTACAATGAACTCTTTTCTGATCTTTAACCATGTTCATTTTTAAGTCTTTTGTATCCAGACAGTTCAGTCTGTCCCAAAAGGCTATGTCTTCAAGAAAATTCATAGAAAAATCTTTAACAAGTATGGAATTTTGGTAACTTTAATTTCATATTTTTGAACTGGTTTAGGATTTCTAGAATTCTAATGGAAAAACTGGAGTCATAAAATTGCTAACTGAACATCAAAAAGAATAAGAACTAATTGCAAAGGACTAAACAAACTGGTTAGGATAATTTCTTAAAACTTTTTATTTGAAATATTAATGATTTTTATTTTTAAAAAGGTTTTGGTATTAGTTCTATGTAGCCCCTGAGACATTGATGGTATTTTAAATGTTTTGTTTTTCAAATTCAAGGGAACATTTTATTTTCTTTTACACTAGCTATACCTTATAGCAATTTGGTAAGATATAATTTGGTGACATACATGGAAACATTTTTATCCCTACCTAACCCTTCCAGAATTTGAATACTATTCATAAATATTATCGTTTTTTGAGTAACAATATAGTTGTTTGTATAAGTTCAATAAGAACCTATTCTTTTAAGAGAACACAATTTGGAGCACTGGTTATATTACAAAGGCTTTGATTGGAATGTCATATTTTCTGATATGGCCAGACAACGTTAGGAACCTGAGGTTGACTTTATGAAGCCAATAAAACTCTTGGAAACAAACAAATGAAAAACTGGCCTGGTACCTTGAATATATGGTTCATGTGCCTTACAAGTATGTAAGTAATGTTAGTTCCTGACAGGCCCAGGATCCTCAGGATATTTGGGGGACCTAAAGCAAAGAGGACTTTGCTCAAATCTATAGATGACACAGATAAAGTTTGATGGTGAATGTTTGGCTTGCCTTTCTAGCTTTGAGGGCTTTTAAAATTCCAATCTCAGATTGCTTATTAATAGTTCCTGCAAAGCATACTTTAAGGAGCCCATATAATGAATCACTATTCTTGCTGCACTTGTGTAAACAATCAGGCCAAGTTTAATGAGACTAAATTTATTTTGTCAACAAATAAGTGTTACTGTGATTATCTTTGATAAAAATGAGTGACTGTAAAAAAAATAAATTGTGTTTCCATATGAAACTATAATCACTCATTGAAGATTCTAGTTTTGTTCTTCGAGGCTTTGTTATTCTACCTGTAAACTGAACTGGGTTCTGAATTTCTCCAGTATTTGGGTATAACTCTATAAACTAACATTTTAGATTTTCTCCTACTTTTCTGACTTAGAACCATTAAAAATAAAAATTGCCATTTTCTTGAAGCCCTACAAGCTGGAGCTGGATGACTCGACATGAACTTTGGAGTTCAGCTCATGTATAGATAGTCTTCATGCTTGTTACCCAGAGAGCTCTCCAGACATCAACAGATACATTCAAACTATAAAGATGTGTGAACACAACATCTAGTAATCTTCTAGACTGGCTACTTGCCGGACTCAGAATCTTGGTTTACAGTCTGCTCCAATTATTAACTTTTTTTTTGTTTCCATAGAAATGTCTCTTCAAGGAGTTATAGGACAATCTATTAATATAGTTTCTGGACTGTGAAACGACTTGGGAAAGTTTCAAATAGAGGAATTTGGAGGCTCAGGGACTCACCACCTCAAAATATTACTGTAAGAGAAATATGCACCTCCAAAATACACTTCTTTGGCATATTCTGAACTGGTTGTTCTGAGAAACTGCAGAGACAAAAGTAGCTCTGCAAAGCTGTTTTTTACAAAGAAATTTACAAATATAAAGGAAATCTATGTTAGTAAAAGTATCCATTTTAGTACTACATTAGTGAAAGAGATGCTTCAGATAACTTTTATTAGCTGACAAACTTTTATCTATATAACAAAACAATGTTTAGTACCATTTTCTCCCCTCACCCTCCCATAACATGTGTTGCCATCCCACACAAGAAGCCCCAAGACCCTATCCCTTTCTGCAGTTCAGGATGCTATAAGGTTCAATAATCCAACTTCTTCAAGTCTCAGGTTTTGTGGAACTCTCATGGTACCTGCATGTAATTGAATTTTTTAAATCTATCTTATGTCATTTTAATTTGTAGTACCTTGCCCAGTATGAACTGATTAAATATTCATATTAATTTCATAATTGAACTGAAAAATTTTCTTGATTTATTCAAATTTGCATATTATAGGTTAATACCTTTATAATACTTTCAGGAGATAACAGAAATATCATCTAAACAATAATGATATCACATTGTTTTTACTTTCTCATAGGAGGGATTTAATAGAAGCTATTTTTAGCAGAGATAATTCTTTGTTAATTGGCTCTTTTTTAGCAGTTTTTTTTTAATGTATTTATTTTTATTGTTAAATCATAGCTGTGAACATTAGTGCAATCAAGGGGTACAATGTGCGGGTTTCATATACAATCTGAAATATTGTCATCAAACTGTTCAACATAGCCTTCATGGCATTTTCTTAGTTACTGTATGCAGGCATTTGTATTCTGCATTTAGTAAGTTTCTCTTGTACCCATTCTAAGATGCACTGTAGATGTTTTAAAATCGATGCACAAACTTTAGAATATACTATACACATTTGCCTTAACTAGTATGCTTTCTCATTTCTTAAAGAGATAAGTTATCAATTTATACAATGAGCACTGGATAATGGTAAAGTAAATTATTAATACTATATAATCCAGGATAACGCCAGTTGAAACAATATCCTTTCCGCTACATTTAATACCTAATTTCCTATTATGAAGTCGGACTCATTGATTACAATCTTTTAAGACAAGACAAAAAGATATTATATTAAAAGAGTTAGAAAAAATTAACGATTCATTAGTTTTAGTGTAAGCAAAATTGTCATAATTGTTACCAGTTAACATCACTTGTAGTCTTTACCCTCACATTCTTCCCCCAACAACTGAGATTACCACTGCTGTTACCTGAGTGATCCAAAAGATCCATTTTATTGTTATTCTACTTGAATTCTGGGCTGTCTTGAATTCTACATGAATTGTGTATCTGTCTTCAGACATTTGTTTTTTGGAGAGACCAATTCTGAGGCAAACTTGATTTTGTTTTTTCCTTATTACTAGATACACTTCAGTTTACAAACGTGTTAGCTATTGGTAATTCTAAGAGGAATACAGTTATGATCTTTACCTTCAAAGAATTTACAGTCTAGTATGGTAAACTGATGCTAGCTTCAATGATACATCGTGGAACTTTTGTTGGCTTTATAAAGAGAGCCATTGAAGGTTATGGTAGGTCTGTCTGGTGTTCCCTGGTCCCCCAGCTGGCAGTGTCAAGAATGAGTGCTTGTACTCAGTTGAGGTGATGATACAGGAATCACAGATACCAGGCAATCACACACAACGTTTATTACAAAGTGAAAGTATGTCTCAGAGAGAGCTCATTTTCTGCAGTGGAGAAAGATCCTGAAGTCTGAGCACACACTGTCTTTTAGACAATCACTAATTTGTCCTGGCAAGATTAGTTACTGTTTCTCACTTTGGGGGTGATTGACAAGGTTGGAGTTACATAACTGGTTACATAACAGGTTGGGTTCTATAACACTTTTCTTATACATGTGCATCCTTCCAGACTCCTTATGAAAACTGTTCCTAGGCAATACTAATTACATAGTAATGAGCCCCAGGTCAGTTAAAGGTTACTAGGGGCTCCTACCAGGGAACCATTCCTACTGCAATTTGGTTTCTGGCTTCGCATTCCTACTCTCTGCCCTTAAACACTCCCTTGCCACATGCTGACCATCTGCCAGACCTAAGGTAAAAGAGCAGTAAGGTGTAGATTTGCAGTAAAAATCTAAGCATGGGGAATTGGTAAGTTATCAGGAAGCAGTAGAACCCAACTGGGATCTCTGCTTCTTTTTCACGGTTCTGCTGACACCTCGATTCTCCCCATTATCCACTTTGGGTTTCTGACCTTCAGAACTTTAAGATAATACATTTGTGCAGTTTTGAGTTACAGTTTGGTAATTTGCTACAATTATATTAGGGCACTAATACAGAAGTTGTACAATCATTTTTTATACTATTCAAATTTTAGAAATGTTTACTTTATTATTATTTCTCTGCCAATATCAAGAACAAAAAGGAAACTATTACGCTTTCTTAGGTAATGTGAAGGTGTATAGCAAGCATTTAGTTTCTGCCATTATTTTTCAATCTTAGACTTGTTCATTTGCTTCTTTGCATGTTTATGAAATAATTTAACTTTTTTGATTCAATTAATAATTAATTTTTTATTATGAAGCAAAGCAGTGTTTGTTCTGGAGTCAAATATGCTAGGCCACGGATCCAGGCTTAACTATTGCCTGGTTATCTGACCATGGGCTAATCATGTTGACTTTCAGAGCCTATCGACCTTACCTGAAAAACGGGTTGAGAATTTAAATACATACCTCATAATTTGGGGGTATTAAATTAAACGATGAATGAAAAGCATCTGGCACTTAGTAATCACTCAGTAAGTGTGAAATATCATTATCTTCCCCTTCAAGAAGCCTTTTGGATCTTCACCTAAATCATGTTGTGCATGTTTAAGTGTATAAAGAAATAAATTTATTTAAGCAGTTTTTATTGCTCACTTTCATATTTAGTTTAGTAAAATCTATTTCTTGTTCTGTCTGACAAGAATAGTCTTTTTACCAATTCTTGTCTGACAGGAATATGTGGATACTATATATATTTTGTGAGCCTTTGCGTAGCATAGGAAAGCATTATGTTGCTCTCAAATGTAAATGTTAGCTTAGCTAGGTATAGAATATTAGAAATTTTTGTGTTTGAAGCTCTGTCTCCAGACATCTGTTTTTGGAGAGACCAATTCTGAGGTAAATTTGATTTTGTTTTTTCCATACAGCTAACTTTTTAAAAAAATTAGAGAAGACACTTATTTACTCAGGTAAATTTCCTCCAGTGTTAATTTTGATGATTAGTTCTCTAACTACTCCCTTTTCTTTTTCTAGAATTAATTCTACAGGCCTTTGAGTTACACTGCCTCTTTTTTCCACTTACAAAACTTTTAGCTTGGGCAAACTGCTTAAACTTTTGTGCCTGGGTTTCTTCATCTGTGAAATGGAGAGCACCATAGTACCCACCTTATACTGTTGTGTGGATAAAATCTGTTATCGTAGGTAAAGGATTAAATCTCTATATAGCAGACAATAAGTGTCCAGCAAACATTAATTATTGACAGTATTTTAATCATCACATTCTTGTGGAATTTCTAATTTACAGATTCTCCATGGTATCTTCTAATTTAAGAACAGTGTCTTGTATCTAAGTGCAATCTTCTTGAAAACTGCTACATTGTTGCATTTTCACAGACATTGTGTTTTTAAGACTCTAGTAAGGAATAGGAAGTAGTGATTTTTCAGAAATTCTTGGCCTAGGTTTGGTTTTATTTCTCCTTGGAAGAATTTGATTTATCTCTTCACAGTGGATTTTCTGCCTGGAACTACTAAATGTTTCCATTTACCTGGTGATTTTTCTGTTTGTTCAGCTTTACAGAGTCAGACGTTCTGTTCAGCTGGGGAAGCTGGTATGGAAGCAGTGAGCAATTACATACGGTTTTTCCCTAACTTTTAACTCTTGTCAGAGGAGGAAAAAATGGTTTAATTTTCTGTAGCTTTTTAAACATTGTTTTAATTATCATGGGCATGTAAGAGTTGTATATCTTTATAGGGTACATGTGATGTTTTGATAATGGCCCAAGTGGCTACCATGGGCAGTACAATCTCTGAGGAGCAGTCATGCAATATTACTCTACTTTGATAAGAGATTTATGTTTTCCACAGTCTTTGAATAGCCCAAAATTAGCTGAGCACCTGTCCCTGTCTTTTCCACTGGACATGACTGATCTCATGGGTGACCTGTTGTAACAGTGCCTACCTCAGCCAGTTGTTCTATTGGTGTATACCAGCCACAGTCATTTTATTTGCCCTCTGCTGACTACCCAGGGGCACTGAATTGCCTGGTTCTGTTTATATACTGGATTTTGGAGAACACGCTCAGCTCAGATCCTGTTCTCTTATTTCACAGTTGAACTTTTATCATCAAAGGACATATTCACAGATTAACTATTATGGCCCCATATTTGAGCTCAATTGAGATAATTCTCTAAGGTGGGATCTCTTAAAGGCCTTTTTTCCTGTTATCCAATACTGTTAATGATTTCATTTTAACTATTTCCCACTATTTACAGTTCTTTGATCAATTCCTTGAGACTTAGGGAAAGAGTGCTAAGTATGTATGCTCCTACTACTATCTTGAAATGGAATGCTCCTATTTTTCATTTTTTGTTGGAGATCCTTATTTTCCCAAAGCACTGACATTAGTATACAATGAACCCAGATTTGAAGTAAGTGATTAACCCCTTCCAACAAATTTTTCTGGCATCTACATACTGCCCAGCTTCTATTTATTTTAGTCAGGAAAGGGTTTGTGGATTGCTTGTAATTATCCTACAGTTTTAAAAGAGAAAAACATAAATATAAACTCACCTGATGATTTCATTATGTACTTTAGGTTACATAAAATAATTAAAGTGTTTTGGTTTATAATTTTTTTCTTTCTTTCTTTTTTTTTTTTTAGAGACAGAGTCTCACTTTGTTGCCCTCTGTAGAATAGCATGGCGTCACAGCTCACAGCAACCTCCAGCTCTTGGGCTTAGACGATTCTCTTGTCTCAGCCTCCTGAGTAGCTGGAACTATAGGCGCCTACCACAACGCCTGGCTATTTTTGTTGTTGTTGTTGTTGTTGCAGTTTGGCTGGGGCCAGGTTCAAACCGGCCACCCTTGGTATATGGGGCCAGCGTCCTACCCACTGACACACAGGTGCCGCCCTTATAATTGTTTTTTAATGGGATACCTCTTGAAGCAGCTCCAGGATAAATGAAGTCCAGGTTTCCTCTTGAATGTTTCACAGTAGAAAATAGTTTCTCTCTTTCCACTTTTCTCATTTCCTTTACTGAAAACTGTTCAATCCTTTGTTGATTATTAAATTTTTTTTTCATTTTGTGTTATAAAATGCATCTTGTCATTTAGACTTTCCTCAGTGTCAGAAGATGATGTTCTTCCCCTCTTTCTTGAATTTCTGTTCTCACATTACTCACAAGCTAAGTGATAAGATTCCTCCTGTAAGAAAGGTATGTCTGCACTTTTCCCACTCTCCTTTTTTTTTTTGGCAGTTTTTGGCTGGGGCCGGGTTTGAACCCGCCACCTCCGGTATATGGGGCTGGAGCCCCACTCACTGAGCCACAGGCGCTGCCCTCCACTCTCCTTCTTATCTAATGAGTAAAGGATGTAGCTATTCACAACTGCAGCTTCCACCAGCCAGAAGAATTTTTCCACTTGTAAATCTGTAACATCCACAGTACTGATTAGCTCTGTCAACTCTTTCCATAAACTTTGTGTATTCTAAAATAACTGCCATTTTTTCAAATAAACAGGTTGTTTTTTCCTAAAACCAGTGATCAACTCAGACTTGTCATTAACCTCTTGTCATGGAATGAGAGGCACAAAAAAAAGTGTCAACATTTTCTGACATCAGAGCAGAGCATGAAATCATTATATCCTGCAAGTTCCAACATAGGATCAGAAAGTATTTTAAATATGAAATAAATCTCCTTGAATGACAGGTCAGTTGTGTTATTTCTTATTAATGACAGAAAAGCCACTCTCCTAGATTTGTTATATTTCTGTTAAACAAATAAATTAGATCACATTTTCAAAAAGAAAAGTTTAAAATCTATTAAATTAAGCCCAGTTCTTCAATGAGAGTCAAATATTTATTTACTAATTTTTATTTATTTCACCTTATCCTGTTAATTCTAAAAGATTTCCATTTTGTCAATCATGCATGAATGTTTCCCCACTTTTTAAAATTTAAGTTCCATCTGTAGTAAAGAATTTTTAGATAGCTGTATTTCTGAAATGTATATTTCAAAAGGCATTTTTTATTTGTAAATATAATGTTATGCTGTAATATTGAATTATACTTTTTTCAAGTTAAATACTTTTGTAGAAATTCTGATATGTCTTCCAGGCTACCTAAATACATCCACGTACTTCCTCTGGATAAAAATAGTGATCCATGTGAAGAAATTGCACCTAAATCTTTGAATTATTTATTTTATGGCAGCAATATGGTCTGGCTAAGAATCAAACTTTAATGTTTTTTTAACTCCCCTTTTTATGGTCTAAGGTCAACTGACCACTTCCAATTATGAGGTATAATAACTGGCTTAGTCTATTCTGTATGTTTTGATCCATTTGCATGGATGCTTCTCCTGCCCTAGAATCTTACACTTTTCACTCTGTAGCCTAATTTAATCCAAATAACTTCCACGCATTCATTGGTCTTGTGCCCTCTTCCTTGGGAAACTTTCCTGTACCCCCAAGCTTGGCTTTTATTACCTGTATGTGCTCATCAAAAATACAGTACCTTTCACATCATATTTATTTATTTTTTTAAATTTATTTTTATTTGTTTATTTATTTATTTTGGCCAGGGCTAGGTTTGAATCCGCCACCTCCAGGATATGGGGCCGGGGCCCCACTCTTTTGAGCCACAGGTGCCACCCCACATCGTATTTAAAATGACTCTTTAAATGCCTTTCTTAACAGATAGATAAATTAAACTCATAGCAGGCAAAGACTAAGTCTTCTTAAAATTTGTAACTCTAATGCCAAGTATAACATCAGCTCTCATAAATTACTTGTGGAATTAATTACTAAATAATGTGACCATGTTAAATGTCGGAACGTTAAAGAAAAAATTTTAACACTGCTGTCACAAAGTTGGCAACACTAAGAATCTAAGTAACAATTACTATGTTACATAGTAACAATACAATTGTAACAATTACTATGTTATATACTAATATATATATATATATAGCATAGTAACTGTTAGGTATCTGGACATTATCTGCTTTAAGACTAATGAATAAGTAACTCTGAGTTTGTCTTTTATGAAATTTAGCAGTAATAACAAAATGTAAACATTATGCAATATTGACATTAGTTAACATTTAGCCATTACTCATATTCATACTAGGTTTTTATAGCAAATGAGATATAAAGAAGCAAGACAGATTTCTGGACTGAGGAGAACCAGAACAGGTGCAGTTCAAGTGTGGATCGCAGGGAAAGACAACAGAGATACCTGGGAACCTGAGAAAAACTGCAAAGCTGAGAAAGAAAAAGATAGAGAGATGAAGTATGAGGCATGACCCACACCCAGAGAGGCTGGGAGTCCAGTAGAAGGGAAATGGGCCTTTCCCCCTCTTCCCCATATCAATGATCAGCCTGAAACAAAATATATTGAAAGTGCTGCCACCCTCCATGAGCCTAGGCACAGCTACTAAATAGGAAAAGTGGATGAAACAGCAAACCCCAAGACTGGGCATCCAAAAGGGACACCTGAGGGGAAACTGCCACAAGGGACAGGAGCGATGGCTTTCTTATGTCTGGACACCTCCTCCTCTGAACCTTCTCCATTTATGGAATTAGCTCAGGCCAGCTGGTAGCCATGGTCTCTCCCCTATCCCCAGTGTCACCAGGAGAGTTCTCTGGATGGAGAAGAACTGCTTCTCTGGAGTGGCACGTGTTCCCAGCCATGCCTGCCACAGAGAGCCAGGCCACTATAACTTGAGAGTTTCCACTCCGCTGGCATTTTGCAAGATCATGCCTGTGGCTTAGACAGGCAGGCCAGACCTGGCATCCCAGGAACATTAGAGCACTGCAGGAGGATACAGATGAAAGGTCTTGGTCCTAGAATCAGGTGGTAAGGAAACCTCCATGGATATACCAGACCCAGAGTGTGGAGGGGCACTGCAGAGGAGATGTGTGGGCATGTCCTCTTGTAACTCTTGCGGGAGAACCACCATATTTGATAGGACAGTAGCACTCAGAGTGAATTAGCCTGGACCCTGGTTCCCATGGCAACTGAAGGCCTCAGGTACACCAGCTGAACAGAGCAACAGCACCTTTCCTCCTCCCTGCAATCGGGAGTGTAGCCTGAGCCTGCTTCTTCCTGGTGGGAGCATGCCTCTTGCTGAGGCTCCTGCAGACAGAGACCCACTTCTCTCCCATAGGGGTCTTGCAATGGAGCAGGGGTGCATAACTGAGGAACCTGGCATTCCATACGGAAATGTACTAGCGGCTTAGACTTAAAAAACTGAAGGGACGCTCGGGGTGGGGTGGTCTTAGATGGTGAGGGCACAAGCGGGGACTAGTCAGAGGTAGAACGCTGTGAGATTCTAGGAAGTGATGATTAGGGAGGGTGGTCATCTCATTCTGCAGAGGAACTGAGCTAGTGGGCAAGGGCAAAGAGAGCCTGGCCTGGGGTCCAGGCACTCACCCAGTCCCACCCCTCCTTTGGGAACAGCTCACTGGCTTGGAGAGAGTGCCCTGAACATCACACCTGCAGCTTCCCATCTGGAAGTGCAGCCTCTGAGCTCCATGGAGACTTGGCAAGGCCTTTTAAGCTCTCACAACCTAGCCACAATCTGCCTCACTCTTCCCCCACTTCAGGGGGAATAGAGATCAAGCAACCCCCTGGGAGATACAGGGTCCTTCCTAAACTTGGGGCATTTGTGATCCCCACCTGGGAACAGAGCTTACCACAGGCACAAAAGAAAACTCATCAGCTGGCTCTTCCACACCTATTTCAATTAATGACAGTGGGATCAATCCCGCAGCTAAGCATAGTGCCTTCTAACTCAAAACAAGGAGTAGCTGATTCATACTCACAAGTACCAGCTACCATCATGGAGATAAAGCTGAGGGTCCTAACTCATTACACACTGTTGGGAAGAGGTGAAGACAGCAGATCAAAGATCACCCAAGATGTTCATCAAACCTGCTAGAACTCCACAGAGGCAAGTCCAGACCAGAAAGTGTCAGGGATTGATCTTTGGGGACACAGAGATAGGCCCCTAAGTCAGGCCTAGCAACCCCAGGTCTTGATCTGGAAGCTGAATGAGAAGGAATCAGTGAAAGAATTCCACATACATGAAGAATCAGACAGAAAGGACACCCCAACAGAAAATAATAACTCTGTACCAATGAATACCAACCAAAATGTGAATACTGAAATGACTGATAAAGTATCTTGATATGTCTTGTAAGGAAGCTCAATGAAATACAAAAGAATGTAGAAACCTAACACAAACCAGAAAAACAATGAAGGAAATGAATAAAAACTTCACTGAAGATATCAAATGATTTTTGAAAGAATCAAACAGCTTCTGGAAATGAAAAAATTCATTCAAGGAAATACGAAACAGTGAGAAGCCTTAAGAATAGCCTGTATCAGGCAGAAGAAAGAACCTCAGAGCTACAAGACAACACTTTTGAATTAAACAAGTCAGTCAAAGAGAACTAACAGGATTTCATTAAATTAAAATGTTTCTAACACAACAAAGAAAATAATCAACAGAGTAAATAGACAACCTATAGAATGGGAGAAAATGTTTGCAAACTATACAGCTGACAAAGTGCCCTTTCACTGATTTGCATTTCTCTAATAGTAAGAGACAAAAAGCATTTTATCGTGAGTTTTTGGCTATTGATCTCTCTTCAGGAGAAAAGATTCTGTCCATATACCTTGCTCATTTTTTTTTTTTTTGAGACAGAGTCTTATTCTATTGCCCTGGGTAAAGTGTTGTGGCATCATCATAGCTCTCAGCAAACTCCAACACTTGGGCTCAAGCAATCCTCTTGACTCAAGCCTCCTAACTAGCTGGGACTATAGGCACTCGCCACGACCCCCAGCTAGTTTTCTACTTTCAATGGAGATGGGATCTCACTCTTGCTTAGGCTAGTCTCAGGCCAGAACTCCTGAGCTCAAATAATCCACCCACCTCAGCCTCCCAGAGTGCTAAGATTTCAAATGTGAGCCACCATACCCGGCCTCTTGCCCACTTTTTATCGGGGTTGTTTGCTCTTCTTTTGTTGATTTGCTTGAGTTCTGTGAATATTCTGGTTATTAGCCCTTTGTCAGATCTTCTCCCATTCTGAAGATCATCTCTTTGCTTCATTGATTGTGTCCTTAGCTGTGCAGAAACTTTTTAACTTGATCAGGTCTCATTTATTAATTTTTGTTGTTCCTGAAATTATCTTTGGAGCCTTCTTCATAAATTCTTTCCCAAGACCAATATTGTTAAGAGTCTTTTCCACACTTTCTTCTAGATGTTTTTATAGTTTGGAATCTTAGGTTTAAATTTTTTAATCCATAAAGGAGTTGATTTTTGTAAATGGCAAGAGGTGTGGGTCTAGTTTAAGTGGCAAGAGGTGTGGGTCTAGTTTCAGCCTCTCACATGTGGCAAACCAGGCCCCCCAGCACCATTTATTAAATAGGGATTTTTTTCCCCAATGTACGCTTTTGTTTGCTTTATCAAAGATCAGTCGGTGATATAAGACTGGCATAGGTTTTCTATTCTGTTCCTAACCTCGGTGCAAAAGTCTCACATCACAAGGTCCCAAAGCAACAGATGCTGGCGTGGGTGCAAAGAGAAGGGAGGACATACGGACTCAGATGTTTAAAACAGCCCAATTTACAATTGCAAAGATATGGAAACAACCCAAGAGCCCTTCAACACATGAATGGATTAATAAACTGTGGTGTGTGTATGCCATGGAATACCTTTCAGCCATAAAATGATGGAGATTTTGTATATTTTGTTACAACTTGGATGGATTTGGAGAAAACTCTCCTAAATATCATAAAAATGGAAAAATAGCATCACATGTACTCAATACTAATTTGAAACAATATGCTCACATGAGAGAAGAACTCAATTAAATCCAAGAAGCCAGGAGAGAGCAGTCGGCAAGTTCCTGCCCAGAGGAAACAACGTGGGGGTGTATGGGACACTTCTGAGGTGAAAGACACAGCGACAACGTAGGCTTTACCTTAAAAATGCAAACAGTGTAACTCAATTTTATGTACCCTCATATTAATCAGAAATTTTTTTAAATGAACCCTAAGTAAGATCTCTGGGCTTAAAGTCCTTTATACACAGGGTGGCCATAAATATTTATAAATATTTGAATACTTATAAAATAAATAAATGTATTTTAAGTTGCACACAAACTTTACGGCCACCCTGTACAAAATAAGGCCAGACACAGTGGCCTATGCCTATCATCCTAGTATTTTGGGGGAGAATGAGGCAGGAGGATTACATAAGGGCAGGCATTTATGAACAAGAGTGAGTCCACATCTCTACTAAAAAATCTTTTTCAAAACTCATCATAGTGCACACCTGTAGCCGAGGCTGAAGCAAGAGGATTGCTTGAACCCAAGAGTTTGAGGTTGTAGTGACACTACCACTGCCCTTTAGGCCAGGCAAGACTCTATCTCAAAAAATAAAAAATCTTTCATATACAAAATTTAAAATTTAATAGAGACTTTTCTTATAAGTGTTTCCGGTGAGGAGCTAAAACTGTTACTTTAGAATTTTTTCTTAATTCCATTTCATAAGTATGCTTGAAATTTATTATTATTCATTTTCTCTAAAGTATCACAAACAAGTTATCTAGAAATACTATGATCATTTAGTTTGAGTTTCTACAAACACATAAAATTAAAAATATATGAATTATTCAGTGAGTCTCTTCCATATAGACATCTGTTAATATTGATTCTAGCCTTTTTTTTTTTTTTTTTACTAGAACTTCCTCTCTTTTCTCCACTGCACTCCAAAACCGGTGTCTTATGTTTTTAACATCTTATTTTTTACTTTCCTCTTATGCACAGAACTCAGCCAGTAGCTTCCCCAACACCTTCCCACATTATCACAGATGGCTACTGAAACCTCCGTCTTCATTTGATTTTATATAGCATTAACTTTTTAATCCTGGCACATGTGATTGAAAGAAATTGCTTACGTTTCAATGTCCCTGACTTTTAAACAATCATCTCCCTTTCCTTTTGTCTCAACCATCAAGACTGTTAATACTTTGCACCCTCTTTAAGTTGCAAAATGTCTACTTAAAACCCTTAATCAGTCTGAAGGTTGGTAAATTATACCTTCATGCTATCCATATTGAGTACCCATTACTCCTGGACATAGCACATTAACTGACTCATTAGCTATTTCAAACCATATGGACTTGGGTTTGGGTGGGTCATTTTGATAATATCCTGAGGTGAGTTTTCTAATTATTGCAATTATGTGATCTCAATCAGGAGGCCAGGTTCACAAAATAGTGTCAGTGCCTTTAGAATGGGTGTCGCTGCACCCAGACAATGACTGAGATGAGTAACATGCTCTTTGGTTGTTATAAGTCCCTTGATACTCAGAAAGTAATTACTTGAAAAGTTTTGAGAAACCGCCAGAAACAATCTGAGGATTAGTAAGCATGGAATGCTATTATGCTTGACAATCAGGGACAGATCACCCAGAAATGAAAGGGAAAACTTGAATGCCTCAGTGTTGATGCTATGTAAACATTGTGTTTCTAATGTAAATTTTGTATAGTATTTAAGCAACAAGGTAGACTTTTTTTTTTTTTTAAGTCGACAGGGGAGGACAGGAAAAGAGCAAGTGTAAAAATGATGTTATCTAGGAGAAATTCTGTGATGGTATCCCAAAACAAATATGACAGGTAAGAAGTTTAGATCTGGAGTTTGGCGACTTGCCTAACAAAATGTGTTTGTATCCACATATCACATTTTGTTCGTCCATTCAACTGCTGATGGACACTAGGGTTGCTTCTGAGCTACTGTGAGTAATGTGCTTTGAACATAGGTGTGCTACATATAAAGATCTGTTCACTTTCCTGCTTTTTAATTCTGAAAGGTTATCCTTAAAGTGCAAAATAGTAAATGTGCATTTTCAAAGCCTACCCTCTGCCTGGAAATTACTAACTACAAATTAAAATAAGATGTCTGCAAGTGAAATGATGATCAATTTGAAAGTAAATTAGAGGAAATCCCCAAAGCTTAACACTTCATGTTTCTGTCTTCTTTTTTAGATCATAGTTAAGGACAAAAATTAGAAGTCAAATATTTCTGTTTCTAGGCCTTTAAGATATCTGTGAAAGAATTAGCACAGAGTTGCCAAGGTGGGTCAGCTGCGGACAGCACCTGAACAACATCACGGAATCAGGATAGAAGCTCTGGAAGAGAGTGATAACGCTCAGGTTGATATAAATAATCAAACTATCAAAATATAGAAGTTTACTGGAAAAAGAAAGAAGTTTGTAATCCCCCATTTGAATGCTAATAATGAACAACACCTAGTTGGTAAGGAATATTTTTCACTCTCAGGGAAAGTCCAAAGATGGAGAGACAGAAGAGCAGCTCCTGAAATAAACATATATTTAGGCTGGAATTGTGGTTGACTAGAATGGATCTCAGGTTTGCCAATCACCCTTTAGACTTGTAAATAGCGTGGGAGTATAGTGGTAAATATTTCCAATTCATAACTAGAAATGACAGGTTTAGTAAACAGTATAAATCAAGAGTTAAAAAAAGTTTGGAGGTTTTGGGGCATTTTGTCATTCAGCTAGAAGAATGAAAGATTTGAGTGAAAGCTCAACTGGTAGTGAAAGCCTAAATTCTGTGAATTTATACACCAGCCCTTTGAGAAGAAACTCCTATTAGCTTTAACAACTTCAAGTTTATTTTTAATAGGAAAGAGAATTGTGGCCTTACTGATATTTTATTTTCAATTTGTTTGTCCTAAAATTGAGCCTAACTTTACGCCTGGCCAGACTATCCACAGATTCATTTGAAGCAAATCTATTACCTCTGATGTAAGGGCCAAATAAGGCCTAAAGACATTTTATTTCAAGGTTTTGATGTTGTCATAAAGACTTGACTCCAAAAACACTAAACTTTTAAGATGTTACATAGTACTTAAGGAATGATTCAAGTTGAAGTGCTAAATTTAATTGGTTAGTGTGACATCAGTTTTATGAGGAAGATCAATCCTTTTCAGAGCTAAGGATTATTAAGAGATTCAAATACAGTAGAACCTCCATAGTTGACCACCTTCCTGCCTCGACAACCTCCTTAGGTTAACCTTATTTTCATACACTGGACTACATGTTCTCAATGGAAGTTCCTTATGTTGACCATCTGCATATTTTAACCAGTTTGTTATAGTCTCTTGGGTGATCAACTTATAGAAGTTCTGTTGTACAAAGGAAAAAGCATTTCTCAGAAGCCAAATGTAAATGTGGGTGATGAGCACTGCTTTTGGTATGGGGCTAGCTTGTACGCAGATACACAGGCAGAAAGGCTAGCTGATGAAGCTGCCTCTTCTGGGCAAAGGATTCTTCATACGGTCACTGTTTATTGAGCCACCCATGTTCTTAATCCCATGTGCCATTGAACAATGTATACAGTTTAGTAGAACGGTTAAGAGTGCAGCTTCTGCCCTTAGACTTTCTAGGATCAAATCCTATCTCTGCTGTTTCCGTGCCATGTGACCTTAGGCAAGTGACTATGCTGCTCAGAACCTCAGGTTCATCCACTGTGAAACAGGGATAAGAAAGCGCATATCTTGTTTTTGTTTTTTTTTCTCTTTTAACTATTAAATGAGTTAATACCTGCAAAACAATTAGAACTGGACCTGGTACATACTAATAGCTCCATATACAGTAAGCCATCATTATGTCACCGAGACAGTGGTTTCCTTCTTCCATTTGACTTCTTAAGGAGAATTCAAAGCTCAATTTTAGAGAAATTCCAAATTGAAGAATCAGATAAAGGAAAAGAATCACAGGACAGTTCTTTTTAATTAAATATCTACTACATTTTAACAATTTTTAAGTTAAATATCTTTTATCTACCCTTACGTTTGCTGCTCAATGCTATTCTGTGAATTTTGTTCATTCGTAAGCCATGCTTTATTTTATTATTTAACTTAGATATGATAGACAGCAAAGAACAGTAGTCTGAACTTATTTTTCAGGAACAGAATGAATCCTCAAGATGGCTTAACGATGTCCTTCTGTTTTGGAATGCTTTATCTTGGTGTGTATTGAGGTTGGTTCGGTTTGCCAGAGAAGGGATGCCAGTTGGGTGGCTTTTATAGAAAAGGTAAGCTTCCGATAGACCTGACCTTTGCAGATCACCAGTTCCTATATTAGCCTGTCCAAGTAGTGCCTCCTTTATCTGGCTGTTGCTCCCATATTCCCAGTTCCTTTTCATATAATTTGTAAGTTGTACAAAGCATTCATCAATTTGTAATGGTCCCTGTGATTTCAGTATAAATGACTGCTCCTCGTGCATTAAACAGTGTTCTATAAAACTATGTATAAGTGAAATAAAATGTGACTATACTGGAGGGATTTTAATATTTTAACTATTGCAAGTCTTCCCTCTTTCAATGTACTCTGTCTCACTTGTTCCATTACATAATGGAGATGTACTAAGTGAAAATTGCCTAGCACATTTTCCTGTGTAAGAGAATAATGGAAAATCTTTGAATTGCTAAGCTTATTGGAAGGTCAGTTTCTTAGGAGCAAGTGTTGCCAGTGAGACGTGTGTGTGTGTGTGTGTGTGTGTGTGTGTGAGAGAGAGAGAGAGAGAGGAGAACAGGCAGGGAGGGAGGAAGACAGGGTAGTATCCAGATTATGTAATCAATTCTATAGCATGAAAACATCCTATATATTTGCCTAAGGAAAGTTGATATGAATCCTGACAACTATATCTCCAAAATAACTCTTCCCATGAATACATAGCTATAAAAATAAGCAGATTCCCAAATTGAAGTTCTTGGGTGAAGCTTATCAGTATTGGCGTGTGTAGCATTTTAAAAGAGTAAGTATGGTTCTGTTTTATTTTTAGAATATGACCTTAATGGAATAAAACATAATTTAGTAACCTTATTTTTTCTTTTAGGCCAGTGTCAAAAGGGAAATCTTTCTTTGTTGACTGCTAAAGGAGTATGAATCTATAAACTTTAGTGGTTTTTAGCTAACTCATGGCAATATAGTTTTAAACTTGTATTTAAATATGATGCCTAGTAAAACAGTTTTGTTTAAATTAAATGTGCCCTTCTCTTTTTAACCTTTTCCCTTCCCAATGTTCTAGCACCTCCATCCCATCATACACCAGAATTAAAGGCACCGATCCAGGATGCCCAGTGACTCGGCAGGATGAAAAAAACATCACTGGAGACCAGCGAGAATTTGAGGGGTGACAGGAAGACCAAATACCTTTCTGTCCAAACCTGTGAACATATGTACAATAAGTTTCCACGGATATTTAAATTATATCTGTAAAAGGCACCAGGGATGGGTAGCGATGCGAATACTTCTGCAGAGTGAGAAAAACAGTCCTGAATGATAATATAACCTATAAAACAAATGGATATATACTCAAAGGAGTCTTTTAAATGACAGGTAACTGGGTTTCCCCTACTTAACAAACGTATTTTGATTTTGTCTTGGTCACATGTTAGTGTTGATGATGAGGGAAATGGTGGGAATGGTTGGAAAGTGGGGTGGTGGAATGGTCAACCACCTGTGGAAATCGGGGCTGCATCATTAATGAAAATCACCAACTATAAAGTTAGTCAGCTACATGTAATGAAATTACTTTTTTGTACATCTCGGTCAACGTATATAAATACTGACCCCTGTAGAGATACAAATATTGACAGAACTTTCTTACAAGTCTTTCAGACTAGAAAAATAATTTTGGCTCCATCCATAAGATCTATAGAAGTGTGAACATGGAAGGGTGACCAAAGTAACAGTAAAAAAATAAAAAGTCTTTTCTGAACAGATATTTACTTGCATTTCCATGAATATGACCAGCATTTATAAAGAGAGATCTTAAGAAGAGATTTTAAGAACTGGGTGGGGTGAAATGACAGTTTTAGGAGAATGTGACTAACACCGCAGTAATTATCTGTCTGGGAGAGGACAAAAAACACAGCTGGGCTTTCAAATGAAGAACTGGCTAGTAAGAAAGTGACTCTCTGTTATTAAATAAGGCTCAAACAATCCTTAATCTAGGACTTTAATCTAGATGGAAAACATCTGAATACTGCACCTGGACTCCCCAGCTACTTTCAGGATAGAGAACAGAGGAAATCATTTCTTATCTTGGGTCTTCTATTGATCCTGGTTTAGTGCTTTGTACTCCAGGGCTACCAGAGACAGGTGACACTTAAGAGTGACAAGAAGTAACATCATTTCCTGGCCTTATCCATAGTTGCTATTTACTACAGCTCTAAGCCAAGGGTTACAAACATAAAGAAGGAAAACAGTTTCTTCCAAACAGTGACCCTCGTAGAATAGTTTCCAATTCTTAGAACTCTTGACAATTATATTAAAATACCTAGCAATTTTGATCTCTTTAGAATAGTATCCATACACATTCTAGAAGATGAGAGATCTAATTGCAGTTCAATAATTATTCAATAATTTTTAAAAACCTAGCTGAGAAGTCTATTTGAGAATTCCTTGAAAAGTCTAAAGAGCTCTGTGAAAACTTGTTAGCTATTTTCTATTTCTATTACGAATTAAATATTACATGCTCAACAAATGAAATAGAAAGGAAAATAACAGACAAATCTCCAGGCATGAAGAGCTCAACATAATTTGCATCTCCAGTTTTCTTCCACCTTCAATATCTTTTGCCTGTTTTGCTCACTTCCACCATTCTTCTTTGTCTTAAATCAGTCTCTTCACGGACCCCACTGGACTTACATTCTCAGAGGTCTCTCATCTTACTCTCTAACGTTGCTTAGATGGGACCACCGTGTTTTGCATCAATTCAGGTAGAAATAAGATTTGACTTTTATGAAAAGAACTTTCCCTAACATTTAAAAAGAAAGTTGAATAGTTCTATATTGACTAAATGTCTTGACCAAAAGATAGAGGCATAGTTTGCAAGATTCTTGCCCTGTTTTCTTTTCTTAGCCTTAATATTTTCTTATGACCAGATTAAATTATTCAGATTGCAACACTGAGGAAGCCATACACTGCCTCCTCTGTCATATTGAGGTTCTTAGGATTTGTTTTATTATTATTATTCTTTGTTTTTGTATCAGAATGACCACTCTGGATCTGGGTTCTGATGACCTCCTGTTCTACATTTATCTTTGAGCTCATCTGAGTTTTCTTTGAGTATCTAGATGAAGAAGGCACATTCCTATCTGGTCTTTAAGGAGATTTTTCTAAGGTTTGGAAAGAAACGACTCACACACAGTGTTGAACTGAATGCATTGGAGTTCCATAATTTCCTAGATTTTGAATTTCTGTCTCATCTTGTCTGAGGAAACTTCAGAGGCCAGTTATTAAGATAACAAGTAACACTTAATTCTTATCTAAGTTAGCAATCCAGCTTAGCCTTGGAGTCATAGTTTTAGCAGGTGGTCTCAGGCATGATGCCGATCCTTGTCCTGAAATGGCTAAAGGACCTCTCCCATTTACAAAGCTGCTGTTGCACCTCAGGCTGTCTCAGGCCTCCTTCAGCTCTCCGTGGCTTGATACTTACATCACAGCTTTGCTCAGTGAGTATGCACCCAGGTATTGCCATTTATTTCCTCAGGTCTAATAACTTTAAGTTAATTACCCTTTCATAATCTTTCATTTTTTACATTTCTTTACATTTATTGTCTCATTTAATACAACTCTGAAAAAGAGATGTTGTTATTCCCATTTTTTTTCTTTCTTTCATGTTAATGGGAAGGTATAAACAACCAGGTCACAATATTTGAATTTGTTCGGAAGAGTCCCTCTTGTAATTGTGTCTTGCACCCTAAGAAAAGAAATAGCAGAAGACATTAACAATCTTCCTTTTTTTCTTTTTCTTTTTCTGAGACAAAGTCTCACTTCGTTGCCCTAGGTAGAGTGCTGTAGGTGGGGTCATAGCTCACAGCAACCTCAGACTCCTGGGTTTAAACAATCCTCTTGCCCGAGCCTCCCAAGTAGCTGGGGCCATAGGTACCCACCATTAATTTTTCTATTTTTAGTAGAAACAGGTCTGGCTCTTGCATAGCCTAGTCCCAAACTCCTGAGCTCAACCAATCCACCTGCCTCAGCCTCCCAGAGTGCTGGAATTACAGACATGAGCCACCATGCCCAGAACCTTCTCACAATCTTACAATCATCATAAGCTTTGGTATGGACCGAAAAATTAAAAAATCATATTTTCTTGTCTGATGAGATTATATTAGATCTTTGTAGAATATCAAGTAGGAAAGTAAATACTAGCTTGCAATCTACTGGACTGGTCACAACATGTGTGGCAGATTATACTTTTCAAAGGTGAGAGCAAAAAATCTCTCCCATCCTACATATTCTTTTCTTTTGTGGTATTTACAGTACTCCCATCCAGAGGTAGATCTTCCTCTCTTTAAATCTTGGTGGGCTTGTGACTTGCTTGTAATCAATAGCATGGGGTTAAAAGTGATGCGTGTGACTTATGGAACTGTGTAGGAAAAGGCCAGGTAATGTCTGCCTTGTTGTTTGGAATACTCATGCTGATGCCCACACATGGTAGTACCAGGACTCTGAGGCTGACATGCTGCAAGGAACCTCCTAACCTACAGAATACGTGAGCTTACTACTTAGATATTATCTGTGTTAGATGATCGGTGTGGGCACTCTGGGTTCAAACTGAGCAGAAGCAAATTAGACAAAGTAGACTTGGACTAGCCAGCGGGCCAGAAGGGCAAAAGGAAACTGTGGTATTAGAGAAATAAAAAGAAGAAAGTTGAGCTTGGAAATGATGGATGTTTGCTGATAAGAAGACCAAGAGTATGATTGTCAATCCCCTCCCTTCCCTCAGAATCACTGGCTTCAGTAGGGACAGAGAAAATTTGAGAGATCAAATAAAAGAAAACTTTAAAGTACATTTTAAAATGATGTTTAAAATGACTATTTGGATTCCAAATCATTAACACTTAACACCAATATCCACCAGCTATAATTTCTCCTACTTTATGTGGAATTCAAATGATAGCTAGGTGCTTCCCTTTCTCTCAAGATCTAGGGAAAATTGACTCAAAACTCCTTTGTAAGATTTTTCAGGATTTTCAGGACCTTGTGTTTTCATGGCTACTTCTACATTGCTGTGTCTTTATGTGCTTGAGTCATATCTGCTCAGATGTGGAATACAGACTCTTCAATTTCATACGAACTGAAAAGTGAAAGTAAGGAAGAGCAGCAGTTGAAATTATAGCAACTCAAATGACTTAGAGTGGAACGGTAGATAACGTCATTATGAAATGGCTCTCTGTCCAGCATCCAGCTTCAGACCCTCTCTCATTGATCCTCTTCTCCTTTCTGCCTTGCTCTTCTTCTCCCACTCTTGGAAAACTCAAGAAAATCCAAATAATGTCTTAATTCCATAGAATAACTTTTCTTTCAAGGTTTTCAGCAGATAAAATTTCCTTTCAAAGAAGTTGTAGTTATGAATACACAGAAAAGAAACCATGCTCTTACTTTTGACCTACGTTTAGTAGTTTTTCCTAGAATTTTACTTGCTCTATTCAAGATTTCAGCATGTTGTCTTAGTTCGAGCTGCTATAATGAATATCATAGACTGGGTAACTTTATAGATAGAGATCTATTCTTCAAATTCATTTAGTTCTAGAGGCCCTTACAACCTGACCACCTTCCAAAGGTCCCACTTCCAAATACTGCAGGACAGTTCTCTAGGGGATTTTGACCCAGCCCTTTCTCATTTATAGTTCTCAAGAATGACTGTAGAATGTGCTGGAAATGCAAAACTCTGAGATGAGGTAGAGCTCGCTGGAACAACCAAGGCTGCATTCCAGCACCTCCTCCTCCCCTCTGAATAGGATGTCCTTCAGTGCTGTCATCCAACATCTCACGTGACATCAGGAAATAAAACCCAGCTGCTGTGCAAGTGGGACATGCACAACTGGGACTCCATCTACCCCAGTGGGCTTTCTATGGCCTTGGGAAACTGGCTCTCAATGAGTCCTAGGCTTCCATCGTTCCTCCCTGTCTATCTGTAAGACATTATTCGGTTTCATGTAGCTCATGGTGTGTGTGGGGGTTCTGTCTCACCAGATTCAGAGAAAGTGGTAACCAGTGCACAGTGAACCTACTTCACAAATACCATCATACTGGGTGTTAGGATTTAACATATGAATTTGGGGGGGGGACACAAACATTTGGTCTATAGCATATGTGTTCTGACATTTATATATTTGAAAATATCTCTATGTTTGCTTTCATGAATAAGGATAACTTGACTGTGTTTAGAATTCTTAAGTACCATCGTTTTGTTCACAACTCTTTAAGGAGTTGACACTCTTTTCTTTCTTAGCTTTAGTATCACAGAGAAGAGTCTTTGAGGCCCTGTAAATATGTTGCCTTACACGGCAAAAAGGACTTTGTAGGTGTGATTACATTCAGGATCTTAAGATCTTGAATTATCTGGGTAGGCTCAATGTAATAATGAAGTTCTTTGTAAGAGAGGGGCAAGAGGGTAAGAGTCTGAGAGAAAAATTGAAGTAAGCAACATTGTTGGCTTGAAGATAAAGAATGGGGTCACAAGCCAAGGAGCTGAGAAAGTCAAAGAAATGAATTCTTCCTTAGAGACTCTAAAAGGAACCCAGCCTAGCTAACATCTTGATTTTAGGATTAGTGACCTCTAGACTGTAAGAGAATTAATTTATACCGGATAAGTCACTAAGCTTGTGGTAATCTGTTAAACGGCAATAGGAAATTAATAATACTATCTTTAGTTTCACAGGTAAAAATATCCTCTTTAATTTTTATTTAGATTTATAATATGATTAGAAAATGCTTTTCTAGAATGCTCTTCTTCTGTCTATTGTAAATTTCTTTTTAAAAGAAGGCAGTTACGATTCTTCAAAGAAGGAATATACTCTAAACCATGAGATCTTTCCTTAAGTCTGATAGTTTTTCTCAGTTCACTCGTCCACAGATGGCTATCTATGCTTTCCTACTCCTGTTTTATGGCCAAGTAGAAATGGATGTGGTTTCTGTTAATCTGATCTAATTTTCTACCAGAATATATCCTGTTTATATCAAGTGACAAATGGGAAAAGTTATAATAACACAACTTTGATGTCTTCCCAAATCTCAAGGTTTTTGAAATCATTCTTTACTCTGTCATAGAAATAAGTTTCTCCCATCCAATGTGAGGGCAGATAATCTAGTTGCTTCCCAAATAATTTCTGAGAATTCTAGGTAAGTGTTTTAAAATTTCAATGAGTATGTGCCCCCTCTCTCTCTACTCAGTGCTACAGTAATCTTAAAAAACAGATAGTATCCTGTCATTTCCTTGTTTAAGGCAGAGAGGCTGCTCATTTTACTTAGGATAACCTGCTTGTCAGTTTAAATTAGCTCCTCCTGTTATAGCTTGTAACAGAATCCTATAGTTTTTCTCAGTGATTATTTAACAGCTGTCCCTTCCATAACCTATAAGTTTTAAGAAGGCAAAGACAGTCTTTTATTGCATTCTATCTCCCCAGTTGAACTCAGGAAATATTTAAATGAGTGAATGGATTGGAATTGCTGTTTCTGGCTTCTTTGCATTGATTTCTGGCCATTCCATCTTATCCACTGTTCCCTTCCATCCGTTGGCCTTAGCCTCAGAGAATGAACACCACCTCTCATCTCTGTTCTTCATTCCTCAAAGGAGGGTGAAAGGAAATCTGACACCAGGTTGCAGAGGTTTTTTTTTTTTGTTGTTTGTTTGTTTTTTAACCTCATCTATTCATTTAAACTATTTACTATTTACAGTAGACACTACTTTAAATGCTTGGTAGTTCTCTCTTGAAGTTGGAAAGCAATCTTCAATGGTGCCAACTCATTGCACCAGGAGGCCTTATAGCCCCATGATACGGTCTAAGTGTTTTAGTAAATGTAAGTGAGTTTGTGCTTCAGATGATAAAATGCTTAGGTCTTCCTTTCAATACCTCAAAATCTTGAAGGTGTGATAGTATCAACTGGTAAGTGCTTTGTCTACTATATTATGGGTACACTGCTTTTCTAAAAGATGTTTGATATTGGCACTACATACCTTCTTTCAATATAATTCTATCTAAGCTGGGCATGGTAGCTAGTGCTTTGGGAGGCTAAGGCAGCAGGACTGCTTGAGGCCAGGAGTTTGAGACTAGCCTGAGCAACATAGCAAGACCCCATCTGTAAAAAAAAAAAAACTACTATCTGTACTACTTTTAACAGAAACATCTCAAAGTTTCTTGCATATGGCCAGTGTTTATCTTCACTTTCTATTGTTAACATTTTTATATTATTCTTGATATATAAAATTTTCTATATATAATAATTTATATATTTTTATTATATTTTTCTTCTTTCCTCTCAAAAATATTATATGGGACATTTCAATGAGAATTTGGTAGCAGGGAGATAAAAACCTGCTCTTATCGTTACATTAGCCAAAAGCTTTTCAATAATTTCTTCACCAAACTGTGTTCCCTTTACTCTATCTTATCTATTGCCTATTTTTTTTTTTTTTTTTTTTTGAGACAGAGCCTTAAGCTGTTGCCCTGGGTAGAGTGCCATGGCACCACAGCTCACAGCAACCTCCAACTTCTGGGTTCAAGCGATTCTCCTGCCTCAGCCTCCCATGGGGAGGTGGGACTATAGGCATCCACCACAACACCTGGCTATTTTGTGGTTGAAGCCATCATTTTTGTTTGGCGGGCCCGGGCTAGATTCAAACCCGCCAGCTCAGGTGTATGTGGCTGGTGCCTTAGCTGCTTGAGCCACAGGCGCTGAGCTTCTATTGCCTATTTCTTATGTTAATTTTGTTATGGGTAAAAATTACACTCCATGAAATTATTATGTGTATTAAACAATTAAGAATATCCATATGAGTTATCATGTAATAGATTGTCCAGATAACTTCAGAGGAAGATTTCAAGATGCCAGTAACATCTGCATCCCATAGTTGATCAAGTGCCCTGATAAAATAATTGGCACTGTCACAAAACTTCTCACTGTTGATTCACTCCAGTACACTGGGCATTTGAATGTTCATCATCCTTATCAAATTAATTCATGCTAACTTTACATCTAGGGATGCAAAGGGATTTTTGTAGCCTTCTTCCCTATAACTTGGAAGCAGTAAAGAAAGAAAGATCTCTGAAGTAGGAAAGAGCACAAGTGAATTCAGGTGGCATCAGAAGAAACCCAACTACATATGTGTGCAAATATGAAATACTAACATGTGGATAATATTCAAGTATGAAATTAGGTTGCTGGGTAAAAAGCACCAAACACCATCTTCAAAATAGAATTGTTCTTTTGAACTATATGATTGGGAAATAATTCTGAAAAAAAAAAAAACTTCCATTGGTTGTTATGATTGTTATCCATTAGAAAGACTGCATGAGAATGGCTTAAAAGAATCCTCAAATGTCCTTGTATAAGAATCATTTTTTCTTATATGCCTATGACAGCTAAACAAAGCATGGTCTTTCCAGAATTGAGACTAACAGGATATATCATTAATTTTATCCAATTGATTTCTGAAGGACCTGATGCATAGAGAAATTCCAGCTACGTTACTATAATCAAAAGACTATAGTATTGGCTAAAGAATAGACCTTTCACATAAACATGTCTCTCTATTCTGTTTGGCTATCACACATGAGCAGTTAGTGTTAGCCTCTTGCTTAAGCACCCAGTATTTCTTCATTGTCTGCTAGTGATGCCCAACAGAACTTTCCATACTGATGAATATATTTTATAATCTACATTGTCCAATAATAGAGTAGTCACTAGTTCCATGTGGCTAATGAGTACTTGAAATGTGAATTGCAAAACTGAGAAACTGAATTTTTAATTTTGCTAAATTTTACTTAATTTAAATGTATATCATCACAGGTGGTTTGTAACTACACTACTAGACAGCAAAGATTTATAATGTCAAAGCCAACCTCCTTATCAAGCATTTGAGATCTCTGCATTTTAGTTCAAACAACCTGAGCTCAAGTCAGTAGAGCCTAAGAATAAAACCTGGAAGATTCTATTAGAATCTGTTTATATTCGGGGGGTGGCAATTGAAGGAGATAAAAAGGTGGGGTGGAGGGGACAGAAGAATTTTTTTACTCTTGTTCCATGGATATTTACTACAGAAAAATTATATATACTACAGAAAAATTAAAGAAATTGTTTGTGGAAGATACAGAGAACAAATTCCTCATATTGAGAGCAAGCATTTTAAAGGATGTAGGCCAATACCTTTCTACGTATTGAAAGGTATTGGGAATACCCAGGATTAAAAAAACTGAGGAAATACACTCATATCTGAGGGGCTATCCCTCTGCTAGATGCTTTACCATCTTCTCATTTGAGTTTTACAATACTTCATAAAATGTCCCCTTCCCTTTTGCTAATAATGAAACTATTTTTAGAAAATGATCAAACCAAATTGAAAAAAGGGCAAAGCTATAGAAAAAAACTAATTTTGTGAAGTTCAAAAGTCTAATAAATGAGAAGTTGCTTAACCTGATTAGTAATTAGAAAAATAAATGTTAAAGCAGCACAGAAATGCCATCTGATTGGCAAAATATAAAAGACCGAAAATAGGCAATATGGCAAGATTCATTCAACAAGTATGTATCTGATTGCCCACTGCATGCTGGTAAAAGGATTATAACACCATAGCATCAGGAACAGGGCTCTTGCCCAACTAGGGTTCACTGAAAAATCACTGACATGAGGCAGATTGATTAATAGATGGATAAAGATGCAGATTTGATTAACATGTTGACAAGGGAACTCTCAGGATGAAGATTCACCTCCACAAAGGGTTATTTACAAATGGGTTATGGTAGGAAGGAAAAAGAATTCTGTTGAGAAATAATAAGGGATTGCTGGGGAGGATGAATGGATGAGGAACAAAGATTAACTAATAAATAGTTTTCTTTGGAATTTGAATGAGACTGAGAAATGGGACAGTATCATTACTGTGGTCACATTACTGGTCTTACTGGAAGGGGAAGAAAAGAACAGTTGTTCTCCTAGCTGGGTCTGGATCTTAGGCAGATAAAGAAACTTTAGTATTTGAGGGAGAGTACAATTTGCAGGGCTAGGTCACAGCAACCTTGAGTCTTCTTCAGTGAGTCCAGCATGTCAAAATGCCATAGTTTGTGGTAAAATATTTTTATGGGTTATTAAGTATGAAGTTTCTGGTTTCCTCAAGTTCTAAGTTTGACAGTTGATATCTCTGACATTTCACTTTGACACTTCTTGTTTTCTTTTTCTTTCTTTTTTATTGTGAAGGTACATCCTCATTCTTTCAAACACGTCATCTTTCAATATTTTTTTACAGCAATTTTTGTTGAACCATGGATAAGTCAAAATTTGTGTTACTTTCAAATACAGTTGCACAGGAACAGCCTTAAAAAAAGTGGCAAAAATATTTTCTGTCTCCCCAACTTTGGGGGAATGGAAACCTTCATCCCTGACTCAGGCCAGTGGCCGAGAGGGGGAGGGGAATGCCTCTTGTTCTTTGTGTCACAGGAGATATTTCAAGGAAATTGTCTGGGTGGAGGTCACAAGATCTTTTTAGCTGAAGATGGGGTGGACAGAAGTTAGGAGGTCCTCTTAGCTGAAGAAGAGATTAATATGGCTGGCAGTCACAAGACAATCTAAGTGGAAGACAGGATGAATCCAGCTGAGGATTGGCTCAAAATGGGATTATGGGATCAGAACCTTTAAAAGCTCTGTGTTTCTGCTCAGAACCAGGAATTAGGATTTTGATACTATTGTCTGACATTTTCCTCTTTTGCCAGCAAACTAATAAGCTTCTCTTTCCTTTCCCTCAAACCACTTGTCCTTGTTTTTCTGATGCAACTTCAGGGGACAAGTGCTGAACTTTTGGTTATAATTTGAGCTCCATCATGAACCAATGCAGGACGAACAATTTAAAATACATGTATCCATGAAGCATTTGGAAAGGATGTGGCTAATGAATGCACAGTATGTCAGTGGTCTGAGCAGTTTGGTTCTGGTGATTTTAATCTTGAAAATGACCCACATGGATGACCTGAAACCAAGGTGGATAATGTTGAGCTAAAAGCTGTAGTGCAAGTGAATCCATCTCAACCTACGTAAAAATTAGCAGCAAGGTTTCACATTACTCTTCCAACAATATTGGACTGTTCCAAACAAATGAATAAGGTAAAGAAGCTGGATAGATTGGTTCCAAGTGAATTAAACAAGCACCAGAAGAGAAATAATCTCAAAGCTTACCTTTCTATGTTGTCATCACATAAAAGCAAACTATTTCTACACCGTATTGTTACATGTGTTGAAAAATGGATTCTTTTTGAGAATTCAAGTGTTGGACATAATGATTGGATAACACAGCCCAAAATCACATATTCATCAAAAAAAGCTAATGATGTTTTCTTGGTAGTCCAGCACTGGTATTATGCACTACTGCTTCATAAAACCTGGTCAGTTAATTACAGCATATGTCTACTGTGACCAGTTGGATAATATGATAAGAATGCTTGTGATTAAGTAGCCGAGACCACACAATAGAGACAGGACAATCTTCTTGCAAAACAACACTTGACTATATGTTACACAAACAAGGCCACTCAAACTACAGGAGCTGGACTTGGAAATGCTCTGTCATCCACTGTATCACCAGACCTTGCACCAACCGACTACCATTTCTTCCAGGCTTTGGATCACATCTTGCAAGGAAAAATAATCAATTTTCAAAAAGCTATGGAAAACGCCTTTTTCAATTTCATCACCACTTGCTCTCCAGGCTTCTTTGCTACTGGCAAGCTACCATGAATATAGCAAAACTGTGTCAATTGACAGTTTAGGTGCATAATTTGATTAACTGCACTGCTTCTTGTTTGAGATATAATAAGCTAATCTTTTCATATGAAATCAGACATTCCATGTTTAATGACCTAAATAGTTCCTTCAATACCCCCAAAATATGCCACTTTGGCACAAGAATTACTTTAAGCTAGAGGCAAATGGGAAAGAGAAGGACTCCTTTATTCTGCCTAAAAGTAGGGCATAAATTTCCCTTTGTAAAGGCAATATACATCTCATTTGAAATAGTTTCTCTCTCTAGTACCAAGAAAAGAATGACTTGTAGCGGCATTAAAAAAACCTTACTAAGAAAACCTTACGGGCGGCCCCTGTGGCTCAAGGAGTAGGGCGCTGGTCCCATATGCCGGAGGTGGCCGGTTCAAACCCAGCCCCGGCCAAAAACCACAAAAAAAAAAAAAAAAAGAAAACCTTACCTATTATAGGTTTCTCAGTCACCTTTCCACAGTTTATTACCCCTAGGAACACAATCCTCCTATATTCTTTTGTGTAGTCACTACTCCAGAATTTATCATCTTTTGTTAAAATGGTATATAAGCCTCCCAGGTCTAATTGTTTTTTTTTTTTTTTTGGTTTTTACTTCTTTTCTATGAGACCCCATGCGCATAAAAAAAGAAATAACATCAATAAAAGACATGTGCCTTTTAGCTTATTAATGTGCTCTTTACCAGTTTAATTTGGAATCCCTCACCACACAACTTTAACTACTGTTACAGTTGTAATGAAATACACCATAAAAATCCCTGCTTTCTTGATGATTTATAATGAAATTAAAAGTACCAAAATGTTTACCTAAAAGAAAAATAGTTGAATGATAATATATCTACAGTATGAAATGCTAGAAAATGTTTGAAACTGTAATGTGATAAAATAATTATGTATTGATAACAGGTTGAAGAAGCCGAGATGCTATTCATTTATGAAAAATCAATATGTGGAACAGCAAGTAAAGTATTATCTCATTTATGTAAATAAAAAAGAATTTTTAAAAGGTGTTATCCAGTCTGCACAATCCAGGCAAATTTGCACCATCATTTTGAAAAGAGCCTGAGCATAGGATCATATTCTAAGAAACAACTCTCTTCAGCCAGAGATAATTGAAAGCAATGTGCGTCCTTATTGCACTTCCTCAAAACATTGCCACAAGGAGAAGTACATTCAACTCTTAAAATTGCTCTTTTTACATCCCTTTCTGTTTCAGTTATCTCAGAGCAGCTCCTCTCCACAAAAACCTTTCGTGTTACTCTTGCCTTTCTCCCTGAAAATCTCCTAGACCCAACAGGATTGAACTCTGTCTTTTCTGCCTCTCCTTCAGCCTTCCTCATTTATTATTTTCTCTCCCTAATAGTTTACCTGCATTTCAGTATGAATTCCCTGGTTTCCTAAAATCCCTTCTTGCCTACCTCCAACCCATTACCTCAATATGTAGATTAAAGACTCAGGACCTACTGACTAATTATTTCTGGGGAGGGGAAACACTATGGGATGGGATAAATGTGCCTGTTATACTGTTAATTGATAAAAGCAGAATAAAGATAGTAAATACCTACAATATGAGTATAGCTATAGAAAATACATAGCTATACTCAGAAACTTTTATGGAGGAAAAATAAAACATTGAAAGAAAATGCACTAAAATGTTGACAAAAATCATTTTTTAAATTGCTTTTCAATGGGTAGTTTCCTCCTCCATATCTATTTCCTCATGCTTTTAAAAATATTTATAATAAGCATGTATTTTATAACATATAGACTTAAATATTGGTATATTCTAAGAAATTTGATAATTGCATATGCCTCAGCTACAATCTATATTTTTGGTCATTTCTAGATTCAGATGCATCTGAGTTTATTTGACTGAAATAATAAGGAGCCTCCAGTGAGAGAACTCAATATAACAGAATGGGAAGTTGGGAAAACCAGGTTTGTCCAATAACTTTCTGATGTCAGAAGGATAACAAATCTGAATATAATATGGGATCTTTAATCCACAGTGTCCACTAGGTCCCTGCTGCATGTTTAAGTCCTGAATTTGGGGACAGTACTTGGAAGAAAACCTGAATAAACTGTTTACAGTAAAGTAACTGAGCCCCTAGAGTAAAAGGGAGTAAAGCACTGAGGAAAGGGAAAACAAGCCTTTCCTCTGGGTGGACCACAGCCTAGTTAAGGGCCTTGAGGGCTCCAGAGAACCCAGGTCCATTTCCATGCTTTGTAGGCTACAGAATGTGTGGAAGAAAGCAGGTAGCAGCAGTAGCCAGGAATCTTCCACCCACTT
Source organism: Nycticebus coucang (assembly GCF_027406575.1). Taxonomy (NCBI): domain Eukaryota; kingdom Metazoa; phylum Chordata; class Mammalia; order Primates; family Lorisidae; genus Nycticebus; species Nycticebus coucang. The sequence goes on from NC_069783.1 coordinate 56,515,448, forward strand.
TGTTTGGGAGTCTATGTCTCAATGGTAGATGTCTACCAAAAGGTCCATGACAGGAGAAAGAAAGTGACTAGGCTTGTTTAGGAGCACATCTGAAATGGTCATTGGGAATGGCTAGGTTCTTTCAGATCCCTCATGGGGGTAGACAACCTGCGGCCTTAAGGAAACTTGTGGCCTTCCTGTTCCTTAAGTAGGGCCTTTTGACTGAATCCAAATTTTACATGACAAATCTTTTTATTAAAAGGGGGTCGCAGAGAAAGATGAAACTTTTCTTGCTACCTTTGGGTCTTGCCACAGGTTCCCCAGGCCATACCAAGGCTTATATGACATGTGGGATGTTTCTTATCTCTCTTCTTAATACATCATTGATTCTGTTCTTACTGAAAGCAGAGATTCTGCTTAGAGATCATTCAGCTAGTTCACCTTCTTCCTTTCCAGAGCAAGTATTTGGTTACTGCAGGCATATTAACTGGGGGAGAAAAAGGATGTAAAGTGTAAATATAGTCTCGTGATTAACCTTTTATGAAGCTTGTGTTTGGGGAATGTACAGGGTAAGACTCAGAGCATTTTTAGTTAGTCAAATATTAGGTTTACTACATTCAATTGTTTGAGAGATAATTTGATACATATTTACATTTAAATTGTTTAGCAGCAGGGTTCTATTAATTAATATTCCTAAAAGATTTTATTGAGCCTGTTGGCACACTGACAGATAACATTTTAAATTATTTTTTGTATCCTGGCCTTCACTTATATGAACAATCAAGAATTATGTCTTTTGAATAATCAAGTTCATGCTTTGTAATGGTCTTATATATAAAGAATGCAAAGGACATAGATATTTGGTCTGACTGTATTTTTGATAGGTTTGGGATTCCATTTACTTGAATCCTATTATTTTCAAAATTTCTATGTCAGTAACTGCCAGGGATTGTGAGTTTATGAGTACAAATGGCCTCCTGATTCTAATAAAACAAAAACTAGCTCTTCTCTGGCAGGCAAAAGACCATTTCCACTGAAGTGATCTCCTTTTCTCATTTTAAATGACAAAGATTGAATTTTTCTAAATGTTTTGCTTATGCAACATCTTTAACACCTTAATCGATTTCAAAGGATCTTGGCCTTTTGAATACATTCACTAAATGGCTAGGTTTTTCTTTTTCCTTTGAATCAGTGCAAGCATTTTATAGTACCTGGTTCTTTGAAAAGCAGAACCCACACCATACCTACAAGTTGGCATACAGCCGAGACAGTCTTTTGTGTGTGTATGTTTGTGGTGAATCATTCATAGCCTGTAAGAGCTATCAAAATAGCTTTGTTTGAAAACCTTGTTTTTCCTCTTTTTTCCTGATGACTCACATTTTAGTGCTTTCATGTCTCGATTCTCTTTTCTTTCTTGTTTCTCATCATGTTCATTCAGAAGATGTTCTTTCACTAGTTCCAAAATTTGTATTTCTATATTCTGTCAGTTTTCATTCTGAAACATACACACAGCAATATGCTTTGAATCATAAAATTCTGAGTTAAATCCCAACACTTAAAAAACCCCATAGTCTCAATATAGGTTTACCTGCACTTCTGTTGCCATTTTTATTTAGTATAAGTTTATTAATGTTTTAAATTCATTGGCACTTATAAAACTTGAAATTTTATTTTACTGTTAGGAAGATTTCAGCTGCAGGAAACAAAAACCTATGCTTAAGTGGATTAAACTGTAAGCACTTAATGCCTCATGGGTGAATATGAAAGTATAGTGGTTCAGGGTTAGTTGAATTTGTAGTTCAATAATGGATTCAAGGACTCTGGTTCTTTCCATCTTTCTCTTCTACAATTCTTTTAAATCAGTTTTATTAAAATGTAATTTATAAATAATCAATTTTAAATGTACAGAGTTATTTTGACAAATGTATACTCATATAACTACTACTATAATCAAGAAAATCAAACACCTTCAACATTCTAAAAAGTTCCATTAGCCTCTTTGCAGACAAATCCATCTCCTCAACACAATCTCTGGCAATTTCAAATAAATGGAATTACATAGGATGCATTCCTTTGTGTTGAAATAAATGAAAATAAAATCATAAGTCCCACAGACAACTGAATGGACTTCTGCTTGACCAAGAGGACAACAGAAAATCCTTAAAGCTGAGTTGCCAACCATGAAGAGAAAGGAGGATCAAACATACATGCTCCCTCCCTTTTGGAAATACTCTTGTTTACAATAAGATACTTAATCATTAATGGGGTAAAGCCATGAAAGGTGAAGCTTCATGTATACCAGCAGACCATTAATTTTCTTAATAGAGCACTTGAGTTTTGGTAAATGTATACCTTCCATGCATTGACTTATCATCCTGTGTATAATTCCTGTTTTTTATTTTTTGTTGTTGTTATTTTTTATTTCTTTATTTTACTTTATGACAGTCTCACTATGTTGCCCTCAGTAGAGTGCCATGGTGTCATAGCTTACAGCAACCTCAAATTCTTGGGCTCAAAAGATCCTCTTGTCTCAGCCTCCCAAGTAGCTGAGATTATAGGCACCGGCAACTACACCTGGCTATTTTTAGAAACAGGGTCTTGCTCTTGCTCAGGCTGGTTTCAAACTCCTGAGCTCATGCAATCCACCCATCCTGGCCTCCCAGAGTGCTAGAAATACAGGCATGAACCATCGTACCCGACCCTGTAAATCCTGTCTCCATGAATGTATAAAACCAAACTGTAACCTAGCTACCATGGGGAACCTCTTGAAAACATGAGTTCTAGGCTGTCATCCAGGATGTTGCATATGTTGGTGGTTTGTTCGTTCTTCTCACTGAATGATACTCTGTTATGTAGGCAATATAATAAAATTGTCCATCTATTCACCAGTTGATGGAATTTTGGTAACAATTTTTGGCTATTACATATGAAACTTCTCTAACCAAAAAAAAAAAAAAGAAAGAAACTTATCTAACCATTCACATACAAGTCTTTGTGCCGATACAGGTTTATATTTCTCTTGGTAGGAGAGTAGTAACATTAATGCTGGGTATACATATTAATAAACATATAATTAATATTACTAACATATCAATAATATAAATTGACATACATTATATTAATATAATATTGATATGCTAATATTAGGAGTAATATTAATATTAATTATATGTTTAACATAAGAAGAAATTGGCAAGCTGTTTTCCAGAGTGTCTGTACCATCACCAGCAATATGAGAGCATTTCAGCTGTTCCACATCCTTGCTAACACTTGGCATATTAACAGCGTTTTTTGAAGAGCATAAGTTTTTAATTTTGAGGAAGTTAATTATCAATTTCTTCCGTTAGGTTTCCAGCTTTATTTTTTTGTACTTTGTAAGTATACAAATTAAAATATCACAGAGATTTTCTCCTAGGTTTTCTTCCAAATATTTTATAGTTTTAGCTCTTATATTTAGGTCTGTGAATGAATTTCAAGTTCATTGTTATGTGGGGTGTGAGGTTAAGGGGCTAGGGCTTTTCTTCTCTCCTTTCTTCGTGTTTTGTATAGACGGGTATCTAAGTGTTCTAACATCCTTTGTTGAATGTTCTGCCACTCTGAGTGTGTTAGCTTTGTCCTTTTTCCCACCCACCTGGTCATAAGATGACCGTAGCCATTCCAGGCACCACATCATGGAGACAGAAAAATATCCAGGACAGACTCTTTCTAGAGAGTATCCAGGAAACCATTTTCCCTCTTATTACCTAGACTTGACAAATGCTCACTGCTTACTGTCTAAACTAACCATTGGAATGGGAATGTGGCCACCATGATTCATTTATTCATTCACAAGGAAATAGTATGTTTTTTATATCCTTTTAGGGGTGGGGGATACAGTAGTGACTAAAACAGATAAAAATGTTGCCTGACTTCATGAACCATACAATTTGCTGAGGAAGAATAAAAAATAAACATGTAATCTATATAAAACATTGCTGTACAATAATGGGAAATAAAGGAAAGGAAGCTATGAAGTATGTGGGTGAGTTGAGATTTTAGATAGGGTGGTAGGAAAGGTGTCATAACTGACTTTTGAATAAAAATCTGAAGAAAATGATGGAGTAGGCCATACAGATACCAGATTGAAGAGTGGTACAGGAGGAAGGAAAAGTGCAAGGGGCAGTTTTGGTCATATTTGGTAATGTCTGGGGTCACTTTGGTTGTCATAACTTGGAGGGAGAGGTAGTGTTGGGGAGGCTGGCGAAGCTGCTATATGTCCTACAATGTACCCCACAGCCTACCTCTCCACCTTTCTACTCCAAGAAATTTTCTGATCTGAATGTCAATAGTGCCCAGGTTGAAAGTGCTGTTTAAAGTCAGAGTAAGGACAGGAGTATACTGAGTAAATCAGAAGGATCACTTGGCTGTTTGTTGTGAGTTCACTAAAGAGGTAAAGAGTATAGAAAACAAAGACAGTGTGATGCCCCAACTCCCTCCATTTCGCACAAGTGAACCAGACTAACTCCATTTTGTAACCAAAATAGCCCCTTGAGGAAGCAATGACCCTGCAAAAACAGGAAGGAAATTTAGCTGAGAGCTGCATAACCCTGTGACAACTGAAAAAATCTGTGGCAACCACAATCCTGTCACAAATCTGTCTGGTCTGTCTTGTGTGCAGTTTTAAGATCCTTCCCCATAGCTCTAACCTTGCAGATATTAGCTTCTGTAAAATTCCGCTTGCTCTAGGGCTTCCCATCCCCCGCTTGAAGCACCATATAAAAACCTTGCACTCCCGCTTCAAGAGGGTCAAGAGACTTTGTGGCCTGAGCCTGCTCTTGACTGGCCGGCCCTTGAACAAAGGACCCTGGCTTAATTTGAACTCATTCTGCAGGCGTTTCTCTATAACTCCACTCGTGGAGGGTACAACAATAGCATTTAGGAAGGTACTACAATTATCCAAATAAGAAAATATGGTTTGCACCAGGATGATGACAGTAGGGATGGTAAGTGGTTGACTCTGGATACATTCTGAAGGTTGAGCTAAGAGGATTTACTAATACTCTGCACATATGTACGTGAAAGAGAGGAACCACGTATGAGTAATACACTGTAGGCAAGGAATGGTGCTGCATCTTCCCAAATAATGCTACTGAGGGGAGTGGTGGAAATCCAAACATATTTGGAATGGGGAAAAGACTACATAGGTAACTAACTTTTATCTGTTACATATAAATCTTATTGAAATAGGAATGGGCACGTTAAAGGGCACAATTATTCTATAGACAAACTTTCCTTATAAATGCTTTTATATTCACAGTACCGTTTTTTAAGAAATGTCTTCCCATGCTATCTTTCATTTGGTGACAGTTTGATAGACGTAGGGAGTCCCAATTCCTTATCCCATCAGTTATTACAAGTCTCCAATTTTCCTTTCAGTACTTGCATCCCAAGTAATCACTGCCTGCTGCTAGAAGAACACCGCTGGCTGCGGCCTGTCCGAGGTTTCGCGGACGGGGGACGCGGGGCCGACTCGCCCCGCGCGCCCTCCGAGGGCAAGCCTGGGAGCGCGGAGGAGGCGGTGCCGGCCCGCCCCGCGCGGCCCCGCGGGAGGTTGGTTTGGCGCCCTCCGACGCCCGGCCAGGGCACCCGAGGGGGCGGTGCCAGACGCACCCCGCGCGGCCTCGCGGGAGCTCGGGCTGGCGCCCTCCGAGGGCAGGTCCGGGCGCGCAGAGAAGGCGGTGCCAGGCTCGCCCCGCGCGGCCCAGCGGGCGCTCGGGTTGGCGCTCTCCGAGGGCCGGCCCGGGCGCAGGGCCCGCCTCCTCGCGGGATTGGAAGCCCGGGGGCCCCACCCGGGCCGGAAAGGCCAGCGGGAGGCGGCGCGCGTGGCGGGACGTCTTGGGAGTTGCGGCCCGGAGCGTCTTCCCCGGCTCGGGAGTCCTTGGGGTCCGGGCAGGACAGCGGCTCGTCCGCGGCCCACTCTGCGCCTGCCGTGCCCGCGCCGCAGTCGGAGTGAGAAGCCGGGGCCTCCCGGGCGGGGTCGCTGCTTCCGCGGTTGTTGGGTCCTGACTTTTCATAACTCAGAGTAAGCACCTGGCCCCAACTTCCACTCACGTTTGCCCTAGTGGGGTCGGAGGAGTTGGGCGGGAAAGTGGAGTTTCACTTTTTCCAGGTGCAGAGAGTACTTGAGGCGGAAGTTAGCTTCCGAACGCCGGGGGCTTCTCGCTGTTTGGGACACAGGCTGGCCACGTTCCCGGGGCTGCTGAGGAGGGGCGGGCCGGACGGGGGGCCACGCCCTGCTGGTGGGCCACCCCGGCCTCGTTTACTGCCCCTTGGTGGGTGGCCGTAGTAGGCCTAGATCCCAGCCCTGACTTTTCTTAAGGCTTCTGGGTACCATTTGTCCCTGGAAACTCGTGTTGAGCACTTGATCTTAGCCCTGAGAAGTTACCCTGAAGTAGCAGAGACACTCGTGTGGGAGACTGGCCCAGAGAGTATGCTACCGCTTCTCTCGAAGTTGAACTTGAAGTCCACCTCTACTTAACAGTCTTAAGCCCTGATGCCAGTGACCTGCCCCCAAACTGTTTCTTTATGATTATTTATGACAGAATTTATATTCTATAGTTGTTTTTCAAAAACTTAAGTTTTAAATCGACATACGTGTATATATAACGTATTGGTCAAGGGAAACTTCCATAAAAACTTCCTAACTTATGATACACTGCCTTAGTCGTGTTTCATCATCCAAATTCCTGGCTTCCCTCGTGTTGCTCGGGAGGAAGACAGGTGAATTTTGTTGAGATTATGTGCTGTGTTCCTTCACTCCACCTGGGCCGTTGTTGTCAAGTAAAAGGGCATTGGCTTAAGCAGGTGGAGGGGAAAACCTGTTAGAGAAAAAACAGATACTTTCTCATATGGAAGATGGGATGATTAGATGAAGAAAACTTTACATGTATTTATATATATTTATAATTTTCTTATCAGCAGCATTCATCAAATTAAAAAACTTATTTAGAAATACTTAGATGTCCTGGGAACTTCACATTTAAAGTAGTTTCAAGCTTATATGCTGGTATGTTTTTTTCCCTACGAATTTTCTTCAACTCAAAATCTCCCATTGTGACATTAGCTAACCTGCACGTAATTGTAATTAATTGATTAAAATTGGGTGGTTATGCTACAGAGATTTTGCTTTAGTTGTTGGTAAGTACAGCAGTAGTCTCTAAGGCAGGACTTTTTTCACTTTGATGAAGTGGAGAAGAGAAACGGTAAGAAGGCAGGAAGCTAACAACAGTTGTCTGGTAGTCCTGGAGCTACGCCATGACCTAGTATTCTGCTAAATTAATATACCCATGAGTATCCGTTGATCACTTAACAGCTATTTACTGAGTACCTACTCTATGTCATATGCTTTGGTTGGTAGTGATGATGTACATTGCCATGTCTGTCTTTGCAATTCAAACCTAGCCTAGTGACTGAAGACCTCATCTTTAACACTCAACAGTCTCAACTGTATTTCCATGTATATAAAAAATATATTTTCTGGGCGGCGCCTGTGGCTCAGTGAGTAGGGCGCCGGCCCCATATGCTGAGGGTGGCCGGTTCAAGCCCAGCCCTGGCCAAACTGCAACAAAAAAATAGCCGGGCGTTGTGGCGGGCGCCTGTGGTCCCAGCTGCTCGGGAGGCTGAGGCAAGAGAATCAGGTAAGCCCAAGAGTTGGAGGTTGCTGTGAGCGTGTGATGCCACGGCACTCTACCCCAGGGCGGTACAGTGAGACTCTGTCTCTACCAAAAAAAAAAAAAATATATATATATATATATATATATTTTCTTTTGTCATTGGAAATTGACTCTTGGCTTCTTAGGCTGTATTCTGCACTATTGACATGTATTATAGACTCTCTAAATGAATTTTGGAAATGTTTATTTTATAATATCAGTACTTCTTCGATCTCAATATTGTAATATACGTGAATTTCTAATTTGAATATAGTATATGGGGTTTCCCAAAGTGAGAACCTGGGAAAGCTCCCCCCATGGAAGACATTTTAGGTAATGTAGTTTAAAGAAGTTCTTTTGTTTGTTTTGTTTTTATTTTTACCCATTTCTCTCACTCTTTCTGCAAACAGAAGTGATGCCACCAAGAAACCAGAAACACAAACTTCCTGTTCCACTTCCAGAAGGCAAGGTTCTGGATGATACGGAAGGCAAACAATGGGTCCTGGGCAAGATGATTGGCTCTGGAGGATTTGGATTGATATATTTAGGTAAAGTATAGTGTAACTTATCAAATATCCTAATGTGTGTGACTGTGATTATTTAATGATATTTAAAAAGTTGAAACTGAAATAATATAGAATTCATAAATGCACTTTATTAGAATTCATGAGTTACTTTGCTAAGCAGTAACATGAACATAGTTAATCTTAAGTACGATAGTCTAGGTTCATGATGTGACTGTCCCACTCCTTATTGTCCATGTTTTCCCGAATAACTCTTAGAAGTCTTTTCTGAGTATAATTATACAATCTGCCAGAAAAAAATTCTAATATTCTTTTTTTTTTTTTTTTTTTTTGAGAGCTTAGTAACATGCTTTACAGTTCAGAAACCACAACTGGGCTCCACTGGAGAATTAATAGATAAGGCATCTATTGCATAGAATAAATTAACTTCTGTTTTGGGCATCTAGAGTGGTACTGGTTATATACCATCCTTGGGATAAATGAAAAGACAGGCACTCAAATTATTTTCTCTATTCTGTGGTACGAGTAAGGAACCTTGGCTGGCTAAGCTTTTACATTGCATTTACATTTAAAAATTACACTGAATTTAAATAGATCAGTGAGGGCTATCTTAAATCTGTGGTGAAATGAGGAGAAGATGTTCATTATAAGAGTGGTTTGGTAAATAGAATAAAATATCCAAAAATTTATTTTTTAATTGTACATGAACTTTATGGACACCCCTGTATATATTTAATCCAAAATATCCAAAATAAAATTTCAATAAGTTGTTAACATGAAAAAAAATGAAATATTTTACTTTTCTAGTGAAGGTTTTAAAATCCAGGGTATATTTAATTAAGGCTCAATAACCACATGTGTCTAATGGCTATCATATAAGATAGTACAGATAAAGACCAGGTTAATACTTGGAATCCACAGAGAGTAGAATTCCCTGTAAAATCAGTGTTGATTGAAACTTGGAAGTAGTGTGTTCTCTTTTGTAGTGAAGAGTAGAGCTCTCTAGTATACCATCTTAACTCAAGGTCAGAGATATGGAGTTGAATAAATTATTTCTGATATGTCTGAGCTATGTTCTTGGATCTGACAGCTTATCACTTATAATTTATTTTCCTAATGTTTGAATTATTTGAGCGATCTTGAAATAAGCATTGATTATCTTTTTTCTTTTTAAAATGTAAATGTTATATATATTAATATGTACTTAAATTCAAGTGCATGTTTAAGATAAAATTGTATGTCTGTGCACATGTATGTAAATATGTCTACAAATACTGCTTGTGTGGTTCCTGTTATGAAAAAGGAATGTATTTGCTCAGTTATGTGACTTAGTTGTTCATATATAAATATAGAAGAATGTTTGCTTCTTTTGTTCTAAGTATGTATCACTTTTTTTTACTTATTTTTCTCATTACCAAAATACTATGTTTTATACCACATTTCAGGATTTAATATGTTATACAGCACTCTCTACTATCTGAATTTTATTTATATTTTGTTTATTTATTTATTGGGAGACAAAATCTTCCTCTGTTGCCCTGGCTAGAGGGACATGGTATTATCATACTTCACTGCAACTTCAAACTCCTGAACTCAAGCAATCATCCTGCCTCAGGCTCCCAAGTAGCTGGGACTACAGGTGTGTACTACAATGCGTGGCAAATTTTTCTATATTTTATAGATGGAGTCTTGCTATGTTTCAAGCTCCTGGCCTTAAGTGCTAGGAGCTCAGCCCCCATAGTGCTAGGATTACATGCATGAGTCACCACACCAGCTCTATCTGATTTTTAGAACCTGCACTCTAGGAAGATTAGTAAGTGTACACCATTGGGGAAAGGATTTTAAGGAAAGTTTAGCTATTTTGAAAAAAAAAAAGGTTCCACACTTCAGCATATGTAATACAACTATGTGTTCTAAATGTTGTCATTGTTCCATCAAAGGTGAAGCTAATGAATCATAGAATCAGTTAAACTTCATTAAACTTAGTTTTTAATATTTTGAAAGCTATGTAAGTAAATCCATATGAAATTATGCCATGTTTTTCCATTTTATCATGATTCTGATCACTTCCTATGTATAAATGAAGAAGCAATTAAATTCAAGTTTTCTTTAATACCTTTATGTCCAGCTACATTCTTTTCAAGTATTATTTCCAAATATACTGTTTCAGCAGACACTTTGTAAGCATTTGCTGCCTAAGGCTGAGAAGAAACTAGCTTCTGTGTCTCACTCATTGTGCATATACAACTGTCCTCTAGCTTTGAGATTAATAGCCAGGGCCTTTCAGTAGTCAGCAACGTACAGTAAAAGGGAAGGGGCAGCGAAATTTGCTATTTACTCTTGACTTGGAGAAATAATGTGCCTGTAGCGTTAATAGAAATAATTATATGAGAAAAGAAAAGTTTGAATGTAAGAACAAAGCCAAGGTTTGTTCTTTCTATATGAAAAGAGAGGAAGTAAAGAAAGAAGAAAGGAAACTGGTCTAGGTGATGGGAAAGATTGTCATTTTACTATCAAGTGAGTGAAAAAGTTTCTGAAACTCTAGGGACAGTGAAAGAACTGAAGGTGTAAATTCTACTCTAATGCTGGGTATAACATGGAACCAAGTAAACTAAGGGAGAATTGCTTAAATAAGAGCAGGGATTTTGGTGTTAGGCAAATCTAAGTTGAATCCTGACCTGACTAAGCCACTTACAGAGTGACTTTTACCTAGTTACTTAAACCTTTGGTTTTTTTAATCTCTGTTCTTCATAATTGAGATAATAATTATGAGGATTAAATGAAGTAATTTTTTTAAAGAACTTGGAACTTGGGAAACACTTAATAAATGTAAATTATTTACCTAGAATTTCCCATTCTAAATATCTAGTTCCACAGTGGATTAGGATGGTGGCAAAGACCCATTGGAAGGATTTTTTAATTTATCCTGCCATGGACTGTGGTAGAGTTAGTTACTAATGTGGTGATGCTAAGGACAGAGAGAATGTCAACAGAAGACTTTATGACGACCTGTATCTTCTTTCCTTAAAATTTACTGTAATAGCTGTGATGGATAGTAAAAAATTCTCATTTAACTGTAGCTTATCTGCTTCAGATACGAAAGATACTGGGCTACAGAAATTATTCAAAATCTAGAAAAACAGAATTATAGTACAAACTTCAGGCACATTCCTTTGAAGGATGATTATACGAGTAAAAATAGATATGATTTATCTGTGGAAGTTTTTGTTTTTTGAAGTTAGGCATAATTATGTCACTTTAGCATCTTTGGGGTGTCAAGTACAGAATAGATGTTCAGGGATTGTACCAGAGAGATTGAGACTGATGTTGGAGCACTTTATCACACAGGTCAGTTTGCTTTGTCCTCGTCCACAATTACAGATGTCACTCTTAGCTCTAGTCTGCAGTCTTTCAGATGAGCACTCTTGTTTATTTGACACAATACAACATTATCAGCCATTACAATTGTTACTGGGCAATTTTGCAGATGTTACTGTGGGAATGAAAATAAGGGGAAAAATGTGAGAATAAGGATAATACTAGAAACTAGAATATATGATAAATTAATTCCCAGATGAAGGTGTAAATAATAGGTAAGAACACAAAAGAAGGGATCATTTGTGATTTTGTAAACGTATCGTACTTGTTGGATCTATAGACAAGAAGAAGTCCTTAGAAGATGTGTTACTTTTATATGTGTTTTAATTTCGAGTTTCTAAACAGATAGTAGTGCTTATTTACCTGTCAGTTAAGTAATGTAAGTGTTTAAGAAGGTTTGGGTTCTTCTATAAAAAGAGAGTTCTTCTAAGGCCTAGCCTTTACTTGTCTTTTTATTTTTTAAATATCCTCTTTTTAACATATTTTATATTACGGTTCTTCCTTTGTAACATTTTACTGTCAAACGTTTTTGCCTAAAGGAATGGTCTATAAACGACTCCATTCTTCCATGCACTTACGTATTTTGTCTCTTCCACTATACCTGTTACTATCTCATAGCTGTTTATAGTGGTCAAGGGTTTTTTTGGTTTTTTTTTTTTTTTTAATTTGAAACCTATTGCTATGGGGAAATTTCTTCTTCCTGAAATGGGCTCACCTCTATTGCCACACAATAAAAGAATTCTCAGCTTTTGAGAGCTTCTGGCTTCCTTATGAAATATGGATAGACTTCTGCTTCTGAAGTGTTTTAGGTTTTTTCTTTAGATGAAGAAGAGGAATAAATAGTATGAGGTGTGTTTCTTCTTTTAAGACGCAAGAATATCTATATTTACAAAATGAGAAGAAAATTAAGAAACTTTAAAGCTTTAAATGAGAGAGTTCTTTAGAAATTAGCTATTGAGATCATGAATCTTTGTTTATCACCCATGCTTAGAGCTACTTATGGGTTTTACACTGCTCAGATACTTGATTTTGCCGTAAATGCTTCTTTTAGACTGTTTGCCTCTTATAGCTCCATTACATGGACTTTTTCCTGAACACTATATAGTATTCTACATGAAAGAATATTTTAGGAGGAAAGATAAAAAACTCAGAAATTTTTTCAAGATAATCGTTGAAGACTTCCATTGTTTCTTTTTAAAAGGATGACCTTTAGTTAGCCAGGTGGATTTATCTTTTCTTCAACATCTCCAATCAAGTAATACTTGAGGGAAAAGATTCTGTAGAAAGATACCCATCGAAGGCCAGAAACATCTACAGATGCAGTGTGATCCCAAGCAATGAAGCATGTGGCCCTTCATTGGCATTATATGATAACAGGAGGATCTTCTGGCAGCAGAACTGACTTTTGCTGCGTTCTGCATCCTGCCCCTCCAAACCCATATTTGATTGGCACCTATGCCCTATTGAAACTGGCATCACACCTTCTGAATGGGCACAGTGCCAGGCAAGCAGATGGGTATGGGCAAAAGCATGCCAGAAACCCAGTATGTGAATCAAGTTTAAGTATCAGGGGCCCAAATTCCCATCCAGGGATATAAAAACTGCAGTCTGTTGAGAGCTTTTTGTGCTTAAGGTTAAAGGACATGCCATTTCCACTCTAGCTTAGAGGCTGATTAATTTTGAAAGTCAAATAGGAGCTCCTGTGGCTGTGTCAGGCAAAAATTCTATCTTTGGTGAATGAGAATTACTACTTCATGTAGGGAAGGGAAGGTATTGTAATGAAGTTTCCAATGAGAGTTACTCTCCTGCAAGTGCCTCCAGCACTTAAGCAGCATGCATTCAGTGGAGATGAATATTTCTATTCTCCAACAGAGCCAGGTGCAATCAAAGCCAGATCTTCAACCTGCTGCAGTAAAGAACCCTAAATTTAGAAAGGGCAAGCAAAGTTTAGAAGAACTCCTTGGTGGCAGCTCTTCTCACCATGAGCTGATGAAGCTTCACAAAAGTGTATAAAGGAGATGAAGGGAAAACTCCAAATAAAAAATCTCCAGCCTGAAAGGTTGAGAAAGAAAGGTCTTTAACAAACCAAAGCAAAAAGTTTAGTCCCTTCTCAAGGCAGAAATTCTTCTGAATTTTCTGTCAATAAAAACTTAGTTAACCAAAATGTTAGAACCAAATTAATGCATAAGTAGCAAAACTTCCTATTTTTACATTTATTTCATTGCATGTCTATCATGTATATAAACTTTGCTTCTTGAATAATGGATTTTGCATAAAATTGAGTTCTAAACATCATATTCCTTATGATTGTCTCACACCCACTACAGAACTCCCCCTATCCCCCCAAAAGAGGGCACTATTCCTTGTGATTGTTTTAGTCGTGTCTTCTAAGTGCTCTTAAATTTACAGGAATGCCTGTAAGACCAGCTGTGGCCAAGAGAAGCTTTTCCTAATCGCCTTATAGCCATTGCTTTTGCTTTTCCACTGTGTAAACTTTATCTATGAAACAGATTCCATGAGACCGTTGTGAATACTTCAACGTATTCAAAACATATAACTGCCACAAATTAAACTACTAAAACTAAAGCTGGTGCATTGTAACTGCCAAGTGAAACTGGCACGTCCCTCTGTCAGACTGCAGGAGAGTATGCCATACAGTCCTCGGAAAACACAATTCATCCAGAAGCACTCTTGTCACTTGCTCTGATATTAAACCAGAGAAAGTGACATTAATTAAAGAAGTGACATGAGCCAACAAAGGCAATGAATTTTAAGCTTTGGCTCATGTGCAGACCTTAATCCAACCTGTTCCTGCTTAGGTATTGTGGCCATTTTTGAAGAGCAGTTAGTGTGGCTACTTTCACTTTGCATCCTCTCATCTTGCCATTATGAGACACATTTTTAAGAACTTAACATTTTCTATCCAGAGTTGGACTGGTTAATTGGCACCCTGGTAGTCATTACCGGGCTTCCCAAAATAGTAATGTGGTGGCATGTGATGCATTTACTGCACTTGGTAACTACATGAGATGTACAATAACTAGAGGTACAGGAGAGCTGGTCTAACAAAAAGGCAAGCAGCCGCCAAACAGAGCTTCTAGCCTTGGTAGACTGGAAGCTAGGAGGGTCTGTGCCTAGGACTGGTGTGGAAACAAATGGTAGGCTTTATGAAAATTCTAGCATGCTGCATAGGCAGGCAGGGGAGCATCCATAACTTCTCTCTCTCTCTTTGTTCCATAGTGTGCTTTCTCATGATACTCATTATTTTACATGATTACTATTACTTTATATACTGTCTTTTTTAACCACCCTTTAAACATGCATGCGTGCACACACATTATAAATTCCTTATAGGCAGTCAAATGGAGTGCTTACATATGGCCTTGCATGTTATAGTTTTTAAAAAATGATATGTTAAATTAACTTCAGAACTAGTCTATTATGGAAAAGTAATTTCCCTAATAGGTTGTCTGAGACTAAAATTCGTGCTTTATACTACATGTGATCTGTATGTAAGGCACTGTACTTTTAGATTTAGAGACATTTTGTATATTTCGGGGGAGTTTGTGGGGGAGAGAATTTTCTGGTCGTTCTATTTTCAGTTAAATTTTGAAAATAGAAAAAGCTATATACTCAATTTATAGATTGTAGCCTTTCTTGGGAAAAGTCTACCATGGGGGGTTAAAAATGGAGATTGTGTTAAGACTACCTGTTTTGTGTTTAGAATAAAACATTTCTACTGAGTAGCATTTATTCGAAGTAGACCTGATAGCAAGTAAAAACTTTTGTGGGGAAATGGATGATGTTTACTGTTGAACGGATTGACTTGTAGGCATGTAACATGCATAAGAAATCAACTTTTCAAAGAATATAAACACAACTTTAACAGAAAATAAATTATTGGAATTTCTTTTAATCCAAGTCTGCAGGGTTTGATTAAGGGTTTCGTACGTAGTCAGAAGCTTTTGTTATGGTTTCTGGGCATAGGTATTTTATGTTTGAGACTGGGAATTTTCTATCTGTGTAATTAGTCATGAGGTTTAATGTACATTTTTATATCAGGCAGACAATGGCTTCAAAGAGACAGCAGTGCTGCAAAGGAGCAAGAAAAGAAGGCCAAAGTTGACACACAGAGAGGCAAAACAGTGTAGGAAAAATCAACACGTTTTGCAAAATCAATCATTGAAAATGTGTCAGCGTTGAGGAGACTGTCTTTAATTTGCAATCCAAGTGAAATAGAGTATTTAAATATGAGAGGCAGTATTATAGAGCCCAGCATGCCTGCTACCACTTGTTTGACTAGCTCAGAATAGAACACTGAGAAGCGAGGGCTCAAAGTTAAATGAACATTTATACATTTTAAAATCAAATGAAAGATTCGGAGTATATTCATGAATTAAATTTTTTTTCCCCCCAGAGCCCTAAATTTAATCAGCTGGAATTACTTTTAAAGTGTCATTCTATTTAACTTTTGGGAATGATGAATTTGCCTTTTAATAAGAATGCTGTATTTTATCATGAAGATGAAATAAACTGTCTTTTGTTAATTATTCCCCAGAGACACTGGCCATTTTTCTCTCTCCAATGCTTAGTGTGGTGTAAAGGCAGCTTCCTGCAAATTTATTTCAAGGAAGAGCAATCGGAAGCCTCAACACGTGTGAGAGAGGCGCACCCAGAACACAGCTCCCCTTTCAGGTGTTCAGAATGCCCCCTAAGGAACCTCTGACAGGTGCTGTTACCAAAGCCTCACTGAGGAGGCCAGGCACGCAGAACACAGAAAAGTGAAAAAGAACGAAAGAAGAGTCTGGTAAAGAGGAGCAGATGGGTCAGAGTTGTCTATGGCATCTGATAACTGCTGGGACTGGTTTTGAAATCTTTATACGCAAAGTATCTTCATCATCAACTACTAAAATCTTTAAGTGTGTGCCAAGTTCTTGTGTTAAGTGCTTTATTTCCTTAATCCTACCAAAAACTTAATAAGGAAAATATCAAGGCCTAAGGAGGTGAAGTAAATTGCCTCCAGGACAAAGTTTTAATAACTATCTCCATCAACATTTGAACTTGGGTTTCTTTATTCTACTGATTGATGTCCCCTGTCAAAGAACACTTTGAATTTATTACTAGCCAGAGAAAATAGTGGCAAATGGCATGCTTGTGACAAGCTCATTTCTAAAGTCACAGCAAAATATGTAATTGATAGTATTGGCAGCTAATTTAAGAAATCTGTTAGTGATGATGCTAATAATGGTGTCATTTTTATTCAGATTGACAACTCAAGGCGTAGAGCTTCAGTGATATGTTTTTAATATTAAGATCACAGAAATCTGTGGAAGAACATCTGATATTTATAGTAAACCTAATGCTAAAGCACTGTAAAAAATATATTAAAATGTACCATGCCTTAGATCAAACAATATTTTTATGAGAAGAAGTGAGAATTGTCACCCAGTAACACATACAATCTGATGAGAAAGATCTGATGGATTTTCATGCTTTTACAAAGACAAATAAATTTATCTAGTTTATAGGAATTTTATACATTTGTTTGAGTGAAATAAGCAACAGGAAGGCCTAAAGAAACTTCTTCAAACCCCTGTGATAGGATTTTAACAAATATATAAAACTAGATTTTTAAAAACAATATTGAATTATTCTTGGTCCTTTAAAGGGTGAAACAAACAAAATACTCGGGTAAGTAGAATCTTGTTAAAGAATATGTCCCCTTATAGAATTTGTTTTAAGCACGAAAGTTTTTTTTTTTTTTTTTTTGGTAGCAAAAGTAAGTTTTAGAAAGTTCAGTTCTTTCAAGATACACAATAGTAATGATTTATTACATACCTATGGGTGATTCATAAGGAAATTAGAACATTTTATGTAGAGGTAAACTCTTAGGTATTTTTAATAGAGAAGAGATATTAGCTATTACAATGCTACTTTTCATGCTAGAATACTTTTTTCTTTGGCTTATACATACAAAGGAAAAGAATGAACAAAATACAAGCTATAACTATCTGACAAAGTAGGAGGAGGATAGTAGAAATAGTAAAACTGCCTTAAAAATTCCCACACAATATACTTAAAGTGAGAAGGAAACGAAACAGAGCTGTCTGTATCTAATGGGGAAATGAAAGGGGAAGAAAGAATTGTATGGTCTTTCATTATCAGAATTTCTACTCAAGTAGAAAGATTTTGAGCAAGTATAAATGTTTTGAAATTAGCTAGTTTAATATAAAGGAATCTGTTAAACTTGAGATTATTTTAGGGGGAAAGAACTTTTAAGTTCCTTTTGACTATAGAAATCTGTGAGATCCTGGAAGATGGTATTACATGTATAAATGCTCTGTCAATATTGAAACATGGATACAGGCACAGGCTTTAAGGAAAAGATTGATGAAGCTGAGTAAACAATTAGTTGTACTGATAATAAGCAAAGCAGAGTCACAGAAAAATGACATAAAGAGATCAAGAATCAAAAATGCTCTGTTATCTGTTCATTTAAAGTATCTTAAGATAATTAGAATACCACTTAAAATTATGAAGACATGCAAAATAGAGACCATCTATGAAAAATATAAGAAAGATTTCCCTTATTTGCAGCCTCATTTCAGCATAAAGATTAGAAAGTATTTCCAAAAAGCAGGAATCAGACTGGGTTAATAGATTTTTAAAACTAAAATACAGAGTTTACAGTATCTTTAAGGAAGGGACGTTAAGAACTTCTTTACCCCTTACTTTGTAAACCTGAAAGTAGAAGAAACACTTCTCTGGCGAAAGGAAACATGACCACCATTTCCGTATACTGTACGGGCAAATTGAATGTGTCTTAGGAGACTAAAGGAAATACTTGAGATCTTAGAAAAACTGAAGTCATTTCATAACAAACGATTGCTAAGGTAAAATAGTCTTGGAAGCACTTTATGATTAAAATAGTCTTTAAAGAGATACATGAATTAAAACATTAAGATTTTATGATACAAAGTAAAACTAATAAATTATGCAACTTATTTTAAGAACTAAGTTATGAACATAGAATTTTACAGCGAAATTCACATTTCCAGATTAATTGTGGTTACAAATTAAAGGATTAACAGCTAAGCCAAAACTTAAGTTACATTTCAACCTTTCAAACAAGTTCAAAATGTATTCTCATTGATAGTAATGAAAACAGCCGAGTTAGAGTATATCAGTTAACAATATTTGAGAAATAAACAAATGGATTGAAATACATAATTTTTTTGTAAGATGAAATAAATATGTAATGTGTACCAAAACCAGTAGGTAATTGGTGAAGGAGAGCAAATAAAAATTATTGGATTATAATACAATTGTCAGTTAACTACTTTAGATAAAATGTCTTAAATCCTCTATTAAAGAATGCTATTTGATAGAACTCCATAAGGTAAATTATTGAATGCACATGTAAGTAAGAGTAAAACAATGAGAGGGTTTGTTGTTTTACATTCTATAGTAAAAATCTTTGAGAACTATACCAGGATGTTAGATGAAAGTTTAGTAGAACATAGGGAAAATGTAATGATAGAATTTAATATGATAAAGAATGCTACTGTTTAGATCCTTGAAGAGAAAATCCAGCAGATACTCAGTAAGAAATTATTATAAGTATCACTGGAAATGTATAAACAATTTGGAAAATGACAAAGCAGTCACCACTAAGTCTTCACACTGGCCTCTAAGGAACACAGGCATAGGGGTGAATGGGGTAGGGTTCTGGTTTCCCCTTCCATATTTCAGCCTGAGCGTTTCTGCTTTATCTGTTCTATATGCAGGCGTACTTTGCTTTATTGTGCTTTAAAGATAAATGTTTATGGAAATTCTGCAAAAAGGAAGTCTATCAGTGACATTTTTCCAACAGCCTGTGCTCACTTTGTCACATTTTTGTTACTCTCATAATGTTGCAAACTTTTTTATTTATCATTGTCTGTTATGGTGATCTGTAATCAGTGCTCTACGATGTTACTGTTGTAATTGTTTTGAGGAGCCACAAATCGTGCCTACATAAGACAGTGAACTTAATAGATAAATGTCACGTGTGTTGTGACTATTCCACCAACTGGCCGTTCCCCCATCTCTTTCCCTCTGCTCAGACCTCTCTATTCCCTGAGACTTAACAATATTGTCACATATCCTTCACTTAAAAGGTAAAAATGATCAAGTTTAGTGGAGAAGGCATGTCAAAATCCCACATAAGCTGAAATCAAGGATTCTTGCACCCATAGCCAAGTTGTGAATACAAAGAAAAAGTTCTTGAAGGAAATGAAAAGTGCTACTCCAGTAAACAAGTGAATGATAAAAAGAGTGAAACAGCTTTATTGCTGATACAGAGAGAGTTTTAGTGTCTAGATTGAAAATCAAACCAGCCACAACATTCCCTTAGGTCAGAACCTAATCCAGAGCAAGACCCTAACTCTCTTCAATGCTGTGAATGGTGAGAAAGGTTTCAGAAGCTGCAAAAATGTTTGAAGCTAGCAGAGGTTGGTTCATGAGCTTTAAGGAAAAGAGAGGCTGTCTCTGTAAGAGTGCAAGGTGAAGTGGCAAGTTATCCAGAAGATTTAGATAAGATAATTTATGAAGATGGGTGCACTAAACAACAGATTTTTCAATGTGAATAGAACAGCCGCCTTCTGGAAGAAGATTCCATCTAGAACTTCACAGCCTACCTTCAAAGGACAGGCTGACTCTCAGTATAGCTCACATTAAATTGAAGCTAATGCTCATTTACAATTCTGAAAATCTTAAGGCCTTTAGGAATTGTACTAAGTCTTCTCTGCCTGTGCTCTATAAATGGCACAACAAAGCCTGGGTGACAGCACCTCTGATTATAGTTTACTTGACTATGCTAAGCCCGCTGTTAGGCCGTACTGCTCGGGGTGGTGGTGGGGAGATTTCTTTCAAAGCATTACTGCTCCTTAGCAGTTCACCTAGTCATTCAAGAGCTCTGATGGAGATGTATAAGGAGATTAATGGTGTTTTCATCCCTGCTAGCGCAGCATTCATTTTGCAGCTCATAGATCAAGAAGTAATTTTGACTTTCAGGTCTTATTTAAGAAATACATTTTGTAAGGCTATTGCTCTTGTAGTGATTCATCTGACAGATGTGAGTAAAGTGAATTGAAAATGTTCTGAAAGGGATTCACCATTCTAGATGCCATTAAGAACATTTGTGATTCATGGAAGAGTCAAAATATCAGCATTAATAAGAATTGTTGAGTTAATTACAACCCTTGTGGATGACTGAGGAATTCAAGACTTAAATGGAGGAATTAACTACAGATATGATGGAAATATATAGCAAGAGAACTAGAATTAGAAGTGGAGCCTGAAGATGTGACTGAATTGCTGTAATCCCATGATAAAGTTCGGATGATTGGTTGCTTCTTATGAATGAGCAAAGAAAGTGGTTACTTCACATGGAATCTACTGGTGAAGATGCTATGAATGTTGTTGAAGTGACAACAAATGATTTATGGACTTACTTGATAAAGCAGTGACAGGAATTGAGAGGATTTCAATTTTGAAGAAATTTTACTGTGGACAAAATGCTAATAAATAGCACCAGAAGCTACAGAGAAATATTTTGTAAAAGGAAGAGTCAATTGATGGGGCAAACTTTATTATTGTCTTATTTTAAGAAATTGCTACAGCCGCCCCAACCTTTAGCAGCCACCACTCTGATCAGTTAGCAGTTACCAACATCAAAGCAAGACCATCCTCTGCAAAAAGATCATAATTTGCTGAAGGCTCTGATTGTCATTGGCATGCACATTTGTTTTTAGACATAATATTGCATCCTTAACAGACTACAATATAGTGTAAATATAAGTATTACATGCACTGGGAAGCCAAAAGTTCATGTGACTTGGTTTATTTCAGTGTTTGCTTTGTTGCAGTGGTTTAGAACTGAATTTGTAATATCACTGGGCTATCTGGATTCCAAGAAATATTCCATTCATGAGAGTTTGAAGCTAACATTGTGCTGTAGTAATCTAAGTTACAAGGTTTAATATCCTATTAATTGGATATTTTAATTTGGTGAGTCTTTAATAGTATTATAGAGCATAAGCTTTTTCTCAAGTATGTATATAAGAATTCATTTAAAATTTTTTTTTTTTTTTTTTTTTTTGTAGAGACAGAGTCTCACTGTACCGCCCTCGGTAGAGTGCCGTGGCGTCACACGGCTCACAGCAACCTCCAACTCCTGGGCTTAAGCGATTCTCTTGCCTCAGCCTCCGGAGTAGCTGGGACTACAGGCGCCCGCCACAACGCCCGGCTATTTTTTGGTTGCAGTTTGGCCGGGGCTGGGTTTGAACCCGCCACCCTCGGCATATGGGGCCGGCGCCCTACTCACTGAGCCACAGGCGCCGCCCATCATTTAAAAAATTTTGTGTGTAGGGATTTAGTAAATATAAAAAATAATTTTTATATGTCATAATTTTGGAATCTATTGCTGGAAGTAAATACGAAGATCACCTTGCTTGTTCTGTGTTTATCACCTACATTCTATTTCCAGTTTGTATATTCAAATAGTGCTTATTTGAAGTCCACTTTCCCTTTGAAACCTACCATTTTACATTTGCATTTTCTACCAAAGTTGGACATTGTGGATTTCTTTTCTGCAATATTTTTGCCTTTTGTCACTGAGCATACGCTATTTTATATTACGATTATGTAGTTGTATCTTTCTTGTTTAAAAATTAATATATGGAAAAAATAATTTTGTACATTTCTGTGAATTTCAATGTACCGCGAACACAATTAGGATATAGAACAGATTCGTCATCCCTAAAATCTTCCTCATACTATCTCTGCGGTCATAGCCTCTCTTACATGTACCCCTAACCACTGAGCGGTTCTCCAGCACTGTAGATTTCTCTTTTTGATCATGTACAGGATGTTGTGTCATGAGGTATGTAGTCTTTTGAGTTTTTTTTTTTTTTTTTCCAGTTAGCATTAAGCCTTTGAGATGATTCAAGTTGTTGTGTGTATAAGTAGTTCAATTATTTTTATTGCCAGATAGTCTATTGTATGAATGTATCACAGAAAGTTTATTCTATTATTGAAGGACATTTAGGTAGTGTGATTCCTTCAACTTGGCTTTTTTCTTCAAAATTGTTTTATCTATTTAAATTCCTTTGTCTTTTCATATAGATTCTGTTTTCAATTTATATTTATAGAAAAGACTTAGTGGGGATATTGATTGGTATTGAATTAAATCTGTAGAAAAATTTGTGAAGAACTGACATTTGAACTATGAATACAGCGTGTCTCCTTTTAGGGCTTCTAAAGGAGTATATATTTTTCAGTTTTTTGTAGTTTTTAGCATATTAGTCATGTATTATTGGGTATATGTGTAAATTTTTCTTTTAAATTTTGGTGCTATAGAAAATGTTACTGCATTCTTAATTTCAGTTTACATTTATAAATAGTATATAAAAATATGATTGACTTTTGTGTTGACTTTATATACCGTGATCTTAGTAAACTCATTCTAGGATTTTTTCTTTTTGGCATATTGTTTGGGATTTTTTTATGTAGACAGTTGTGCCATCTGCAAATAGGGAACATTTTATTTCTTTCTTTCTTTCCAGTCTCTGTGCCTTTTATTTATTTTCTTGACTTAAACTTTGCCATGTCTTTCTATGTTCTGTAATATCTCTTGTCCGACTGTTTTTTGTTTTTTGGGTTTTTTTGCAGTTTTTGGCCAGGTTTGAACCTGCCACCTCTGGTATATGGGGCTGGCGCCCTACTCCTTTGAGCTACAGGTGCCACCCTTATCTGACTTTTTGGTTCTGCCTTTTCTTTTTCTCCTCCCTTTCTTTTGTTGTCTTTATCATCCATATTTTAAATTCCCTTTCTGCCAAATCCATTAATTCTTTACAGGTGGACTCTTCTGCAGTAGCTGCCTCATGGTCCTTGGGGGAAGTGCTCTGTGTTGGCTTTTCATGTAGCCCGAATTTTTCTGTTGGTTCCTCCTCTTGTGTTTTTTCTTCTTGTTCACCTCCTTGTCCTCCTTTTCCTTCTCGCTTCCTCCTTTGCTTCAAATTACCTTGTCTCAGAGCTGTTACCCCTGCTGTCGACTCAGTAAATGCCATTGGTGCCAGTCAGTGGAAGGAGGCAAGGCTCATCTTCCAGACCCTTCTTCCTCCAGTCCCGGTCGTGCACCCTCATCACCCCTGCCCTTTCCTGGCCTGTTGTGTGTGGACAGGCAGGGCAGGGATTGAGCCTTTCCCCACAGCTCAGCTAAGAAGCCGCGGGGATCAGAGTGGAGCTCAGCCCACAACATGCACAGGCAATGGCCAAGTCCTATTTTCTATATTATTTTCTTTTAAGTTCTGCTTTGGCTGCGTCCCACAAATTTTGATATGCTGTAGTTGCCTTATGTATTATATCTTCATTTTTTGAAAATTCTGTCAGTTCATGTTATAATTTTTGCTTCATCAAATATGTTTTAAAGAACTGATGAGAAGGTACATATACATTACATTTTTCCAGGTATTTGCCACTTTTTCTCTTCCTTTACTCCTGACAGTCTACATTTTCTTGTCTCAGTATCTTTCTTTAGCAATTCTTACAGAGCAAGTCTGCTTGCCATGGATTCTTACTTTTTCTTCACCTGAGAATGGCTTGCTTTAGCCTTTTTTCTTAGATGGTATTTTTGCTAGATACTGGATTCCCTTTCATGGTTTCTTGTGTGAAACCTATAGTCATTCAAGTCATTCTTTCTCTATAGATAATGTTTTGTTTTACTCTGGCTCCTTTTAAGATTTTTCTTATTTGGCTTTTAGCAGTTTGGCTATTTGATTTCCTTGTGTTTATCCTGTTGAAAGTACTCTGAAATTATTGAGTCTGTATGTTTATGTATATTTAAAATTTGGGATTATTTCAGTCATTATTTCATTAAATATTTTTTTCAGTTCCATGTGCTTACTAATCTACTTCTGGGACTCCAGATGTTCAATGTTTTGTTACTGCCTGCAAGTTCCTGAGTCAGTGCTCATTTTTTTCTTATTTTATCTCTCTGTTGTTCAGGTTGGATGATTTCTATCATCTATCATCAAGTTCAGAGACTTTCATATGTCATCTCCAAAAGTGTATTTAGCTCACTCAAGAATAAAACAAAGTATTTTTTATTATGTATTTTTCAGTTTTCATTTGATTCTTCCTTGTTTTTTTTTTTTTTTGCAGTTTTTGGCTGGGGCTGGGTTTGAACCCACCACTTCCAGTATATGGGGCCAGCGCCCTACTCCTTTGAGCCACAGGCGCCTCCCCTTCCTTGTATTTTTTTTATCTTTGCTGCATTGTTCTCTCTATAAATTCTGCAAGTGCTTGCTTTTACTTGCTGGAACGTTTTTATAAAAATTGCTTTAAAGTCTGTCAGATAGTTTTGTTTTTTTGTTTTTTTTTTGTAGAGACAGAGTCTTACTATACCGCCCTCGGTAGAGTGCCATGGCGTCACACGGCTCACAGCAACCTCCAGCTCTTGGGCTTACATGATTCTCTTGCCTCAACCTCCCGAGTAGCTGGGACTACAGGTGCCTGCCACAATGCCTGGCTATTTTTTTGTTGCAGTTTTGGCTGGGGCTGGGTTTGAACCCACCACCCTCGGTATATGGGGCTGGCGCCCTACTCACTGAGCCACAGGCGCCGCCCTGTCAAATAGTTTTAAAATCTCTGTCAGATAGTTTTAAAATCTCTGTCATTTGGGCTTTGGTATCTGTTGATTGCCTTTTCTTATGTATTTTTTTTCACCCTGGTTCTTTGTATATATAGTAATTTTGGATTATATCATGGATATGTTGAATATTATACAAATTTAGGGCTTGTTTATTTCTAACAGAGAATATCAGTATCTTTAGTATGTAGTCTTTAGTATGAAGGCTTCCAGAGCCTTCAGTCCTCAGGTTCTGACCAGTCTCCTATGGTTTGGGGGAATTCCTGGTTCAGGTTTCAAGAGCAGAAGTGTTATTCAGGTCTCTTCCATTGCTCTCCACTCAGTGACCAGTCTGGATGTGGGCAGCATTCTATCCTGTAAGATATTATTATGTTGTTTAACGTTAGCTCTGCTTATACACAGCTTGCAGATGAGCCCAGGAGTTTATAACTTTCTGTGGTGGTTTTCCCAAGCTCTTTTCCCTCCACGATCTGCTTGGTGCATTGTGGTTCTGGGGATCTCCCTTTCTAGTTCTCTGACCAGAAAGCTGAGCCTTTATTTATCCTGCCCTGGTGTGCCCCTGTGTTTAGGGCAAGCGGCAAGAGGATGGAGAGAAAAAGAAGTTTACTGAATCACCCTACTCTGTTGGGACCATACATAGCTCATTGGATTGGAGAGAAAAGTTACCCTCCGTCAGGGTTTAGTTCTCTGTGGGTCTCAGATGCGGCCACCACCACTTTCAGGTGCTGGTATGGGAGAAAACTGAGAGAAAAAAATGAAGGAAAGAAGACAAATAGCATTTTCCACACTTTTTGTGCTTGTTGGGAGACTCATTTCCTACTCTTCCCCACTTTTCCAGCCTTATCTGGAGAGGTCCTTCCGGGGGTTATTATGTTTACACTGATGCCAATTTTGAAGTTTGGGGCTTTGAGTTCAGACCAAGTGATACTGGAGGAGATAAAATGGAATATCCAGTGCAGTTTTGATGCTACTATGAATTTTCACCTTTTTTCATGATCTACTTGTTATTATTTTTAATTCGCAGATTATATTTTTTAGAGCAATTTTAGGTCTACAGAAAATTGAGCAGATAGTAGAGTTCTTGCTTCCCCACTGTTATAGTTTCCCTTATTAATATCTTGAGTTAGTATGGCATATCTGTTATGATTTATTAACCAATATTGAAGTATTATTACTCACTAAAGTTCATAATTTAAATTAGGGCTCACTTACTGTGTCGTATAGGTTATTTGTGTGGGGTAGGGGAGAGAGAGGAATCTCTCTTGCCCCTGTTGGGCTTAGCCTCCCAATTGTGCCATTGCACATGCTATCATTCTTAAGCTTTTGTGTTGTATAGTTTTATGAGTTTTGATAAATGTATAATGTCACATATCCACCACTACAGCATCATACAGTCTGGTTTCATTGCCCTGAAATTGTTTTGTGTTACACCTGTTTATTCCTCTCCCCTCCTGCTCTTTAGCCCCTGATAACCACTGATCTTTTTGTTGTTTTTATAGTTTTGCCTTTTCTAGAATAGCATATAATCAGAATTACACAGTAGATAGCCTTTTTAGATTGATTTCTTTCACTGAGTATTATGTATTTAAGGTTCCTCCCTGTATTTTTGTGGCTTGGTAGTGCATTTCTTTTTATTTTTAAGTAATATTTTTAATAAATAATAGTATAGATATACCACAGTTTATCCATTCACCTTCTGATGAACATCTGGTTGTTTCTAGTTTTTTTCAGTTATGAATAAAGTTGTTATAAACATTCTTGTGCAGATTTTTGTGCAGGTGCAGTTTTTAGTTTATTTATATAAATACCCGAGAGTGTGATTCCTGGATTTTATAGTAACACTGTGTGTTGTAAGAAACTTCGTACAATTTTACATTCCTCTTATTCCATATCCTTGTCAGCATTTGCCATTGTCAATATTTTGGATTTTATCCGTTCTAATAGAGTGTAGTTCTATATCATTGTTTTGATTTGCAGTTCCCTGATGAGCATCTTTTCGTATGTTTGACATCTTTACTCGTTTCTTTATAGAAAGATCTATTCAATCTTGTACCCGTTTTAAAATTAGTTTATTGGCTAGGTGCAGTGGCTCACCCATATAATCCTAGCATTCTGCGAGGCCAAAGTAGGAAGAGCTTAGAAGTTTGAGAACAGCCTGAGTAAGAAAGAGCTCCATCTCTACTATAAATGGAAAGATTAGCCTGGTGCAGTAATGTGTGCATATAGTCCCTGCTATTGTGGAGGCTAAGGCAGGAGGATCTCTTGAACCCTTGAATTTGAGGTTACTGTGAACCAGGCTGACACAATGGTACTCTAGCTTGGAGCAACATCATGAGTCTTTCTCAAAAAAAAAAAAAAAAGTTCATTTTTTATTGTTGAGTTTTAATAATACTTCATATATATTTGATAAGTCTTTCAGTATGTATTTTGCAAATAGTTTCTCTCAGGTTGTGATTGGTCTTTATTCTAGATTACTGAGATTTTCAACTGTGTTATCTTCTGGAAGTGTGATAGTTTTGCATTTTACATTGAGGTCTGGTGTCTATTTGGGTTAATTTTTATGTAAAGTCAGTGTCTAGGTTCTTCTTTTTCTTGAACGTAGATGTCTAGTTCCAGTACCACATTGTACCCCATAAATGCAGTAATGTACACAGTTATGATCTAATAAAAAACTTACTCTTTGATTTCCTTTGCTCTGTTGTAAAGATTGGTTCATATATAAACATGTTGGATCTGTTTCATTCTATTTGACATGATTGTCTATGTTGAAAATACCAAAGAATCAATGAAAAACCACCTGGACCTAATGAGTTGTTAAAGGAAAGTTGAAAGATATGAACTTAATATATAGAAGTCAATTTCTTTTATGCCAACAATGAACAGTTGGATTCTGAATACCATTTATATTAGCATGAAAAGAGAAATACTTAGCTATAAATCTAAGAAAATATGTACAAAATGATGGCAACTACAAAAGTCTGATGAAAAAAATCAGAGATCTCTGTGTGTAGAGAGATATTCCATGTTCATGAACAAGAAGAATCCTGTTTTTAAGATGTTCTTCTCATAAATTCAAAGCAATCAAAATGCCAACAAGTTAATTTATGGATACTGACAGATTAATTCTGAAAGGCAAAAGATCCAGAACAGCAAGCATCATACTAAGGAACAACAAAGAGAACTCACACTACTCAACTTCAAAGCTTTCTATAAAGCTACAATAATTAAGACCATATCACACTGTCAAAAAAAAACAGACAAATAGAATCAGTGGAATAGAAAAAACAGTTCATTAAAATCCTGAGTTGAACCACTTAAAGTCAAAGACTATTTTTTTAACTACTGTTTGATTTCTTTAATGATTGTATTTCTATTTAGATTTTGCATTTTCTGAACTTTTTTGGTAAATTAGGTTTTTTTCCAGGAAATCGCCATCCTTCTAGTTTTTAATTTTATTGGTGGTAATATTTATAGTTTTGGCTTATCTTTTTCAAAATCTCTTCCCAATCTTATTTTGCTCTCTTTTCTATTCTTAAATAATTTTGCCAGAATATTGTTCATCACTTTACAAAGAACGATCTTGATTCTCACTTAACCTTTTTACTTTTTAAATTTATTTTATGACTTTCAAATCATCATTTTAATTTCACTAGCTGGAATGGGGTTTGACTTACAATAGAAAATATTTGTTTTATTAACGATTTCTTATTTTAATATAAAAAGACGTCTGGTAACTAGAACAATTTATTTATTCACATGGAATTTCTAATGGTTTTCTATCTAGTCAATTGACTTTAGATTTTGTTCCTGCAATATAATCTGATTTGGAGGTTTGTAGACACCCTTGTGTAGCTACTGAATAAAAAGTATAGAGATTTGATAACATAATTGTGTTCACTTGAAATAATGTTGAAGGAAGATTTCGATTATAACATGATTGAGATAAAATGATTGAAGTCAATGAGGAGTGAGACCTTGGACTGTTTGGGTATCTTTTTTTCTAATGGTAACATGGTAAGTTCTTTTCTTGTTGAAATCCTATTTTCCTTCTGTACTTTTCAGTTCTTACATTCTGTTGGGTTTAAAGATTTGCTGCTATAGTCACTTACTTTCAGACAAGAGGCAGGAGGAAGTTTCTGTGGTCTGCCTCAGGAAGTGAGCACACTTGCCTCTGAGTAGGTACTGTTGTAAGAGGACAAGGTGAGACAGGATGTTTCTCCCCAGCCTTGGGTACCATACTAGTAATTCAGTTTGTCATAGGGTGGGAAGGAAGTTTTTTTCTCCTGCTTTCTTCCATACCAAGACTAGACCCCTTCCTCTATATATACTTTCTTCAGTTTTTTTTTTCTTCCTATAGATAATTCACTTTTCCTGTTCTCTTGGGACGGTTATGTGGGTGAATATGAAATAACATTACATGAGTGAAGATGAAAAGAATTTTAAGTGATATAAATATGTTTAATTTCTTTGTTACTATGAAGAGGTCAGATAGGACTAACGATATAATAAGTTATAGCTAACATCAGCTAGCATTGAAGCAGTACTTTAGTCACCAGACTAATAGCATGGCTGATATCAAAAACTTTGAGGAATGGCTAAAGGCTCAACTGTAATGTACAATTTAGGTACTTCAATAAATTCGTAATGTATATTTTACATCTAAGATGTGACTAGATGGAAAAAATAGTGAAGAGCAGTTGATAGAAGAAAGAAAATAAAAATATTAAGAGTAATAATAAGAGGATACAGCATTTTAATAAACACACTGAAATTATATCTGAAGAATTTGATTTTGTTCTCAAAGTCCCGTTTTTCAGTTGTATTCATACCTGTTCCACCTTTTCTCTTTTCCTTTTCCTTAAAACATCCTAATAAATATCTAACACAGTGCCTGGCATATTGTAGCTTTTTAATAAATATTAACTGGTTGAATGAATAATAGAATACATGAATAGAGAATAAATGAATGACAAAGTTTTAGGCTTCTACAGTACAAATAAATATACATGTAAATTTCTCTTACTTGGATTTGAAAACAATCTTTTAAGAGTTTAAGTAAATGCAGAGGAAAGGATTAGCTGATTCTAAAATTTGAACACTAAATTTTTTAAAAATTGGATTACATATCTGTACTATAAATGTATAATAAGAGTAAAATGAAGTAAGATATCTATTCTTTCTTTTATGGTGGCTAAAAATTTTTAAAAATGAAGAGAACTTGAAATGATGTTATGAGATACATATTCTATAATGTAGTATAATTGCTAGATTCAAAAGATTATTTCTAAAGTCTTCTTATTTTTAACCTAGTTATTCTAGAATTTTGTCAAGTAGAAATTATTTTGAACTTTGTGCTTAAAATGAATCTTTTCATTTTTGAATTATTATAGATTCTAATTTAATGCAATTGAACTTGTGAATTTTATTATACATCATCTATTGGATTTAATGCCCTATAATTAGAAACATGTCCAACATTTTGGGTCTGTGTGATTATATTTTTCTGTTGGTTTTAGTATTTGAAATTATGAGTATGGTTAGTGGTAAAGAGCATGGGCTGTGATACCAGGCAGATCTGAATTTTTATCCAGTTTGTCACTTAGTGAAAAACTTGTTCATTCACTCTCTCAAACTTTTGTAGCATGTTGCATAAAAAGGATGATAGTTACTACCTGTGGTGCATCTTACAAGGGTATATGTGAAACTTAGTAAATGTAGAATGTAAATGTCTTAACACAATAACTAAGAAAATACCAGGAAGGCTATGTTAACCAGCGTGATGAAAATGTGTCAAACGGTCTATAAAACCAGTGTATGGTGCCCCATGATCGCATTAATGTACAAAGCTATGATTTAATGAAAAGAAAAAGAAAGAAAGAAAAGAAAACTGGGAAAGTTGGGCAACCACGAAAAAAAAAAATGGATGATAGTTACTGTCATCTACTATCGTAAGAGATTGTTGGGATGATAAACTAATAACATGTAAAGTATCTAGGTTATGGTTGGGAACTCAATATTTGGGAGCAACTATTTTTCCCATTGTGTTTTTCTCTGCAGCTTTCCCCATTAATAAACCAGAGAGAGAGGCACAACATGTAATAAAAGTGGTAAGTATTACTCTTACATTTGGATTTCACACATATTTGACATTTCTCTTTTCTGCTTGATTTCTTTGAATGTTTCTCATCTTAATTTTATTATTTACTTATCTATAAACCTAATGTTCTGATATATTTTCACATTATTAAAATGTTAAGACTGGAGAAACATTGTTCTTCTATATTGCCATCTGTCATGTGGGTATCTTATCTAGCTGTCTTCTCCCTCCCTCCCTCCTTATTTTTATACCCTAAATGGTCGGGTCCTTAATACTCAGGCATAGGTTTTTTATTCTGTTTGTATCCCCCATGCCTAATACCCTGAATGGAATATAGTAGATAGCTCAATAAATGATTCACGTATGAATGAACCACAGGATAGTTGCAGTGTACCACCCCGATGAACATGTTGTTATATGGCGTCAATTTGTTTATATATACAATTCTCAGTGCTTTCAGTAAGAGCTTTCTTTAAGAAGACCATTTTTGTTCATAAAACTGAATAGGAATAGTACTGTAATATGTTATTTATAAATGAGATTCTTTAAGTTTATTTAGTGTTTTTCTGATATTTTTAGTGAAAATCTGATATATATTTTATAAAAAGTTATAAACTGATCCAAATACTATTATATATTGTTACATATACTCAATATTTTTATAATTGAAACATCAATTCCATTTTTAGAATTTTTTTCCCCAGTAAAATTATTCTTTTCTTTCATAGGAGTATCAGGAAAATGGCCCATTATTTTCTGAACTTAAATTTTATCAGAGAGCTGCAAAAAAAGACTGTAGTAAGTAAAATTAGCAAAATAAGTACTTTCAGATATGCACTTGCTAAGTGAGTTTTGATATTTTGGTCTTTTCCTGGCCTTCTGGAAAATTCTTTTCAATGGGAAATGTTATTGTAACGTGATACAGTTAACTGTTGTAACATAGAAACAATGTAAGTGGTATACAAATATTGATATATATTTAAGGAATTAAATATTTTATTTTATTGTTTATGAGACAGAGACTTAAGCTGTCGCCCTAGGTAGAGTGCTGTGGCGTCACAGTTCACAGCAACCTCAAATTCTTGGGCTTAAGCAATTCTCTTGCTTCAGCCTCCCAAGTAGCTGGGACTACAGGCACCCACCACAATGCCCAGCTATTTTTTGGTTGTAGTTGCCATTGTTGATTGGCAGGCCTGGGCTGGATTCGAACCCACCAGCTCCGGTGTATGTGGTTGGCTCCCTAGCCACTGAGCTACAGGTGCTGAGCCAGGAATTAAATATTTTAAAGTAAAGGTTATTTATACTACTTTCCATAAAATGTTGTGTTGTTGATCTAAGCTACTGTGAGTAATCTAAGCGTAAAGATAGAATGAAATTATTGCTTTTACAATAATTTGTATAGAAAGGCTATGAGGGAAAGACATTAAAATGGGCAGTAGATGTATGTATAAACAAAAGGAATGATCGTAGAATGGATTAAAGTAAGTATGTAGAAATGATTAAACATTAATACGTTTAAGAAAATTTTAGAAACCTGAATGTTGGCAAATTAATTAGCTGGATAGCAGATGTAAGAAGTACCAGTTAGAGGATTTGAATGTGAAACAAATGTGAGCAGAGATGAGGAAGAATGAAGGCATTTATGAATACTCTAAATACTCTATGACAGACCAGGGCTTAGTAAAGCGTTAAAGAAGTAGACAGGAGTAATGACTAATCAAGGTCCATTACATCATAGTTAGGAAAAAGAATGATGGGTCCGGTCTCAATAATTAACTTTGTTTTCCTTAATAAAGCCTTCTAAGCATTAAGACTGTAGTCTTTACTAACTGCTTAAAGTATGTCAGAGTGACAAATAGAATCCATTAAACTTGATTGTTTATCAGTAGAGCTGTCTTAAACATTAAACATACGTGGTAGAAAAGTAAAAAAATGATTATACTACCTGATTAAGTGGATTTGATTTTTTTGTAAACTAAGTTTAATCAAAACAATTTCTGTGTAACATAATTTCAGAGTAAGACGATTTTTCAGCCCTATTTTTGTTCTTAACAATGGCTTTAGATTTTGAAGTAATAGAGAAGAAAAAGCCATCTCTCTACTAATCCTTTTGTAGTTAACATGTTTTACTTAAAAATTTAGTTAGCATATAAAGTAATGAATTTTTCTCATAATTAGAAACATCTATGTGTGTACATGTTACCAATGTATTTTATAAGACTGTGACTTTTGTTATTACTGATTTAATTTTAAAATTTCCGTATGTGTTTTTTGTTAATTATAGTGAAGACAAAGAGTTTGATGCCATTAGGTAGCTATGATTGATTTATAACATTTTTAAAACTTTAAAGACTTCTAGGAAAGTCTAATTACTATTTTGGTTAGCTAAATAGGTCTTAGTATCTATGTGAAGGTACAAAATATCTTTTTAAATAACATGAATCCTTTTTTTGTTGTTAAATTTGCCTTTGCAGTCAAAAAGTGGATAGAGCTCAAACAACTTGATTATTTAGGAATTCCTATGTTTTATGGATCTGGTCTGACTGAATTCAAGGGAAGGAGGTAAAATGGCATTATAATCAAGTATTCTATTACCATTTCTTATGTGCTGTATGAGTTATCTATTGCTGTGTAATAAACTATCCAAAACATATTGGCTTATGAAAGCAAACTTATAATATCTTAGTTCTGTGTGTCAGGAATCTGCAAGATGCGTATTTGTGTGGTTCTAGCTCAGGATCTCTCATGAAGCCGTGGTTAGCTGTGGTTGGGTGTGATGGTCAGCTCAAGGCTCAACTAGGAAAGGATCTGTTTTCAGAGTCATTTGTAGCAATTAGTAGACCTAAGATCTGCTTCTAAATTTGCTTTTGCAGTTGTTGACAGGCCTTCCTGATCATGTGTGTCTCTGCCTAAGCTACTTGAATATTAAGCATATTAAAAAAAAAAAAAAAAAGGCACGTGGCTTTGCCTAGAGCAAGTATGGAAAGAAAGAGAGAAAGAAAGCTGTGCAGAGAGTGCATCCAAGAAGGAAGTTATGTTTTATTAGAATACAATCTTCATAGTGGGGCATGGGGGAAGAGGGAG
Organism: Nycticebus coucang; assembly: GCF_027406575.1. Classification (NCBI taxonomy): domain Eukaryota; kingdom Metazoa; phylum Chordata; class Mammalia; order Primates; family Lorisidae; genus Nycticebus; species Nycticebus coucang. Next base: position 56,549,891 of record NC_069783.1, read on the forward strand.
AGCAGACAGAGAAGGAGGGAAGGGCTGAGGGAGAGGAAAAGAAGAAAAAAACCAAGAACAAGAAAAGAAAATGGTGACTAATTTTCACATAAATTGGTTTTAATTTTGAGCAAAGTATATTACTTAAACATTAATTTTTAACTCATCGTGTTAATATGTTGTTTAGGATATTGTATCCTTATTTATAAGTGACATATGTTTGTAATTTCTCCTTTATGATAATATATTTTCTCCAACGTTAATATCAGGTGTACCCAGATCAAGTAGAATGATTTTGATGTATTTCTTCTTTTTCTACTGTCTATAAGATTTAGCATGATCTGTTTGAAATTATCTTTTATTTTATTTATAAATACTAGTTGTCTATTTTTTGATACTTAAAAAAAAAATAAGTTAACTGATGACTCCATACTGAATCTCAGAGTCAAAGCATTCTATAATAGACATACTCTTATTTGACAATGTGAATGTTACTTTCTTTGCATTATTATTATTATTGCTTAATATTTTGATGAAGCAATTGTCTGATTCCTTTTCTGAATGTATTTATGTTCGTTTGTTCTTTACAAGGTTTTTGTTTCTAATCCTTATCTTAAACATTGTTATTGTTACTAAATTTTAAGTCTCTTTAATTCTGTGAAGGCAAAAAAATGGAAACCTAATTAACACATGTATATGTAAAAATTAAAATTAAAATAATATAAAAAAAGAATACAATCTTAATTGTAGAAATATCTGTTGAACATCAAATGTGGCTTGTCATCACATTAATAAAGAGTTCATTTTTTAAAATAGGCAATATTATTTTATTTCATAGACGAGAAAGTAGGCTCAGACACCAGTACTTTGTTCAGACTGTATTTGAATGCTGGAAATAAAAACAAAATGAGAAAATAATCTTGAAACAAGGTAAAAGGGGACTGAATGACTGACTGAATCATGGTACATCCATGTCATATATATGCAGCCTATTAAAGGAATCAACTGGAATCAAATAGAGCTATACCAGTTCGTGTAGAAAGATTTCAATGAGAAATCTTGAAAAAAGTAAGATGAATAAAGTGCATATGATGAGATCACATTTTTGTAAAACAAATTTGTGTGTGTGTGTATACACAGATACCGAATGGGGGCTGATACGGGTATCTAAAGGGGATAAAAGAAGGGTGGAGAGTGGCAAATGGAAAGGAAAAGGAAGAAGTGTACTTTAAAACAACATATTTATAGATGTATGGAGGCAGTATAAATATCTTGTAAGATCAAGAAACAAATACAAATAAAATATTCTGTGTAGGCAAGTAATTTGTTTAAGGCCATAACGTGAGAAGATGATGGAGTAAAAATGAATTAAATTCAGGACTATCTAATTTAAAAAGACTATTCTTTTTTCATGATTTAAGACAGTGGGTGGGTAAGTACAGCCTTCTCCTCTACTGGAAAACTAACTGCAAAGTAAATAGTAGTATCTTTCTGTGGAATAGCAGGACATCCATTGTTTATGGTTTAGATTGCACTATACCTGCTTGTTAGGTCAGGAGTATTTTTCCTGATTTCAAATTTGTTAATAGACCGTTTCAAGCATTACTTCTTCAGAAAGATCACGTTTTTAATGTCTCTTTCTTATAGTTACAGATTTATGGTAATGGAAAGACTAGGAATCGATTTACAGAAGATCTCAGAACAGAATGGTACTTTTAAAAAATCCACTATCCTCCAGCTAGGTATCCGAATGGTAAGAAGGAATGACTCCATTTTCCAGTTATTTACTTGTTACAATATACAAATCTTTGCCTTTTGTTGCCTTATCAGAGAATGAAGGTTTATGGCCCTAGAAATGTCAGTTATTGAGAGTACAGGGCATTTTGGTGAAATTGATTACCGTGGGCTCTGTAGGTGATAGAATATGCTGAGTTTGGCACTGCAGACTCAGTTAGGCTTTGGTTCTACAGTTTTATCTTCTTGTTCTCATACAGCTCTGTTTTACGTACCAGAACAAGCTTTCATTGCTGTAAGAATAACCTTTCTTTTGTCAGTTATATTTGTGACAGTGAAAATCATGACAAAATATACTTTTTCCACACTAACCGTGTGATACTATGGGGGTGCTACAAAGTTTTGGGATGGTGGCAAGAACTAGTTGTGGCTATGAATAATATATACTTTGCCAAATAAAAACCAATGAAATCTTAATAGCACCCAGACGCATATTCACACATTTGTTTATATCACATATTTGCCTTATCTTGTTTGTGTTTTGTTTGCTAAAGTCTCATTTTTTTCCATTTTTAATAGAAAGGTGCTATTCATGCCAGGTTAGGATGTGGCAAATAGAACATATTAATTTTTCCATTCATCCATTAATCCAGCCACTCAGCCAGTAAGTGTTTACTGAGCACTAGGTGTATGTGACGTACAAGGCTGAAGGGCTCCAAACATGAAACGAAGGACTTTTCTTATACGGAGAAAGAATGCCTTTCCTGTACTCACAAACACGGCATTTTGTGCTGAGGTCCTCAAGACCTGATTTGAAATTATTGCTTGGGTGAGGAATTGCTGAGTGGATTTCATGATTCTTTCACTGCAGGTCTCTGGTTTTATGCTATATTTTCCCTCTTTGCACAGTGTGGTTTGGCCACTGGGCTATCTGGAGCATAGGCAAAAGTATTTTTGGATCCTGGTTTCCTTCTATCAGAGTTTCAGTTAAAATATTTGATTAATATCTAATGAGGATAATTTTGCTTAACTTTGTCCAGGATGAGCAACTATAGAGGATGTGTTATGATAGAATGGAGTAATTAACTGATGATTGTGAAATATATCACTTTGTCATTGTTAATATAAATAAAATCACATGTTATTCTATATTCAGAATGTTCAAGGTGGTCCTGAGTTCTAATAACAGTATAACCTTATAGTGTATGTTTCTTTTCACAGTTGGACGTACTGGAATATATACATGAAAATGAATATGTTCATGGTGATATAAAAGCAGCAAATCTACTTTTGGGTTACAAAAATCCAGATCGGGTAAATAACATATTTAGCTTTTGCTTTTGGTAAAGGTTCTCAAAGTACCATACTGAAACGTTTAAAAAACAAACTTCTAAAACAGAAGAGTTTACAAATGAGGGCTTAACATGATGAATGTTATAATTTATCTTACCTTTGTTATCTAATCTTAAGCCTTACCCCAAACTAATGAGTAGTTAGGATGAGAAACCGAGAGTCTGAGGGGTTAAATAATGTCAATGGGCATATAGTTTGAGAAATGGCTGAGAAGGAATTTGAATCTTAGAGAAAATATGTATAAACAAATAGCCATCAAAATCCCTTGGTAGTGAGGATTCATTTATGCGGAGGAAAAAGAAAGCTGTCGTATTAGTTCCTTTTTTCCTTCTGTATAACCAATTAAGTTTTAAATAGAGAAGCATTTCCAATAGGACTTTGTGATGGTGGACATGTGTTTGTCCAATGTGGCTATTAAGTACTTGAAATGCAGGTAGTATGATACCAACTGCTAGCGAGTATATGGAGCAATAGGAACTCTCATTCATTTCTGATGGGAATGAGAAATGATACAGCCACTTTGGAAAGACATTTTGGCACTTCTCAGAAGACTAAACTACTCTCACCATACCATCCAGCAGTTGTGCTCCTTGGTATTTACCCAAATGGGTTGAAAACTTACATGCGTACAAAAACCTGCACACAGATGCTTATAGTGGTTTTAGTCATACATGTCAAAACATTGAAGCAACCAAGATGTCCTTCCGTAGGTGAAAGGATAAATAAACTGTGATACATTCTGATAATGGAGTTTTATTTGGGGCTAAAACGACACAAACTATCAAGCCTTGAAAAGACATGGAGGAAACTTAGACGTGTATCACCACATGAAAAAAGACAATTTGAAAAGACTTTACTGACTACATCATTCCAACTGTATGAATTCTGGAAAAGTCAAAACTTTGGAGACAATAAAAAGGTTAATGGTTGCTTGGGTTCTGGTGATAGGGGAGGGCTGAATAGGGGGAGCACAGAGGATTTTTAGGACAGTGAAATGCTCTGTTTGGTACTGTAATGGTGGAAACATGTCAACATACCTTTGTTTACATGCACTGAGTGTACCACACTAACAGCCATAAACTATATACTTGAGGTGATGAGGATGTGTCAATGCAGGTTCATCTATTATAAGAGATGTACCACTCTGGTGAGGAATATGGATAGTGGGGGAGAGCTAGTTGTGTGCTGGAGATGTAGGGGAACTCACGGTACTTTACACTCAGTGTACCTAAATTGCTTTAAATTTACCTAAATTGAACATAAAATTTCTTTTTTTAAAAGTCTATTTAAGAAATATGTCTTATGTTTTTAAATATGAAAACATTAACATTGAGGAACTGAATATTAACTGAACATAGCTGATAGCTACTATCACATCACTGGTTTAAAGAGTTAAGAAATTGAAAAATTAGAAAAAATGTAGTGAAATATTTAACTGATCTCTGCATAGGTAAAGAAATTTCTAAGTAAAAATGCAAGAGAAAAAATATCTTTCTCTTTTAAAATTTTAAGATTTCTTTATACGAAGAAAACTGATAAAATGAAAGGTAAGTGAGAAACTGGGAAATATATTTAGACAAATATTTGAGAATATCTAGCAAGCACTAAAAAAATAAGAAAAGCACAGAATGCTTTCTTAAAGCAATGTTGAAAAGGAATGAACAGACAAAACAGAAGAAATACAGTTGTTCTGAAAACATGAAAAAAATGTCACCTTTGCTAAAAGTGAAAAATGGGATCAAAATAGCAAGGCACTGTTTCTAAAACTCATCAAATTAGAACAGTCTAAAACAACAATCTGATAATACTGAGGGTTATGAAGGTATAGGCATTCGTATAATTCCTGTGGGAATGTAGATTAAATGGGAATATGAGAATGAATTATTAAGTTAATGGACGGGAATTCGGCTGTATATATTAAAAGCCTTTGAAAGTGTACATACTTTTAGGGTTTTGACTGTTGAGACAGAATTTACAAATAGCCACCCTTTTACACGTATAGTTTGATGTGTTTTGACGCGTGTGTATTATGTAAGTGCCACTATCTTAAAAATATAAAACATTTATTTCATCCCCCAAAGTTTCTTCATTTCCCTTTACATTTTCCTTCTCTTGCCTCCAATCTCTGGCAATGATTCTTGCCCCTACATTTTTACATTTTCAGGAATACACATATATAAAGAATCTTCATAAATTGACCACCCAAGTGACTGTAACAAACTCGTCAAGATATGGAGGTGGAAAACATAAGGAACTGGGCCTACAGTACTGACACGTACATGTGGTACATGTCTGGTCTGTGAAAATTAGGTCCACTTTAGGCGGGGGTCAGTGTAGGAGTTCTACTGTATATATATGGAATTATATGTACTCTTCTGTGTCCATCTTCCTGCACTTAGTATAATGCTTTTGAGATTTATCCTTGTATTTCATTAATGGTTTATTCCTTTTTACTGCTGGGAAACTACTATCGTTTTTATTTACCTATTGTATATCTCTGGATTGTTTCCAGTTTTTGACAATTATGAATAAATCTTTATTCCTGTACACTCGTTTCTGGAAGATTGTACATAAATACGTATGTTTTAGTTTCATCTGGGTTAATAAGAGTAGAATTTCTGAGTCATATGGAAGTGTGTGTTTAACTTAAAAACTGTCAAGGTATTTTCTGGAGTGATCTTACCGTTGTACATTTCCATCAACAAGATGTGATAGTTTATTTGGTCCACATCTTGGTTCCAGTAAGTCTTTTAAATTTTAGTTGTTATAGCAGATGTTTAGTAATATCTAGTAATTTAAATTTACATTGATTTATCTCTAATGACTAATGATGCTGAGTTCTCTTTCAGTGTCACACTGTCTTGATTAGTGTAGTCTTAAGGTAGTATGAATCTTGTGGTTTTGTTCTTTTTTTTCTTCAAAATTGTTTTGGCTATTCTGGCTATTTTATAATAACATACAGAATGTTTTAGAATTAGTCTGTCAATTTCTCCCCAAAAATCTGCTAGGATTCTGAGTGAGATTGTGATAAACTATAGATCTATTTGAAGGAATTGATATCCTAAAAATATGAGGTGTTTCGACTAGGTGTCACACTAATTCACCGTACAAAAAATAATCATTTCAATACTCATTTTTCCTTCTTTTATTTTTATTGACTTCACAATGTTTTCTAATTTCCATTGTGATTTTTGTTTTTGACTCTTGGGTTATTTGAGATTATGTTGTTTATTTTCCACATATTGGGTTTTCTCTCTGCTCTTGATTCCTAATTTAATTGTTGTGGTCAGAGAACTACTGTGTATGATTTCAGTACTTTTAAGTTTATTAAGAATTATTTAATGTCTGAAGACGTGATAGGGGCTAATGTGCTGAATGTTTCATGAACATTGAAAGTAATATGTATTCTGCTGTTTGTTTTGGGGTAGAGTGTTTAATTATGTCTATTAGGTCAAGTTGATTGTATTGTTGTAATTTTCTATATCCTTACTGAAAAGAGTCTGGAAACCTCCAACTATAATTAGAGATTTATGTTGTTGTTTTTTAAATCAACTGTCACTGTGTCAGTTTTTGCCACATAAGTATTAGAATTATGTTATTGGTTACTTAAGTGTTTAGGAGTTTTGTGTCTTTTATGAGTTGTCTCATTGTTATGAAATGTGCATCTTTATCTCTGATAATATTTTTCGTTTAAAAATCTACTCTGTCTGATATTAATATGGCTACACCAGCTTTCTTTGTATTACTTTTGCATTGAATATCCTATCCAGTCTTTTATTTTTTTTAATTAATTAATTTATTTTTTTTAGACAGAGTATCACTTTGTCGCCCTTGGTAGAGTGCAGTGTGTCACAGCTCATAGCAACCTCCAACTCTTGGGCTTACACGATTCTTTTGCCTCAGCCTCCCAAGTAGCTGGAACTATAGGTGCCCGCCACAGCGCCCAGTTATTATTTTTTGTTGTTGTTGTTTTTGTTGTTGTTGTCGTCACAGTTGTTTAGCTGGCCTGGCCTGGGCTGGATTCGAACCTGCCACCTTCGGTACATGTGGCTGGTGCTGTAACCACTGTACTATAGGTGCCGAGCTTCCAGTCTTTTATTTTGAATCTGTTTTTGTCTATATGTTTAAGTTAAATTTCCTGGAGATAATATTTTCGTTTTGAAGCCTGTTTTTAAGCTTTGTTAGCATATGTCAGCAGTAGCCTATAGTCTACAATTTATTCCTACTTCCATATAGCAATGTTCTGTGATTCCTACTGAACTCCCCATGAGGATTTTTCCCCCATGGCTGGCCACAGCCAAGCTCAGTGTGAACCCTGGGAATTTATTCTACTTTCTAGGCTCCATCAGTTCTTTGCTCTACCATTTGCCCTACAAAGAAGACTCAAGAGCATTCTCTATGCAGATTTCTGCAGCTCTCTTCTCTGCACTCCACAGTTTCATGCTCTGTTGGAACCCTCTGAACTCTGTTTCTACTCCAGTGTGTAGAACCAATGGAACTCTCTTTCCATTGCTATCAGGAAAAATTACCAGAGTTCCAGCTCTAGGGATGGATTTATCACCAAGCAGTAAGCTGGAGCATTTGTAGGCTTCACGTAATCTTTTTCCATTTTTTTAAGGATCATAATGTCATGCTGTTTAATATCCCAAAACAATGTGTCTTTCGTTTTATCCGGTTTCCTAGTTACATGCAGTGAGAATGTAAATTCAGCTACTGTTACTCAATCATTGTCTAAAACAAAAAGTTTAAAAATTTTTTATTTTGATGAATTTTCTTTTCATGCTTTTTGCTAATATTTAAATCATTTTTTCATTTCCTTGATTTTGAAGAATTTTTTTAGATACGAGTTTTATTAGGCCTTTATTTAGTATGTATTTTGGAAATATTTTCTCCCAGTTTGCCTTTTGTTCTCTATGCTTGTGATGTTTTATTGCCATATAGAAGGTTTAAATTTTTAATATGGTCAAATTTTATCAATCTTTTATTCACCATGGATTTTGAGTCATGGTAAATAAACTTGTTATACAGAAAGGTTTTATAAGAATTTTATTGTGTGGCTTCATTTTTAAATTTAACTCTCACTCATTAGAGTTTAATTTTTTACATGATGGGAAGAACAGACTCAGAGTTTTTTTTTTCCCCTAAGTGATTTTCAGTTCCAACATCATTTGTTTTAAAAACCTATCTTTGCTTGCATAATATTAGAGGTTACTTTTATTAGAAACTAAATTTAGTTATGTATTTGGGTTTATTTCTCAACTTTGTGTTGAACAGCACTGGTTGGTTTATTGATGCATCATTACCAAGCATAAATACTAGTGACTTAATTTTTGACTCTTTATAGTATATTTATCATTTATTTTTTTTAATTTCAATAGATTTAGGGGATGCAAGAGTTATCTGTTACGTGGATGAGTTGTATAATGTGGAAGTTAGGGCTTTCAGTATTCCCATCACCAGAATAGTGTATACAGTACCTGATAGGTAGATTTTGGTATTTCCCCCTCCTCCCACCCTCCCTCTTCTTAGTTTTCAATATCCATTTCACCACTTTAGATACCCCTCATATAGCTCCCACTTGTAAGTGAGGACATGTGGTGTTTGTTTTTCCATTCTTGAGATAACTTTCCTGACAATAATAGTCTTTGGTTCCATCCACATTGCTGCATAAGACATTTCATTTTCATTTCATTTCATTTTCATCTTACATTTTATATTTTCATCCCTGCTTACACACTCCATGGTGTGTACTCCTCCCACCCATTTTCTTTATGTGCTTATCAGTTGATGGGCACTTAGGTTGATTCCATAATTTTGCCTTTGTGAACTGTGCTACCATGACATTGGGTAGGTACAGGTGTCTTTTTTTTTTATATAAAATGACTTCTTTTGCATTGAGTACATATTCAGTAGTAGGATTGCTAGATTGAATGGTAGGTAGGACTAACTTGTAGTTTTTTTGAAGGCTCTTCATACTGTTTTCCATAGAGGTTGTACTAGTTTATAATTTCAGCAACCGTATATAAGCACTCCCTTTTCACCACATCTCCACTGACATTTATTGTTTTTTGACTTTTTAATAATGGTCATTCTGAGATGGGTAGGATGGTATCTCATTGTGGTTTTAGTTTGCATTTCCCTAGTGGTTAATAATGTTGAACATTTTTTCATATGTAACTTAACCATTTATCTATTTTATTTTGAAAAACATCTGTTCATGTCTTTCACTCACTCTATGATGTAGCTGTTAGTTTTTCTTCTTACTGGTTTGAATTCTTTGTAGATTCTGAATATTAGCCCTTTGTCTAATGTATATTTTGAGAATATTTTCTTCTACTCTGTAGGTTGTCTATTTACTGTGTTGACTATTTCTTTTGCTATGCAGAAACTTTTTAAGTTAAGTCATGTTTATTTTCTTTGGAGGTCTTAGTCATAAATTCTTGCCTAAGGCAATGTCTAGGACAGTTTATTATTATTATTTTTTTTTTAGGAGAGTTGTTCCTATGTTTTCTTCAAGAAATTTTATAGTTTCAGCTTTTACATTGAAGTCTTTAATCCATCGTGAGTGAAGTTTTGTATATGGTGAGAGATAGGAATTTTAGTTTCATTCTTCTGTGTGTGGCTATGCAGTTTTTCCAGCACTGTTTACTGAACAGGGCATCCTTTGCCCAGAATGTTTTTTTCCTACTTTGTTGAAAATCAATTGATCATAGCTATATGGCTTTATTTCTGGGTTCTTTATTCTCTATTTTAGCAGTTCTCAACCTGTGGGTCGTGACCCTTTTTTAACAATGAAAATACATTGCGGCATTAGGAAGGTTGAGAACCACTGCTCTATTTCTTCCTCTTACCTGATGGTTCTGGCTAAGACTTGTTTAATACTATGTTTAATAAAAGTGGTAACTGGGCATCCTGTCTTATTCCAGGTTGCAGGGGAATGCATTCAACTTTTCCCCATTTAGTATAATGTTGACTGTGGATTTGTCATATTTGACTTTTACTATTTTGAGGTATGTTCTTTCTGTGCCTGGTTTCTTTCTTTTTTTTTTTTTTTTTACAGTTTTTGGCCGGGGCTGGGTTTGAACCCACCACCTCTGGCATATGGGGCTAGCGCCCTACTCCTTTGAGCCACATGTGCCGCCCATATGCCTAGTTTCATAAGGTTTTTATCATGAAGTATTGCTGGGTTTTACTGATTTTTTTTTTGTATCTGTTGAGATGATCATGTGGTTTTTGTTTTATGTATGTTGAACCATCCTTGCATCCCTGGGTTAAAATCTACTTCATTGTTTTTTTGTTTTGTTTTGTTTAGTATGTTGTTGAATTTCGTTTGCTAGTATTTTTTTTTTTTTTGAGGATTTTTGCATCTGTGTTCATGATGGATATTGCTGTATAGTTTTTTTTTTTATTTTTTTCTCCTTTCCTGGCTTTGGTATAGGGTAATAATGGCTTTGTAGAATGATGTAGAACAGCAGTTTTCAACCTGTGGGTCACAACCCCTTTGGGGATCTCCTGCACATCAGATATTTACATTATGATTCATAACAGTAGCAAAATTACAGTTATGAAGTAGCAACGAAAATAATTTTATGGTTGGGAGTTACCACAACATGAACTGTATTAAAGAGTCACAGTATTAGGAAGGTTGAGAACCACCGATATAGAATAATCCTCCGTATGTTATGGAACAGTTTCGGTAGGTTAGGTACTAGTTCTTTGTAGCTCTGATAGAATTTGGCAGTGAATCTGTCTAGTTGGGGATTTATTTGTTGTTGTTCTTGGGAGTTTTTTAATTACTAATTCAATCTTGTTCCTCATCATTAGTCTGTTCAGGATTTCTGTTTCTTCCTGACTTAAGCTTAGGAGGTTGTGTATTTCCAAAACTATATCTGTATGGCAGTTGTGGTCGGATGGGGCTGTCCAAGTGACAGCCACAGGTGCTGGGTTCATGGGTGCCTGTTCTACCCAGATCCCCAATGGTGGTGAGGGCATGTGGCACCTGCCTGTGGGATACATAGGAGTGCCTGGCCTCCTTGCTCCCTCCTGGGCCCAGCAGGTACAATGGGAAGGTGGCGCAGTGGATTTTACCCCTGATTTGATGCAGTGCTCTGAGGCTAGGGCCTCAAATGGCACTCCTGGGGTTCTGTCCTCTGTTCCTTTCCCATGTGCAGGCACCTTCGCCTTCTTCTGCAGAGTAGGTTGCCTCACTTCCCTCTCCTTCACTTTTGGAACCTTGTGTCACTTCTGTTTATTCTCAGTGTTTTTAGATTATCCATCTAAAGGTGAATACCTATTTGCCACTTTCATTCCTCTCTGTGAGAGCAGTGTGTATAGGCTCTCCAGCATAATGTATTTTAATATTTGGTTGAGCTAGTAGTTCCTCAGAGCTTTTCTTTTCTTATTTTTTTTTTTTTTTTTTTTTTTTGAGACAGAGTCTCATTATGTCGCCCTCAGTAGAGTGCTGTGGCATCACAGCTCACAACAAACCTCTAACTAACTCTTGGGTTTAAGTGATTGTCTTACCTCAGCCTCCCAAGTAGCTGAGACTTCTGGCGCCCGCCACAACAGAGTCTATTTTTGTTGTTGTTGTTGTTGTTGCAGTTGTCATTGTTGTTTAGCAGGCCCTGGTTGGGTTCGAACCCCAGCCTGCCTCCGTGTTATGTGGCTGGCACTGTAACCACTGAGCTACAGGCACCGAGCCCCTCATAGCTTTTCTTTTTCAGTGTTATCCTAACTAGTCATATTGTATTTTTCTAATTTTTGCCCTATTTCATTTTAAAAAGTACTTGTTGGCATTTTAATTTTTTGGTTAAATTTTAAAATTAATTTGAGGGAGATGTGACAACTTCATGATGTATAGATGTTCATTCAACAACAAGGAATGTTTTTGTATTTTATCAGTTTTGCACTTGGTCTTTAGGAATATTTAAAAGTTTTCCTCCTATTTTGCACATTTCTTGTTATATTTATTCCTGATTTTGTTGGTGTTGTCAATGTGGATTTGCTCTACCAAATCTAATTCTAATTGATGTGTATATGAAAATTGTTGATTTCTGTGCATTAATTTTATTATTTTGTATATATTTTTTAAAAATCTGTTTTAAAATATGAGGCTATAAGTTTTTTGGTTACATAATTGCTTTTGTACAGTTTGAGTCAAGTTATTAGTTTGCCCATCCCCCAAATAATGTACATTGTACCTGTTAGGTGTGAATTTACCCATCCCCTCCCACCTACTTGATTTTTTTGAATGTTATTTCCATATATACCTGTGTATTAATTTTATATCCTGTTAATTTACTGAATTCTTTTCTTTGAAGTAGCATAATAATGGTTCTCTTGAGTTTTCTTAGGAAATATGTAAATACATATACAATAGAACCTCCATGACTGACTACCTCTTTACCTTGACCACCTCCTTAAATTGACCTAGTTTTTGTAGCTTGGTCACGCACCAGGTGAACTAAGGTCTAGTTTCTTATGTTAACCATCTCCTTATGTTGACCAGTTTGTTACAGTCCCTTGGGCAGGGAGAGACAGAATAGGTGGTATTGGAAATAATTGAGGCAATCACCCTCTGAAATACCTGCTTGAGGCTGTTGTACAGTTTAACATTTTTTTAATGTAAGTAAGTGCACTCCAACAATAAAAAGCACAGTAAGTATGAAATATTGGTCCGAAAGCAGTCGAGGCAACATAGCAAGACCCCATGTCTACACAAAATAAAAAAATTAACTAGATATGATGGTGTGTGCCTATAGTCCCAGCTACTTGGGAGGTTGAGGTGGAAGACTGCTTCACTCTAAGAGTTTGAGCTTACAGTGAGGTATGATTGTGCCACTGTGCTCCAGCCTGCAGTGACAGCAAGACCTTGTCTCAGAAAAGAAAAACAACAACAAAAACCTTAGCACTGATACTTCAAGGAGAACCTGATGGATTTAAAATATTTAAATATTTATTTATTTAGTCTCTAGGTATCATTTTCTTTTCTTAAATTTCTTGAAAATGCTATTCTGTTGTTGCCTTGCTTTGTATGTTAAAATAAATGTGGGATTTCATACTACTACTTTAAGTCATCTCCATTTTATTAAGAGTTTTAAAAAATTATTTTAGAAGACTAAAGAAAACGCCTCAGTGTAGTATTATATGCAGTAGAGGAAATGTGATTGTCCTCGGTACTGTTTGGGCTGAAAATTGTTTTAAATTTAAAATTAAATTAAAATTTAAAAGTAAATTATTCATTTATATGCCACATAACAATGTTAAGGTCAATGTTGTCTCACATATATAATGGTGGCCCCTGAAGATTATAATGTAGCCGAAAAATTTCTATCTCCTAGTGTCATCATAGTTAGCACAGTCTTGTAGAGCAACACATTACTCAAGTGTTTGTGGTGAAGCTCATGTAAATAAACCTGCACTGCCAGCTGTATGAAAGTTTAATTAAAATGTAGAACACCTAATACTTGATAAATGACTATGTTACTGGTTACTGGTTTATATATTTAGTGTACTTTTTTATCATTGTTTAGAGGGTCCTTACTCCTACTTATTAAAAAACTTAACCATAAAATAGCCTCAATCAGGTCCTTCAAGAGATACTCCAGAAGAAGGCTTTATTAGTTTAAGAGGTGACAGCCTCATGCGTATTATTACGCTTGAGGGACCAGCCCCATGTGTGTTGTTACTCTTGAAGAGCCTTCCAATGGACAAGGTGTTGAGATGGAATAAATGACTATGTTACTGGTTACTGGTTTATATATTTAGTGTACTTTTTTATCATTGTTTAGAGGGTCCTTACTCCTACTTATTAAAAAACTTAACCATAAAATAGCCTCAATCAGGTCCTTCAAGAGATACTCCAGAAGAAGGCTTTATTAGTTTAAGAGGTGACAGCCTCATGCGTATTATTACGCTTGAGGGACCAGCCCCATGTGTGTTGTTACTCTTGAAGAGCCTTCCAATGGACAAGGTGTTGAGATGGAATATGCTGATACTGATGATCTTGACCCTTTGTAGTTGTAGGCCTAGGCTAATTAATATATGTGTTTCTGTCTTGGGGTTTTTTGTTTGTTTGTTTTTTAAGAGGGAGTCTTATTATGTTGCCCTCGGTAGAATGCCGTGGCGTCACTGCTCACAGCAACCTCAAATTCTTGGGCTTAAGCAATTCTCTTGCTTTAGCCTCACAAGTAGCTGGGACTACAGGTGCCCACCACAGTGCCTGGCTATTTTTTGGTGCAGTAGTCATTGAAATTGTTTAGCAGACCTGGGCTGGGTTCAAACCCGCCAGCCCCGGGTGTATGTGGCCGGCACCCTAACCACTGAGCTTCAGACGCGGAGCCTCTGTCTTGGTTTATAACAAATTCAAAAGTAAAAAAAAAAAAAAAAGAATTAAATAGAAAACTTCTATAGAATAAGGATGTAAAGAGAGAAAATATTTCTGTACAGCTGAATAATATGTATTTTAAGCTAAGTATTATTTCAAACAATTAAAAAGTTTTTATAATTATGAAGTTTATAAAGTAAAAGATTACATTAAGCTAAGGTTAATGTATTAATGAAGGAAGAAATTTTAAAAATACTTGGTATAGGCTACGTGTACAGTGTTTATAAGGCCAAAGTAGTGTACAGCTGTGTTCTAGGCCATCATCTTCATTCACCACTCACTCACTCACTGACTCACAACAAATTCTAGTCCTGCAAGCTTCAGTCATGGTAAGTGCCCTATACAAGGGAGCCTTTTTATGCCGCCTTCTACCATTTTTGTACCATACTTTATGTTTAGAAACACAAATATTTACCATTGTTTTCGAGTTGTGTATAATATTTAGTGTAGGCAAACAATGACATGCTATACAGCTTGGTATCCTCAGGACAGTAAGCTGAACCATATAGGTGGCAGGCTGTGCCATCTAGGGTTGTGTAAGTACATTCTCTGATGTTCACACAATGACAAACATTACCTCTCAGACCATATTCCTGGTGTGAAGCAGTACATGACTATATTAAGAAAAATACACTTACAGAAGTGATACATCCTTAGAAAAAATATAACTCAATTTCAAGTAACTTTTTGAACATTTATTGTGTTAGACATTACGCTGTATTCTTTAAAAAAATAATGTCTCTAAACTTGTGCTTTTTTGATAGGTAGGTAGAAATTATCTTCTTGGACTACCTAAGTTTTTAAATTCTCTTCGAAACTTTACTGATTTTGGATTATAATATGGTATTGCATGGAAAGTTAGACCTATGAGTGCTGATCTAGTAGTATTTAGAAAACAAATGTATCTTTGTTGTTTAATTACTAATGACATTACCAAAAATGATACTGAGTGGTGATCTGGATCTCTTTGGCTGTATCTCCCAGTTACTGGTGGAGAAAGCTGAAGCAGTTTAACTAAAATCACAACTTTCATCTCAGTGGTAAGATTCTTGTCACACATCTGGAAGGGCATCCGATCTACCGTATTTCATGCTCTCACTTTTTTTTTTTTCAATCCTTCTCTCAAAACTTTATTGATATTACATATATATCAACACATATTACGTATACTTATATATCAGTATAGATGTGATATATATATTTATGGTCAGTAACTCTAATATTGGTATGTATAATACCTCATTGTATAAAATACAAGCTTTATTTAATCATTTCTCTACAAGCAGTTATTTATGGTATTTCCAACTTTTTGTGAAAAATATCCTCACTCATATTTTGAACTCTTGTGTGATTTTACTTTCTTATGATAAATTTGCAGAAATGAATTTCTCAGCCAAAAACTATATTGTATATCATGCTGTCACTTTCATCCCTGCTCTTATAGGAAGCCTTTCTTGATTCTGATCTATACTGATTCTTCTCCTTTTTCTTATTTCCTCTAGCTCCTTTAGCTTCTAATGTATACTTTAAATTTTTTGTGTATTCAGGTCTCACTTCCCTTGTCTTACACTCTGAAGCAGAATGAACTCTTTTAGGCTAATAGGTAGGTACTCTTCTCTTTCTTTTGTATTTCTCATAGAACATACGCTTCTGTTCCTTTTCTTATAACCCTTCAAGAAATACTCTGTTGATTACTTAAGACATTGAGGTGAGTCTTGGTGCAATATGTGTCATATGACTTAGTGCCAGGAGTACCTTGATTGCAAAGGAGTACCTTTACCCCATCATGCTCCATGTGTTTCTGTTCCAAAGCTGCCTGCTAACTCAGAGTATGGATGGCCCTCACAGCTAGAGAACTGGTCTCTACCTGTGATTTTTTTTTTTTTGCAGTTTTTGGCCGGGGCCGGGTTTGAACCTGCCACCTTCAGTATATGGGGCCGGCGCCCTGCTCCTTTGAGCCACAGGCACCATACTCTGTGATTTTTGAAAACACTTGTCGCAGTGTCTTCTTGTCTACTTGGAGTTGTACTGATCTGAGAGTAAGGCTAGTGGGTTCCAGCTCTGCTTTGGAGCAGAAATGTAGCCAAATCATTTAACCTGTTTGGACTTTGGCTTTCTTGTCTAACTATGGGATTTCTACTAAATGATTTTAAAGGTTCTTTATAGCTGTAAAATTCTGTAATTCTCTGAAAATGTGTTCTCTAAGTACTAATGCTCATTGCAAAATGTAATGATTATGTTTCCAAAATGTCTTGCTTATTGTTGTGCAGTTAAGGAAGTTAAAAAGTTTACATTTAGAAAAAAAAAAATTTAATGATCTGGTTGAAGGATTTGTAGCGCCCGACCTGTATCTGACAGCAAAATACTCACTTTTAGGTTTTCTGGGTAGGGTCATAAGCCTCATTAAAGTGGCTTGTTCACTGTTTGCTAGAGGGAATTCTAACACAATCCATTTATCAATCATGGTTGCTTATCAAGTGGAGTGTGAATCTGTTTGTAAGAATTTTACATGAACTGTGCATGTAATATAGTTACCGTTTAGCATTTCCTTTGTTGAACACATACAGATTTACTTCTGGTCACCTCTATGTGTGAGTGTATATAAAATTCGGTTCTGATAATATTCCTGCATTTCATTATCTTTAGAGTAGTGGGTTACATCTTTGCTTGATGATTGCACATTATTAATAGGTAGTACAGTTGGTAAGGCTACTTTAAAGTATTTTGTTATCTGGATGCGGTTATATCATAGGTGGAATCATCTAGTGGTGTTTATAGTCACTCAACAGGCAACATGCAATGAGATGTATGTTATTCTTTTTTTCCTTCCTAGGGAGGTTTTGCTGTATATTTTCAGTTAAGCAAAGAGACTTGGTAAATTGTTCCTGTGGTTTTATTTATTTAGACTTTTAAAATTACTATTTTATGAGTTTTATATAAATAGTTTATTTTTAAAGTATATACTTTCAATGAATTTTTCTTTGTATCAGTATAACTTTCTCATATGAATATATTAATTTTGATTTTTAAGTTTCTTATATATGTAGTTTTCACAGATGAGTTTTATAAACTGTTTTGGGGTTATTTCAGTGTGATTTGTTAACTGAAAATAAAACCCCCAAATTTTATATCCATCCAACTTTGTGTAATGTGTTAGTACTGCTGTTTTACTAAACTGATTTTTTATTAAAATATTTTAAAATTATTTAATCAAATGCATTTTTTAGCTAGTGTTTCTGTTGTCAAATTCATTAATAATGTGGGCATAATCAGATTAGAACCATATTTATAAAGTTCTTATTTACATATACTATGCAAATGACAGTTATCTTATTATTGGAAAGTAGTGATGAGCAGAAAATATTGAAAAAAAACAGCATAATCGTTTAGAAGCTGTGGTTTTCATATTTGAAATTTTTGTGAAGCTTATTTTCTAGTGTTAATAAGAATATATAATTAAATATATAATTTTACGTTTAGGATGATAAATTACTTTTTATTTAAAAAATTTTCAAACACGCTGAAAAATAGAGAACTCTGTATGCCTATCACTTTGATTCAGAATTTAAAATTTAAAAATCTTGTTTGATCTTTTTTTTTTTTTTTGTAGAGACAGAGTCTCACTTTATTGCCCTTGGTAGAATGCTGTGGTGCTACAGCTCACAGCAACCTCCAACTCCTGGGCTTAGGTGATTCTCTTGCCTCAGCCTCCTGAGTAGCTGGGACTACAGGTGCCTGTCACAAGACTGGCTATTCTTTTTTTTTTTTTTGTAGAGACAGAGTCTCACTGTACCGCCCTCAGGTAGAGTGCCGTGGCGTCACACGGCTCACAGCAACCTCTTAACTCTTGGGCTTACGCGATTCTCTTGCCTCAGCCTCCCGAGCAGCTGGGACTACAGGCGCCCACCACAACGCCCGGCTATTTTTTGGTTACAGTTTGGCCAGGGCTGGGTTTGAACCCGCCACCCTCGGCATATGGGGCTGGCGCCCTACTCACTGAGCCACAGGCGCCACCCAAGACTGGCTATTCTTTTTGTTGCAGTTTGACCGGGGCCAGGTTTGAACCCACCACCCTCGGTACATGGGGCCAGCGCCCTACCCAAATATTTTGAAGTAAATTATCATCACGACAGTTTACATACATGCTTAAATATGTGTGCATCTTCGAAAAATAAGGACAATTTGGGTGGCACCTGTGGCTCAAGGAGTAGGGTGCCGGCCCCATATGCATATGCTGGAGGTTGTGGGTTCAAACCCAGCCCTGGCCAAAAACCACCAAAAAAAAAAAAAAAAATGAGGACAATTCACCAATTATATATCACAATGTTATTACCATTCATAACAAAATTAACAATTATTCCTTAATATCAGGTATAATTTTATATCTCCTTTATTTTTTTCTAAAATTTATGAGGACATGGGAATACAGATAATTATTTCAATTTCACTTAAGCTCTCCTTTCCTTTTATTGTGACCTTTTGAGTAGTCTTTTCTGTGCCATAGCTTCCCTGTCTGTAAATCGAGTAAGTTTAGATCATGTGATCTCTCTGCTCTCTTTCCTCTCTCATTGCTTGTGCCTCACTGGGTGGAACTGGTTGTTAGCTACAAGTCTGACTTAGGAAACCTGGTACAGAACCAGGTGAATGTGATTTCCTCCAGCTATGTATCCAGCTACTCGCAAGAGCAAGTTTTTTTGTCTTATAAAGTAGGAAAACTGGGATGGTGTTTTATCCCCTGTTGTATTCCCAGCATCTGCCACAGAGCATGGGATATAATAAGCACTTAATAAGTGAGAAATTGAATAGATTAATACATAAGTGAATTTATTACTTAGTTAATCAATGTTCAGATGTAATAGGCAAAACCAGCCAAGTGGAGGAAGATGTTGTATAGCCAGGTATAGTAACCAAGTCATTTCTTAAGTTTCTTTTGGTGAGGTCTAGGAACTGTCTCAAGAGACCTTTACTGTTTAATATAGCCATTATGAATGTTTTCTTACAGGCAAAGCACTGGCAGCATATTCACAGGAAGTAACTGAGAGTGGTCATTGCTGTGAGTTAAATTGTGTCCCCTCAAAAGCTTTGGAAGTCTTTATCCCCGCTGCCTGTGAATGTGACCTGTTTGGAAATAGAGCCCTTGTAGACAGTCAAGTTGAGATGAGATCAACGGTAGGGCCTTAATCCAACATACAGTTCCCTTATGAAAAGGGGACATTTAAAGACAGAAAGGCATAATGTAACGTACCTTGTTCCAGTATCCCTGCAAAACTAATACAGAGACTTAGACATAAATCTTTGGGTAGAGGTTGAGATCATAAATTTTCCAAATAATTTTAATAGGAAGCTCAGGATAATGTTCTATTCCATGTAAATTGCTAACACCTTATCATGAATACCATTGTTTTTTAGCCATATGTGAGCTTCGGGCAACAGAATAAGGACAGAGAAAAAACAGAGAAAAGTAGGAATAGAGGGCAGAAAGAGACATGCTCTTTTTCCGCCTGTGACCAGGTAGAGCCAAACCAGTTAGTGTTTCTAAAATGATTTGTTTTTACATAGGGCCTCCAAGAAGTTTCTACTTTAACAGTGATATCTCATGGGATCCGCACTTCAAAATGCAGGTAGTTAAGTATCCTTGCACAGGATCAGAAAGAAAATATAAAAAGAAAAGTATTTACTTTTTCCTAATCCCAGGCAAAAGGTTTGATAGAAGAAAGTTGGAACTATTTTCTGAAGCTAACTTTTGTGTGACTCTCAATTTTGGGGATTTAGTATAGCATAGTTAAATATTTGAGCTCTGGAATCAGACTCCCTGGGTTGAAGTCCTGGCTTTACCCGTTGTTACTTCTGTGTTCTTAGACATGTTATTTTACCTCTTTAATCTGTCTTATTATCTAAAAATAAGGATAATGATACCTCCCTCAAAGTGGTAAGGATCAAATTATTTAGGCATATAAAGGTTGTAGACCAGTATACAGCACATAGCACTCATAGTTAGAAAATATTTTTTGATTGTTATGCTGATAACAAAAGGACTCCTTATTTTTCACCACAAGAATTCAGAATTCTTTTTTTTTTTTTTTTTTTGAGACAGACTCTCACTATGTCACTCTTGGTAGAGTGCCGTTAGAGTGCAGCTCACAGCAACCTCAAACTCTTGGGCTTAAGTGATTCTCTTGCCTCTGCCTCCCAAGTAGCTGGGACTACAGGCACCCATGACAACAACTGGCTATTTTTTTTGTTGCTGTTGTCATTGTTGCTTTATCTGGCCTGGGCTGGGTTTGACTGCCAGCCTCGGTGTATATGGCCAGCACCCTACCCACTGAGCTACGGGCGCCGCCAAGAATTCTCTAGATTTATGAAATAATATGTATATTCTAGTTAGATATTAAGAAAATAGTAATGAATTAGACTTAATAAGTATAGTTTCCCCCATGTATGTAGCTTGATAATAGACAACCTTTTACTTAGAGGGAACAGTAAAGATCTAATTTCTATGATAAGGGGAAAAGTTTTCATACTTTAGTAACGTATGTACTCTGTAAATGTACATTTAACAAATCATCTATCCCAATAATATAGTTCCCAGGGATGTTAATGCTTCTGAAAAATGCATGTGTATTGAATGCTTACTGAGTTCTAGTGGTTATAATTTATTTCTGAAAGCCAGATACAAACATGATCAAAAAACTGATTGTGACCAAAATATTTGTACATTCTGATTCACAAAGGGTTACATAAGGTTACTTACAGGTCTTGTTTTTTTTTTTTTTTTTTTTTTTTTTCTTTAGACCCAGAGTTTCACTTTGTTGCCCGGACTATAGTGCCTTGGCATCAGCCTAACTCACAGCAACTTCAAATTCTCTGGGTTTAGGAGATCTTCCTGCCTTAGTAGCTGGGACTACAGGTGCCTGCCACAACACCGACTAATTTTTCTGTTTTTGGTAGAATCAAGGTCTTGCTCTTGCTCAGGCTGGTGTGGAACTCCTGAGCTCAAAGGATCCTCCCACCTCAGCCTCCCAGAGTGCTAGGATTATAGACAGGAGCCACTTACTTATAAGCTGTTTAAAAAGCTACTATGAGAAAATAGAATTTCTGAATTTTGAATTATTCATTGAGCAGTGTAATTTGGATGGTCTAAGAGATACCCTTGATTAGGGGCTCTTTAATACCTTGGAGCACCAAGGGGCTATGTGGCTATTATACATGTAACAATGAAAGTATTGCTGGTAGCCTCAAATGCTATCTTTGAAATGAATGGAATTCACAGTAAAGGCTATTTCAAGTAGGCTATTTCCAATGCTGGATAGCTGTGGTTTATGTAGACACACCTTACATATGTTGAATCTTTTTATAATATAATAATGACAATCAAATTCTATCAGCTAACATTTTGTGAATTTCTGCTGTTCGTAGATATACCAAGTTCGGCTAGTGCTTACTATCATATTGAAAAGACTTGATTAGGTTCTGATTTGAATTAGAAAAGAGGAAGACCATAAGTGCATGCAATCCAGATTCCCCTCTTCAATTGCTTATTTTTTTGTTATAGAATAAATGTAAGTTGTGTGTCTTGATATTAGACTAGAAGTTAAAAGGGGGGGTATTAGAGTTTTTTTTCTATATAGTCCTTGAGAACTGTGTCAAAAGGACAAATTGGAAATAGACAGTAATTGGAAAGGTTTCCTATGGTAGGTGAAGGTATTTTTAGTAAAAATCAACTTCTATGAACTATAGAGGGAATTTCCCCCCAAAGTCTGGAAAGCATATTAAGTCACAGTCTTATTTGATCAATTATGCTTTCAGGATGGAATAGAAAGCAGGTCATGGGGTGCTGCTAAATATATGTCAGCGTTTGGATACTTGAATTCATGGCACCATTTGACACGGTTACAGATGTGGGCCTGCGAGGCGATAGATGCAGTGGTAATGGTAAGAGGCCCAGCTTCGCTGGTGTTGGTTCATGTAACTTCATAGGTATGTCTGGAAGTCTCTCACTGTCAGTGAATATTAAATATAAAGAAACAGAAAGGATAGCATTCCAGATTGGAAATACAAATAGGTAGTTATGAGATCCAGGAGGAAAGAGAGCAATTCAACATAGAAGCAGATTATTTTAATAATAAGCACATGTTGCTTCCATCAGGGAACAAACTGCAGACTATGTAGCTCACTGAAAGATAAACTTTGAAAAATATATCTTTATGCTTATTCTGACAAACCCCATGATCAGAAAGTAAACTTGGCCCATTTTTAAGTTGCATTATTTTGTCTATAGACTGAATTGCTGTGAGTATCATTTGTGGCATTTTATTGTTGCCAAACAAGGTAGGGAGTTGAGAATCGAAAACCACTGCTTAATAAAAGAATACAACATACGAGTTTATATCAAAACATAGTAGTAAGTAGCATCTGTGAGGCTGCTGCCCATTTTCACAGGTATAAATGATTCTCGTGAGTATAAATCTGCTGCTTACTCATTCCGTGATTCATTTCCGTCATACAGCGCTTTCATTACTAAGTGTGCATTTAGTTCGTTGGGAAGATTTTCACATTATGATATGTTGTTGAAACAATAGGAATATGCCTTATTCAAATAAGATAAAGGATAGCTTTTTTAAGGAAGAGCTTTTCAAGATACTTTTAACGTATCTTCCCAGGGTTTTGTTTTCTTTAGTTTTTATTGGTTGAAGATTTTTTATTTATTAACAATAAATGCTATTCATATTGCAAACTAAATTACCTTTTTCAGTTTTTTGTTAAACAATCTGTCTAGTGTCAGAATCTTCACTCCTTATCCATATTTTCTGAAACAACTTCTTCAGTTTTAAAAGTATAATCTAGATTGATGTTTATAAAAGTCACAAATAGTGACTGTCTCCCTAGTATAATTTCAACCAATCTCTCATTAAGTGGGTTTAACAAACACATTTCTTATCAAGTAAGATATGCTAATTAAAAGGATTTAATTGTGTAAAATAGCCTAAATTATGATAAGGTATTAGATTGTACAACAGGAAAAATTTAGTTTCTCTACACATTTCTCTTCAAAAGTGAACCTCATTTTGGGGACCTCATATGCATCTGTTCTCTGTTGTGATTCCACATGGTAGAGGTAAAATAGCAAACAAATGTGATTTAATGGGTGGTCACATCCCACTCAACAATGACATTGTTTGTTCACATTGGTGTCCTTTTTCTTTCTTTCCTTCTTCCTTTTTTTTTAGGCAGAGTCTCTATGGCCTTGGGTAGAGTGCCTTGGGTGGAGTCACAGCTCACAGCAACCTTAAACTCTTGGGCTCACATAGTCCTCTTGCCTCAGCCTCCCAAGTAGCTGGGACTACAGGCGCCTGCCACAACACCCGGCTAGTTTTCCTGTTTTTAGTAGAGACAGGGTCTCATTCTTGCTCAGGCTGGTCTTAAGCAGTCCACCCACTTCAGCCTCCCAGAGTGCTAGGGTTATAGGCGTGAGCCACTGCACCCGGCTGGTGTCCTTTCTTTGGCAGATTTCTTGTATCCCTTCTCAACTATGTTCTAGTATCAGTCATTTCAATATTGTATCAAGTATTAAGAAATATTTTCATTCAAGTCAGTCTGACTGTTTGGTACCTAGGATTCCTGGTTGCTAAGGAGCAGGAAGGCAGCAGATTTGACCCTTGATGGGAAGGAGGCCCTTTATTTTTTTCCATCAGCTTCCTCTGTCACCCAGTTCTTCATAAACTGACAGAACCAGGAGTAGCTGGAGTAGGGTGTTAGTCACCGATAAACCAGGTGACTTTGGAACAAAAGTGATTAAATCTTTACAGATCCCCTCTTTCTCCACTTATTCCTTTTCTCTATTCATTGGCTCCTCAGTTACCCAGACAGTTACATTGTTTACAGAATTATCTTTGACTCTCAAACACAATTATGCAGTAACTTAGGTCTGTCTGCTTTGCTTCCCTTCTCCTTCACCAGCACCCTGGTCCAGACTCCCACTGCCTAGACTTCCTGCTTCCATTTCTCTGTTATGATGCTGCTACTGCTGGTAATAATATTTATTTATTCCTTGACAAAAAACATTGAGTGACATCTATGTGCTTATGAAATAGTGTCCCAGCTTCCTAACATGGCTTCCAAGGCTCTCTGTAAACAGACAAACCAACCTTTTTTCTGGCTTGTGTGTGTTTGTACCGCCTGGTCTGCTCCCTTCTCAAACTGATCCATTCCCTGGTGTTCCCTATTGTGTGTTTCTTTTTCCCTGTCTCCATCTGTGAAAATCTTAGATATCGTTCAGAACCCAACTAAATGTTGCTTCTTTTTCTGAATCTTCCTATTGCCAGTAGCCTTTCCTTGCTCTAAAATCGCAGAGATTGTTGTGCTTTCGTCAGAGTACATGTTATCTCTGGGCCTGCAGATGTGCTTATGTCATCTGCCTTTCCTCAGCATGGGGCATATGGAAAAAAACAGCCCCCGGTCAGACTGGTGTAGGTTCAAATCCCAGCTTTGCCAGTTTCTAGATGTTTGATACAGAGCCCCTAACATCATTCATCCTGTTTTTTCTTCCTCAGAATCTTAAAATAAGGGTTATGGAGGGTTAAATCATTTGACTTCTGTAAAGCATTTAATGCTCTTACTTAACAAGTATTCAATAAATATGCATTTCTTTTTCTTTCTGTTTTAAAATGTATAATTCCTGATAGTTTATTATGCTTGGCACTCAAGTGTCTATTGAAAATAATTTAGTTCAATTTATCCAATTGCTATCATCAAGTTAAATCAATAAAAATTTATTCAGACCTGTACAAAAGGCCTTAGAGTAGGTGCTGTCATGGATACAAAAACATATGTATAACATTATCCTGGTCCGTTGTCTCCTGGAACGTCTAGCCTCTACATGTGGAACAAGGGTATAAGTGAAAGAAAAGCTAAATAACTTTATGTATTGTTAAAATAGCCAATTCTTGTAAACACAGGTGAAAACCCAATACATTGCCTTGTAGTTAAAGGGATCCCTAGGTGCAAGAATAGGATTCTGGTGTGAGTGGTGCACCCAGGCTGTTTGATAGGAAGTGGATAAAAAGCACTTGGGTATCCTTGGAGGGTAAAGGCCTTTCTCATGCAAATCATCACAAAGAATGTTTCACTGAGTGCTTCTTAGCCTTTAGCTTTTGCCCTCCATCTGGAGAAACAAAGCCGGGAAGCAGTGTGAGAGCCTACGAGCATCAGAAAGCAAAGGATCCTACAAGAAAAGGCTCAACTAAGTGTAGAACTTGAGAATACGGCATTCATGAGCACAAATCTGGCTCAGTGACATAGGAAGTTGATATTTGAGACAGGCCTGCTTAGTAAAGGACAGTTATATTTTTCATGATCCTACTCAAAGGCTAATTTGTTTTTCATATTCTTTTCATTCATTAATCAAGGCTATGATTTATTGACCACCTGTGTCAAATTGGCTTCTAAGGAAGGCAGATGCTGAGCCAGAATTACCAGCAAAAGGGCTGTGGGGGAAGATACAGTACCCATGAAAGATAAAAGTCTCGAGAGGAAGTAGGATTGGACTGGGGAAGCTTTCAGAGTGGCCAGTTGATCTGACACTTGAGAAAGGAAAGGGGAGGGAAGAGGAAGCAGAATTGGGGCTTGATTGGCCATTAGAAGAGACTCTAGTTGGGTAGAAATGGCCACACACTCTCATGGTCAGTCATTGGTGAGGAAGCATGGGGCCTCGGCTTGTCTGTGGTGCCAGGTCCGAGTGGCCTTAGCCCTGGAGCCCATCAGCTTATGGCATTCCTCTGGGACCATTTCTTTCTTGATGACGTTGCACCTCAGTGTCTGCCATACATTTTCAGTATTAAAATTTAAAGTCCATGAAAGAATTAGTTTAAATTAGGTGTTGAACGTAATTGGTGGGGCTGAAAATTTCACTAAAACAATAAAACTCTTGTAGAAGCTGTACTTAGTATTGGTTGACTTGCATTATTTGAGTGTTGTTGTTTTTTCAACTATTAAATGTGGATAATAACATATATCTTTCCTATCTACCCCACAAAGTTGTTAAGCCATCTAAGAAGGTAAGAAAAAGTGATCTTTAGGTCAAAATGAAGGGAAGCAGGCAGGGCTATTCCTTGTACTCATAAAGAATGGAAATGATTATTACACACAGAAAAAGTACATAAAAAAGAAAGTTCTTTAAAATGCATTAAAGAGTTAGCTATTTATATATTCCCATGGCTAGTCTTATTATAATGCAAATAGTTACCCCCTACCCAATCCTGGTGTAAATCTTGAAGTTTCTAGGTAGCCTTGTTTAAAACCAGGGATATTATACATATTTATACTTAAAGTGAAAAATATTAGCTAGTTACTGATTTCTCAGAGATAAAAAGGATAATATTTTTACAAATTAACTGAAACCACAGTTTATTTTTTATTTTTTTTTTTTTTTATAGAGACAAAGTCTCACTTTATGGCCCTCGGTAGAGTGCCGTGGCCTCACACGGCTCACAGCAACCTCCAACTCCTGGGCTTAAGCAATTCTCTTGCCTCAGCCTCCCAAGTAACTGGGACTACAGGCGCCCGCCACAATGCCCGGCTATTTTTTGGTTGCAGTTCAGCCGGGGCCGGTTTGAACCAGCCACCTTTGGTATATGGGGCCGGCGCCTTACCGACTGAGGCACAGGCGCCGCCCCGAAATTTTCTTTTTTTTTTTTTTTTTTTGTAGAGACCGAGTCTCACTATACCGCCCTCGGTAGAGTGCCATGGCCTCACACAGCTCACAGCAACCTCTAACTCTTGGGCTTACGCGATTCTCTTGCCTCAGCCTCCCGAGCAGCTGGGACTACAGGCGTTTCTTTTTATTTTTTTTGGCCAGGGCTGGGTTTGAACCCGCCACCTCCGGCATATGGGACCGGCGCCCTACTCCTTGAGCCACAGGTGCCGCCCCACAGTTTATTCTAAATTAGAGATCTAGCAAACTTTTTCTGAGAAGAGTTAGAAACCAAATATTTTAGGCTTCCCTGAGCTCTGTGAGTCACTTGTGGGTCTCTGTTGGATTTTCTCTTCATTTCCTTCTTTCTTTTTTTCATCCTTCTCTCTTTCCTTCCCTCTTTCCTTCCTCTTTTACTTTAAAAAATGTGAAAATCATTCTTCAGGGTATACAAAGATAGGACTTAGACTGTGAGCCCTCCTGTACATTGAATTCTGCTTAAACTTACTTGCGACTTCAACATAATTTCAGAAGTTAACAGAACCTCCAATTCTGTATTTTTTAAAAAAGGGAATGGAATTTGGAGGTCATTCTGTTCTGGACTTGAATCCCTCTTTTATTCTTTTTGTGACTTGTGCATGTTATTTAACTGCTAAGATACTCAGCTTCCTCGCATGTAAAATAAGAACAATGCTGCCTGACTGGGTGTGGTTGTCTGGATTTAATGAAATAATTTGTGAAAGGTACTTTGCCCAAAGATTATTACATAACAGAGCATGGACAAATGTTATTTCTTTTCCTTCATTCCTCTTGTTTGTTATTTTCTTTCCATTCTTTTTTTCCCTTTCTTTGAATTGTTCTAGCAAAATTCTAGACTGTCTCCACTATGTTATCTTAGAACTCTCTGTTTAACCTAATTAGAGTGTTCAGGGACAAAGAGACAACTTCCCTTCTTTCCTCTCTGCAGATTCACTGGAATGAGCTGACAGTAGACAGATTAACAGGGAAAAAAGGCATACAGATTTGTAACATGTACAGGGACACAGAGGTCCCACAAACAGGAGGTTCAAAGAAGGGCCAGATGGTTGAGGCTTAAATGCCCTCTTCATACAGAAGACGGACATGGGAGCTCTAGATAATTTTAGAGGTCATTGATTTGTAAGGGAAATGAATGAGCCCTAAAACAGTTAACTGGCCTGTGACAAGGTTTCTCTGAGCTCTGGAGGAGGTTGTGGCAAATTACAGGAAGGGGAGGGTAGAACTGATAGAGATAAAGGATCCCAGATAACTCTGCCCTCAGAAGAATAGATGAAAAGTCTATCTAGGTGTGGTTATAATTTTTGATGTGTTCTCTGGTGGTTAATCTTTGCTGGTTACTTAATGAGATTTTTATGTTTTAAGACAGTTGCATTTCTTCTGGAGAAGCTTCTCTTAATCAGAGAAGGGAACTTCAGAGAAAGTCCCTTCCAGTGCTTCCAGCAAGGAAGGGGATCAGAGAGAGGGGTCAAGGGAAGGTCAGAGAGAGACCTTGGTTCTGGGTCCTTTCAGTTTTCTTTAATTCAGTGCACTCATTATGCCAACGAGACATCTTTGGGGATATTTCGTTCTGATCCAACAAGTCACAAACTTGGTAAGCATTTTGATTACTTCGGATAGATTACTGATTTTACTTCTTCTTACATGTAATTCCTATCCACCAAAGGCAGTCACCCTGGATCTCTTCAGTGGTGTCCTATAATCTATATTTTAAAAATAGTATATGCTAGGGGCAACATTTTCATGTGAATTTTAGAGAATTTTTCCTAGAATTCTCTAAAGAATATTCATATTCTCGAAGATTCTAAGAGAATTCTCTTAGAATCTACAAGAATATATATTTAGAATATAAGTATAAATACTCTAAAATATATTTAGAATATAAATATCTTGTAGATTCTAAGAGAATTCTAAGAATATAAATATTTTGAACCATATGCTAAACTAGTAGATAAAACTCCAAACTGAAAAAAAAAGATATACAGAGAGGTGGGGGTAGGGATGGATAATTGTTCATTTTGCTACACGAATCTTAACTTTGCTGTTTTTTTCAGTTGCCTTTTATAATTATTTGAATCCTACCTGTAACTCCCTAGATCAGTGGTTCTCAACCTGTGGGTCGCGACCCCTTTGTAACAATGAAAATACATCCTGCGTATCAGATACTTACATTATGATTCATAACGGTAACAAAATTACAGTTATGAAGTAGCAACAAAAATAATTTTATGGTTGGGGGTCACCACAACATGAGAACTGTATTAAAGGGTCGTGGCATTAGGAGGCATTAGGAAGGTTGAGAACCACTACTCGAGTTAGATCACCAAGAGCATTTCTGGTTGGCTGGATAATAGCAAGTGTTGCTTGAGGTTTCTTTCTTAGAACTCTAGCATGCTCCTTGATGTTGCAGCCGTGCATATTTTAAATCACTTTTAGTCTGAAATATCCATTGACTAAAATAACAAGCAGTTATGTCTGTCTTCTTTATTGTACTGTTAACTTCTTGTCTTTATATTATATGTAAATTTGTCAGGGTGGCAGTCTGCTCTCAATTCTTGATGTGCTCTTGACCAAAGAATGACCAGACACACCAAAGGGTCAGGTCCAGCCTCCTGGCAGACTGCTAACCTAGTTTTTTGGCTCCTTGCTTGGAAAAGGCACAAACAGGGCCCTTGTAACAGAGTGACCACAAGCAAGAAGCAATTTCGTGAGCAGCTTTTTGTAGAAGGGATTGGGTCAGTCTCTGCCAGTGAAGAAAGATTGACATTCTCTCACCTCTCCCCCTCCTCTCTCTTTGTTTTTTCTCCTCCCCTTCCCCCCTCTCTCCCTCTCCCCTCTCCGCTCCTCTCCCCTTCCTCTCTTCTCTTTTTTCTCTTTTCTCTTTCTCTTGCCTCTACTCCCCTCCCCTTCCCCCCTCCCTCCTCTTCCTCTGAGAAACAACAATTCTGCTGTTTTCTTTTATTGGCCTGGTTGGGGGAGGGCTTTTATGAGGTGTGGGATGTTCCAGTGATTAATAGGTGTTCTGAAGGTTTTATCTACTTACCCAGCTCCCTCTCAGATAGCCCACCTTTTTTATGGGGGCGGGGGGGGGGGGAACCACATATAGATTTAAGTTAATGACATGCTAATTAGCCTTAGGTTACTATAGGCCACTTTCTAAATCTTACTGTCCCTGGGCTGGGGAATCCCCAGACTGGTGAGAGTTCCTTCCTTCTCCAGCTATAGTAGTTGCTTGGGATAGTAAGATTAATGGTGGGGCAGCACTGAGACTGAGGAGTGTCTGCTCTTACCCTTCTCCTGTGGTGGGGCAGTTGCCTGAGGCAACACCAAGGCAGGGTACCCTTGTCTGCAGAAGAGCAAAGATCTTGGCTGTCTGCCTAATGAAACTCTTCTACTGTGCTTCAAAGTTCAGCCTAGCACAACCCTGAGGCCTGTAGCTCGGTAAGGACCAGGACAGCCTTAGCATTCAACTCAGCTTGGCTACAATTTGGAAAGGTTTCTTCCTGATTGTAAGCCCCTCAACCTCCCTCTATAACGCACATTTACGTAAAAGAACTTGAAATTGTAAATTCTTTCACAGCGCCTTGAGATATATAAGTCTTCTGCCAGTCTCTTGCCCGTTTTACAACCCAGGAATGGGACTCATCACTTTTCAGGACAGTACTCTCCCAGGAGGGGGAGGCTGAGCACCAGTCAGCAGACACAGATGGCTTACTCACCTTGGCCAGCCTCCCTCTGACTTCCTCCAGGACTTTTCTACTAGCTCTCCCCAATGCTTCACACCCTTACTGCCTTTTGTTTCAGGGGATCTGAGTTCAGTCTTTGTCCCCTATTGTGTTAGTCTCTCTCCTTTATCGCAATAGTGTTGAGTGAAGTCTTCCTTTCTCTTTAACTTATCTGATACAATTTCCCTATGGCAGTGATTGAAAGTAAAGTCTCTGCGGTCAGACTTTACATCCTCCGTATTAACCTGGATGGAAGTGGAAGACATTATTCTTAGTAAAGCATCACAAGAATGGAGAAGCATGAATCCTATGTACTCAATTTTGATATGAGGACAATTAATGACAATTAAGGTTATGGGGGGGAAGCAGAAAGAGGGATGGGGGTGGGGCCTTGGTGTGTGTCACACTTTATGGGGGCAAGACATGATTGCAAGAGGGACTTTACCTAACAATTGCAATCAGTGTAACCTGGCTTATTGTACCCTCAATGAATCCCCAACAATAAAAAAAAAAAAACTGCCATAGAATCCTGACTTCATTTTGCTGCATGAGTCACATAACCTCTCTAAGCTTCAGGTTCCATATAAATAAAATAGAGATAATGGTACCTCCCTATAGGACTTCTGTGAGGATTGCGTAGGTCAAGAATGTAAAACAATTAGCATACTGCCTGGTATATTAGATGTTCCATACATTTTTGGACTTAGTTTTGGGGGTAATAACTACATAAAAAGTTTCTTGATATCTGTTTTTAAAAATAGTAAACTGGTCTTGTGCAGGATATTCTATTTGCATAAATATTCCATTTGGTGAATTATCAGTGTATACTTTTGGGATATCTACTTTGCAATGTGAAGTCTATTTAGTTCTTGAAATAATGACAAAAATGCATCAGCAACAGTGGAAGCAAGGAACTGGCTCTATATCTTATCCAGAAGTGTCTGATCTGCTTAGGACAGTGAGAGCGGTTACTTCTGAGGCCATGTTGTGAAACAGTATCTTTGGGAAACAGTGACAAACTGAAATATTTGTTTTCAGACAGTCTAGCAAGTTACTCAAACAAATGAAGAAAACTGTGCTCTTCATATTTTAAAGTTTTAAATATCTCCTACTTAGGCTATCCTAAAGCCAAAAACTTAAAACTAAAATTCAAATGCTGAGTTTTCTTTTAATAGATATTATATTTTAAAGTGCAGATTATGTTTCAGTACTCTACTATCTTGAAGCTACATCATGAAACATTGCCTGAATCCCTACATTTTAAAGAAATGTATATGAAATGATATGTTTTTCTCTAGGGGGTGGGGAAGGAGCATAGTAACATAGTGGAAACTACTGTTCTCTGACTACATGTCATAATAAATGTCTAGTCACAACAGTTCTCTATCCAATGCATGCTATATCTGTAAAACCACTCCTCCCCTCTTCCTTCGCTTACCAAAAGTAATTTGAGGTAAATTCACTTGAATTGTTATCTGACTTTTCATGATCTATATTCTATGAAGACCCTGCTTGCAGTTCTGAGTGACTTACAAAGATAACAGTGATGATCTGGGAGCCAGAATCCGATGCTGGTTTTCCATTCGTAAACACAGATAACATGATAGTCTTTTCTGGGTGGTTTTTCTTTTTTGACTCATTACCTCTTACAGTCTATTTACTTTGTTTATATTTCTTGTTAATATAACTTTTATAATATTAGAGTAACAGTTGACCCTTGAATTCCAGGGTTGGGGGCTCTGAGCTCCCCCTGCATAGTTAAAAATTTGCATATAATTTTTGACTATATCATGAGAAAATTTTTCATTTCTTCACTTTAAGTAAGATGAGGAAGAAAAAAAACAAGTTGGTCTTGCTATCTCGAGGTGGCAGAAGCAAAAGAAAATTCATGTAAAAGTAGACCCTGAAACAGTTTTATGTTACAGGAAGGGGTTACAAGAAAAGGCAAAGCCCCATAAACTGTGTGAATACAGATAAAAAGACATATTGTGGTTTATGATATCTAGATGTCCACCTGGAGGGAAGGGAATTTAGGAGCAAAATAAAAAGATTAAAATTCTAGGTCAATGCAGAAACAAGATATGTCAGTGATGAAGTAAGAATTCAAGTTGGAAAGTTAGTTATTAAGGCCCCCCATTGCATCTGTTTTATCCTAAGACACCATTTGGTTTATTAAATGTAGATGTGAGGCTGTTCTCAACCCATCAGTTTCTTAAGACTTAATTAAAAAGGTTACTTTTCAGAGGACAAAAGCATTATTCGTTTTTTCATGTCTTTCAGGTTTATCTTGCAGATTATGGACTTTCCTATAGATATTGTCCCATTGGGAACCACAAACAGTATCAGGAAAATCCTAGAAAAGGCCATAATGGGACAATAGAGTTTACTAGCTTGGATGCCCATAAGGGAGTAGGTGAGTTTCTTTTTTTCTTCTTCTTATTTTTATTTCAGAAGAATGATTAGAGTCAAGGGTAAGAAGCCTGCATGAAATGACCTTTGAGTAGTCAGTTTGAAGAATAAGAGCACTGGTAAGACTTTTGTCAAAAGTAGTGAATTCCTCTTATGCCGATGAGTATTTTTTCTAACAGGGGAGAAGATACAAACTATGACAGGTGATGAGGGAGCAAAAGCATGTCAACATAGTAAAACTAGATGCTTGCTTATTTATTTATTTATTTATTTATTTATTTATTTATTTATTTATTTATTGAGACGGAGTCTCACTTTATTGCCCTCGGTAGAGTGCTGTGGCATCACAGCTCACAGCAACCTCAAACTCTTAGGCTTAAGCAATTCTCTTGCCTCAGCCTCCCAAGTAGCTACAGGTGCCTGCCACAATGCCTGGCTATTTTTGTTGTTGTTGTTTGCACTTGTCATTGTTGTTTATCTGACCTGGGCTGGGTTCTGACCCACCAGCCTTGGTGTATGTGGCCAGCACTGTAACCACTGTGCTGGATGCTTATTTTGACTAGAAAATCACTAGTGTGTGTAGGTTAAACTTGAGGTCAGTGCTGAATTTTTATTCTATAGTGAATATCACAGATTTAGTGAATATGATATGTAAATCATTATTCCTGTTTTTCTATTGTGCCCTTATCAGGACTTCAGAAGATATCGTCTCTCAACAATGAGAGTATCTTTTCTGAAACCATAAAGTGTTAACTTGTGGAAATCTCTCCTAGTTGCCTTTCATATATCTTACTTATTTAAACTCACTTTGATGGTATTGGAAACACATTTGCAGGTAAATTACATACATAGTCCTTTTATTGGATATTGATTGTACTGCCTTGCATTCCAAGGCAGACTTAATTCAACAATTCCCTAATTAGTTAAAGTCATAACCTATGTCTTGTATTCATTTACCATTAATTAAACCTTAGCTGTTTATTACACTGCAGTCGAAATCCAATAGCTGACCCAGAAAGCCATGGAAAAGGAAGAAGAAGGTCAATATTGAAAATATATGGTACGGAGTCCCACTGATGGTTGCTTTGTTCACAATCAATATGGTCAATGCAACTGTACTTTCTTAGTTGCTCTGTCAGCAAGACAAAAAGTCAATTCTAATGTTATGCTAGTGAAAAAGTGGTGAATATTGAAAAACTTTGGCTTTCAAAATTATATTTTTTGTAAACTTTGTTTATAGAAGTATTTTCAAAAATGCTAAACCAAACAAAATAATTTTAACAGCTTTGAAAGGATTACATTTTCACTTAAGGACAATTAGACATTTGCACTTACTAATGGTTGTTAAACCCTAAACTGATACTTTCTAACGAGTTTAGTTGATAAAAACAATGGTATATTATTGCCTGTTCTATCAAAGGGACCATTGACCATGTAATGTAG
Source organism: Nycticebus coucang (assembly GCF_027406575.1). Lineage (NCBI taxonomy): Eukaryota > Metazoa > Chordata > Mammalia > Primates > Lorisidae > Nycticebus > Nycticebus coucang. The sequence continues at coordinate 56,584,644 of NC_069783.1, forward strand.
AGGGTCTTGATCATTTTCTAGAACACTTAAAACCTACATAAGTTTAAGGTAGGCTAATGAAGAAGTGAAACAAGTGTTTTGAGTTGTATACCTTCTTGAAAGAATTGTCGGTTAAATTTCTGAAATGGAAATCAGTGCTTATGTTCCTGGTCAGAATAAGAGAAATCACTACATTTCTTTTTTTCAAGTATAGTTTGGTTAGAAAAGTAATGATTACTCAGAAATTTTGTACTGTTGAGTAATTTTTTTACCATTCATATTGTTATAAATCAATGAACACTTAAAGTGAGAAAGAGAAAATGAGACATCTTCAATTAAATTAAGAACTGTAAGAATTAAAGGCTCATTGATAGTGTTTTTTTCAATTTAAACTTCTTTCACTCTTAGTGAATTTCATTCTTCATCTTTGTCATACTTATTCTGTTATACCTAATAGAATTTTCAGAAGCCTTAAAGTACTTTTTAGATAGTGGTATAACTGGAAATTCATCATACAGATTCTTAAGCATTAGTCCAGTTACATTAATCATGATACCAGCATGTGATTGGGCCACCGTTTTAACTAATAGCTCTAATATTGCTCCAATCTGGTTTTGATCATTGAAGTAGCTAAGAAACCATTGTGATTGTTGAAGGGGAAATAGAGTTGCTATGTTTTACTCTGGTCTAAGTTTGGACTGTGGTAATTCTTAAAGCCCTCTTCAGTTAATTTTACAGTTTAGGGTGCTGTTTTCATTGTACTGCCCTCATGAAAGGTTAGAACACATTTTTATTCTGTAGCCTACTTAAATTTTTTTCTCCCTAATCTTAGTGCATGTTGAATGTGTTTGGTAGAATTCACCATACTAGGTTTGGGGAGAAGATTGAACTGAGAATGATCCTAGAAAGATGACATTACATCCCTGGGAGGAATATTTTTAGTATTTTCTGGAAGGTCATATGCTGGAATGAATATTCATTCACTTTTATCAAAGATGTCTCAGGATTCCTATAAAATAGTACATTCTCTTAATGAATTTTAAATAGCATTTACCTAATTTCTAGGCATATTGATATCTATATGTAGATTCTGATATAAATGTAGATATACACACATACATACACGTGTACATGCATACATACATACACACATATTTGCTGACATTTTAATATGCAGTTTTAGTCTGGAATATAAAATAGAAGGTTTGATGTCTTGAAATGTTTGAATACTATTCACTCCTAATGTTTTGCATTTGATTTTCCAATATAAAACATTTTAGTTTAGGATTTTATTAGAAATGAAATAATCATTTAGTCCGATTTAGAAACCAGAATAAGCAGTGTTATAAATTCTTATAGGTAAATGCAGGTCAGATTCATTAATATGCACATGTTTACTTTTAGTACATTCACTAGGTAGTTTAACCCAGAAAAATCTTTTCTGTACCGGTCCACCTATGATATTTAGTAAACACTGAAGGAGGATAATGCAAAGGAAAGCATAAAGAGCAAAAAAATTATCACTAAGATCTAGAACTTCTAACTGTTAAAGCAAAAGTGTTAGGTGTATGTATCTGCGTCTGGTCAAGCTGAGAGAAATATTCAAGCTTCAATGTAAAACTGACTTGGGTGTTAAGTGCTCAGTAGGGACTGTTAACCTCATCAGACTACCTGGTCTCTGCTACTTTTTGTAGTGGTTATTCAAAAAATGGAGCTAAATCTCATTTTTCTGTGGATTAATTGGATTTTTGTAATGAAGGAGCTTGTGTAAGATGCCAGTCAGCTGTTTTCACTTAAGCATTTTCTAATTCAACTTTATGTAAAAGGAGGGTTGAAAGGATAAGAAAGAAAAAAAAATGTTTTATCTAATACCTTGTGTTATTACAAATTAAGAAAATATGTGTAGAGATACATAGGGATGGATGGACAGATGGCTAAATGGATAAACTATGCCTAGAAATGTCATACATCTATTTATCTATATATATAAGTTTAAAAATTGTGGTTATTCTTCCAAACTCAATTTTCTTGTGTAACTTAGTATTTTCTAAGTGGCTAAAGTGCTTCATTTAGTATAAAATCAGAGTAATATACGTTGTGCTTATTTCTTCCATTATTAAATTTTTATTCTTCATAAAAACTAGCATGTATAAACATTGACATATTTTGGGCTTGTTGCCTGATAATTAAAGAGAATTAAATTTGTGTCAAATATACTATTTTAAAATTTGTTACATTCTTAGGAATGTTAAAAAGCAATATTTGGATCAATGTGTGATATAGATTTTTGTAGATTTTTCTACTTACTGAGGCATGCAGTCAATACCTAATTTCTCTAGAGATATACTGCATTTAACATATCGAGCTTTTTAAAATACTTCAGACCTAGGCATTGAGTGTATAATACCTGTTTTAATTTGACATCATTGATGACCATAAAATATATCTAAATTGTATTTTAAATGTCCATTTATTTATGCAATACATTAAGTATCAAGGAAAGAAATATATTACATACTTTTTCTTTTTTCCAATTGCGATGGTATGCAAAATCCAAGTCTTGTGTTATTTCTTGCAAGGTTTCATTTTACTTTAGTACTTCAACTTAAAAAATATATGTGATATAAACTGAGAATGTATTTCTTGTTACCAAACTCTGGGAAATAACATGGTTTAAACACCACTTCTCTTTTTAAACAATAATTCAAAGAAGGGAACCTATTTTTCTATTCTGATAGTAAGGTAAACCATCAAATTACTAATACTTCCTGTTGGATCTGTTAGTACTCAGAATAATTTACTGTTGATTTTTTTCTTTCAGATAAATTTGACTGCCAGGAATGATCTTTTGATAATATTTAAATAAACAGTATGAATACTGTTTTCTTCTATATAGGCATATGCCCATTTTTACATTTAATCATGACTTTTAGAGTCTTGACATAAGTCTTGGCTTTTTAGTTGAACTATTTGGTTGGGTTAAGAATATATATTGGCCAAACATAAGATACTTTTCCTCAGTTGAGCAACTTTTCCTAAGCTTCACATGGTAGTACTTCACACACACAAAACTAGGCTTGTATTTTAAAAGTTCTAGGAAAATAAAAAGTCTGAGTTTATTATTTTATTTGGAGTATGACACATTGCAGTCTACTTTCCTAATATCCTTTTTGAAATTGTAGTAAATCATACTCACCATAAAATTTATCAGCTTTTTGTATATCCAATTTGACTCAACACTGAATTACATAGATTACCAGTTAGAAAACTAAGAATAAACTTTCAAGTTGTTCTGCAGATGGTCACCATTCTCTCACCCCATCAGCTGAGCATCATATTCACATGTTTTCTGCTTTATTATTGTCATTTCTGAGCACAAATACTAATATTTTGGGCTTTTAAGCCCTGTTTGAGACAAAAGTTATCTAGTTCACTCTTCTGTTTTCTGTCAAACCTTTTTTTTCTTCATATGCCATAATGTTAACTCTATATGGGAAACACATTATGCAGATAAGCAGATCCACTTCGGGATTAGCACTTGGACTTTTCTTCTTTCCTGATTCCTCTTACTTTCCATTTGGTGAATGGGCCTGGTTGATTTTACTCCATTTTGTCTTTAGAACAAGCAAAACTTCTCTCAGATCACTTCTCTGTTGTTTTTGTACCAGCTTGGAAGGACCATTTAACACTTTAAAAATAAATACTTCGACTAGAGAGCTTTCTTTATCAGAATGAAGTAACAGGAAATCATTTTATGAAAGGATTAGTTGCATGAAAAATTTGGTCAGTGATGCAGCTTAGATCTTGGAATCTGCTGCTTAGTTATTCTTCGCCAGTACAACTATTTCTGTGTTAGCATGTCTTAGTGTTTCAAGTTAAAATGCCTTCTTTAAATACTTCCCTCTCCACAGAAGTTGTGGAATATTATTTGAATAGTGTTAAAACTAATAATGAAGGCATATTAATTGGTAGATTGAATACAGGCTTAGGATTCTGAAAGACTCGAATTTCAGTTCTAAGCTCCGTGAATTTTTGCTCTCTGATGTTGAGTTATTTAAATTTTCTGAGACTCTATTTTTCTTATTTGTTAACAGGGTTAATAATATTTACCTTATATTGCTCGAACATTTAAATGAGGAAAGCAGTTATAGTGCCTGGCACAGTAGCAGCTCTCCATAAATCACATCAGTTTTTCTATTTCCATTATATATTCCACTGTCAGCTGTTTTTGGAATCTTCTTGTTAGTGAAATAAAATTTAAGTTTGCACCTGTACCTTTTTTATTGTTACGCTTAGCAATACTTTATTTAGAAACACTGAACAATGAAAATACCACAGACATTCAACAAAGAGGGATTTACATTGCTCAACATTGCTAAGCTGAATATAAATCAGAAGCTAAATAATATTAAGAAAGTTTATAGGAAAAATATTAATAACTAAATCTTACTATGATTCTGAATAATAGTAAAAATTTGATTTTTAGGACATTTGTATGAAAACATACTGTTTAATAGTTAAATTAATTACCAAATGCAGCTGAAGAAACTTATGTATTATTATACATTATGTGAATAGATGAATCAGAAACAAAACAACTCATGGTATATTTTCTATCCAAATGAATGAATATATTAAAAGGAAATATGTTCCCCGGCATCATCTGATCTTAGAGTTGAAACGTAACAGCGGTTAGGCTAGACTTGTATCTCAGTCCTAGTCCAGAGCTCTTTTCCGTTTGCTACTTTACTTACTATGTTTTAAATGAATGAACTTGAAAATCATATAATGAAAGAAACAACTTCAAATTAAAAAAGCATTTTTATAATTAGATATTAATATTCCTCTTCAACTACAATCAATTCTGTGTAAGTTATACATGCACACATAGATTGTAGAATTGTCATCTAGAGTATTTTATTTTAATTAATAGATGTTAAAATTAGTCTTCTGTGTACAATACATGGAAAGAAGACAATCATTGATAAAGTCTAAGATTCTGACTTTACTAAAATGAGTCAAACTTTTCAATTTATTTCTCTAGGAGGGAATTTCAGATAGAGGTATGTACTCAGAAACATTTTTAATGCTTTTATCTCTTTAATGGAAAAAAAGGTGAATATTTCATATTCTTTTTAGCATTATGTGTAGGATTTAGTAGAAACATTGGTTAAAATTAAAAAAAAAAAAAAAAACTTACCTAACCATATTTATTGATGTATATGTACAGTAGGAAAAAAAAAAGGGTGAAAAATGTGATAATGTATTTTTATTAGGTAAGACCAAACTATCATAGTGAAGTAAAGTTAACCCTCCAAGGGCTATTTCAAATGAAGACTAGTTTATGAAAGATTGGCTTCAAAATCTAAATGACTTGTCATTACTTACAGCTTCATATCAATTCCTCAGCTGGTGGGGGGCAAGGGGAATATGGCTAGGAAAGTTCATTCGATTTTAATTCTGATTGTTTTTCCTCAGAGGGCTTCTTGTATGTAGTCTGTGTCATCCAAACAGGTGCCAGAACATCATTTTTTGAAAATTAGAGGATGTGAATTTTTTTAAGTGATGGTAATCGGGAATTGCCGTAATGGAAAAGGGACTTGTGAACACATCTGTACAAATGGAACCATTCCATTATTAATGGGGGATTTATTACTGAAGAAATCACTGCAAAAGAGTGTGGTAGAGCTTGTGTTTTTATTTTAATAGGAGAGCCAAGTCTTGCATTAGGACACTGTTGAAGCTTGTGCAGAAAGCAAATGGCACCCAAGGGACTGTAGCATTCTGCTAGATTGAAGGGCCTTTAATAATCCAGTACTCTAATAGCAGTTAAGATAGAGTGTGTGTAAGAGCTAATCCTGTCTTCTGTTTTTATAACTTATGTATGGTAACCAAAAGAAGTTATGATGTGCTGGCAACATTGTTCCTGGTAAATGACTTTTTAAATTAAAAACTAAGTTCACTGAGTAACTTTTCGGAGTTTATTTAATGAAATGTCATAAAATAGGATACCTGTTTACAGCAGATTTAACAGCCACTTCTTGCTCTTAGGAGATTATATGTGAATACACAGATGAACATTTAAGTAATAGTAGAAATGTAAATACCAGTCTATTGTTTTATAACAACTTGGAATGGCTATGAAAATGAGTTTATTTTATGGGTATTTGCTAATGTTTTAATCATTATTTCAGTGATTTGTTGATAAATGTCAGATATATTTGACATGTTTTATAGATTTCCTTGTCCATCTTTTGATATAAGACACTTAAAAATAATGAAAATTATGAAATTAGTCTGCAACATCTAATAGCAATATCAATATTTACAAGGACCTGAAAATGTTCTTCCAATGTATTTTTCATGAAAAGCCATCTTAGATTAAATTTTGAAAGCCTCTAGCTGGCTTCAAAATCTCCTCCCCACCACCTCTCCCCCAAACCCCTGATTCCGTTGCTTAACTTCTGTATTTTCTGTTGAGGATAAGGGACCAGAATTTTAGCTTGTTGCTGCTTTTATCTAAAAATAACATTTGTAAAATTTTAAGTGCTGTATATCAAAGCAGTAGACATAGTGTATTTTCATATAATTGAAAAATCGTAAGACAGACCTGTTTTTTAAAACTGCACACTAGATGGCAGTTTTGTCATACTCTTCCAACTTCAAGCGCTGCTAGTGTGAGTGGAACAGGAAAGGCCATCAGTGTTTAGTCTGCACTCAAAGGGTCTCTGCGTGACCAGTACAGACCCCATGGACTTCCTGGAACATATGTTAGCAATTTAGCTGCAGACATTTATTTCTTTGTTTTATTGCTTGGCTCTTTGAGAAAGTGTTGGTGCCGGGTTATGGGTTGTCTGGATCATGTCAGAGGCCATGGGGATCAAGTTCATGTGACAGACCAGACTTAGGAAAGATGAAGCTGGAGGAGGTGAGGAAACTGACCCTTACTTTCAACAGCAACAAGTCACTGCCTGTCTGTGGACTGAGGCCAAATGCTAGGGCGTTTTAAGTTTTATTCCAGCTGAACAAACAAAACACTTTGCCCATTTGGCTTTTTCATATTTCATCAATAGTAGTTCACTCAAACATTTCTCCGTTTCTCGAGAACTTGCTTATCCCTCATCTTTCTGTCCTAATGCTTACTCCTATAGCCCTGTCCAGACGAAGTGACGTCGAAATCCTCGGCTACTGCATGCTGCGGTGGCTGTGTGGGAAACTTCCCTGGGAACAGAACCTGAAGGACCCTGTGGCTGTGCAGACTGCTAAAACAAAGTACAAATCTTCAAATATTTCATCATTTACAGCAACCGGTCTGAAGGGATATAGAAAGGGAACTAATATCCCCGAGAAGATTGGCATTCACCCAACAGGACAACCAAAGCAAATTTCTTTAATTTGAAAAATATTTTTTTTAAACCAGACAACTAACAGACATAAAATCCATTAAGATAATATCTATAAGAGCATGTGTATTTGAATTACAATGCAAAATGTAAAGTGAAACATCTATTCCTTTATGTGGTATTTTCTAAAGCTTAGATTCTAGGTGGTAGTGTTTTCAAGGGATTGCCCTTTTCAAATTAGCATTGTACAAGTTTAGAGAAGCATTATGAGTTTCGTATGATTGATACTAACTGTGCAAAGCAACAATGTGAAATGTGACAAATAGGGTTTATATTTTCTGAGTGAGAGCAACTTCTTACTCCTGTCATGGCGGAAGTGTGTTTTGTTTCTTAAATTCTATAAAAACAGAATTTTTATATGATATGTTTACATAAGATAATCTTATAGCCACATAAACATTTTTAATATTCCACATTCAATTTTTATCACCTAGCCTTCTGTTAGCATAAGAATTAGGTCAGACTAAGATCAGTGTATGTTAGTTACTGTTTTACAATTCTCTCACTGATCAGGCCTCAGAAAAAGTCAATTGCTTATAGCAACAGATTAACCAGTTTTTCTTTACATACCAAGATAAGCTCAACAGTGGTTATCCACAGATACCACAATTGGAAAAGGCAGCTAGGTTGTAAGTAGAACAAGTCACAACAAAAGTGTACAGAAGGGTGAGAGGGTACCCAATTCATAGAGATTGATATTAAAATTCAGCGTGGCATCAGTTTTTAATAGAAAGGCTAGCCCGAAGATTCAGAATAATACAAATTATATTTGGAAATACTGATCCATATTATGTGAAATATTTCTCTATTTGGAATCTTGGTCATCCTAGTCCCTTACCCCAAACTAAAACATTTATATAAGCCAGTATTAGAACTAAATCAGTTATTTATTGCAGTGATTGATGTGTTCACAATAACCTTCATGTAACTGACATTTTTCAAAATGTTGGTCAAATCAAATCATAATTATGAGCATATGTAAACAATTTTGGTATCCGGTTTTCCAGATCAGTTTATTTGATTTGCATATGTCAGATAGTAGTAATGTCACTTAAAAGGCTAGCATTTTAATTCTAATGATTATATGTATTTTTCTTCTAATAAGACTGGTATGATTTTAGTTCTTTATCAGTATGCATATATGGATATATTCGTTGTAGGTTTCTATAGAGAATATATCGACGTGTATTCATGTATAATAATAGGGTTTCGTAAAATAGCATGCTGATAAATTAAACATAATCTCCATTTATACTTTGGGGACTTTTACATATGTTAATATCTTCATTTTGATTTGAATAACAATACATACATATAGACCGTAAAGCTAGTATCATATTATGAAATTTATAATTCAGATAAACTGTAGGCATTCTCAAACTTCTTATATAATGCATAACTATAATTTATTCAATTTGCACAGAAAGGGTACACTGCATTTCCCCATAAGGGCATGATTGTACATTCAACCATAACACTGTGTCTCCCTTATGACCTTTATTTTTCTGACAGGTTGATATTAGATCAATGCCTTTATTGTTGCTGTTCTGCGTGTGAATCACTTACTCATATCAACAATTTTAGTTAAATATTTATACAGGTTAAATATTCTTTACCTGAAATTCTTGGGACCAGAGTGTTTCAGATTTCAGATTTTTTTTTTTTTTTTGGATATTTGCATTATACTTACCTTTTGAGCATCCCCAAACATAGTATAGCACAAAACACTGCCTGCTGGAGAATAAAATGCACAAATAATTAAGTCCTCTCAAATGCTAAATACCTAAGGAAAAATATTCACCAAAATTCAGATATGGCCTTTTATTATGGTTTTTTGACTCAAAATTCATGTCACAGAAATTATGACACGTATCCCTACTTTGTACAAACTTGGAGTCAAAGCATTTATACTGTAATTTCTACATTGTTTAGTGTTGGTATACTGAGTACTTTGAACTAAAGAGTAGAAAGCCTCAGAAGCAGTTTCTCTACCTTCTCCTACCCTCCTGTCTCCCACCCTTCCTTCTTCCCCATCATGAGACAGAAACCCACAATTCCTCTTCCTCTTCCTCAAGGAAGGTCACAGAAACTAGAACTCTTCTTCCCACCAAAAGGTCACACTCTTCCTTCTCCCTTGAGGACCTTCGTTACTGAGGGGTTCTGCTCCTTCCCTGAGAGGAGGGAATGCCGCACGAAGAGGTGAGAGGCCTCCCTGGTCTCCCTCCACCCCTGCTCGTCTTCATACCCACTATCAAATCACATTTCTACACAGCGGTCCATTCTTCATGGAATCTAAACATAAGAATGGACATTTTTCCCTAGGTCTTTGAGTCTTCGATCACATTTGTTATGCTTTTCTCCTGTTAACCTGTCTTGTTATAGGAGTGTTGCCTGTGCCCCTATCATTGATGTATGAGGAATAGTATCACCTTTCTATTCCTACTTTAGTTTTTAGGTGATTAATATCAAATTAGTCAATAGGAATTAAGATATCTCTCCTACTGCTACTAACCCTCCCATTCATTATAGGTAGGTAAAGAAAGCATTGAAAATTATAATTTTGGTGACCTGTCAACACAGAATTAGATTTGCTTTCTAATCAAAACATTGAATCATGGGACTGAAAACAAATTCATTGTGTTTTTCTGTTTTAGTCTGTTGGATGAGCTCCCCGAGTCAGTGCTTAGATGGGCTCCTTCGGGAACCAGTTGCTGTAAGTCAAATGCTAACTTCTCCTTTCTTTTATGATTTACAGGTGACCCACATTTGTCACTTTTGTAGCTTTTGCTTAACCCACGCACTCCTATTCCCATCAGGGTGGGAGGATGCTCTTCAGGGTTGCAGATAGCTTGCTAGAGAACAACCTATTTAGATCATCTTTGACTTTAGAATACAAGAACCCAATAAGAAAATATTTAGATGCAGTTCTAGGCTCTGCTGATTGCACTCTTTGAAAGATAAATATTTGAGAATGTTGAACGAGTTTAATAATCAATTGTATCTGTTATTTCTAAGTTAAATCTTTGTTTTTGTCCCTTAGTACATTGTTGAAAGAAGATAAAGTTGACCTAAGGAAAGACTACTTTTAATCAGTAATTTAAGAAACCAAAACCTTAAACTCCCGAACGCTGTTTACACCTAGGTTATGCTGTGACTGAATTGCTAACAATTTTTTTTGATTAGCAAGGTTATATGATTTGGAGTTGTATTTCATAAATGGTTTTCCCTTTCAAGTTAGTATAGAACCTTTTTGAATACTTTAATTCACAGTGTTATCAATATTAAATAGTAAGTGCACTGGTAATTACCCAATTTCCTGTTATTTGTATATGTATGCCCTGTACATTATTCAGCACTCATTTAACAATTGAATTAGAGTTCTTATAAAAGGTGAGCTCCTGCCATCAGGCTTGCTTTTGCTCAGACACAAATAAGCGGAGTGAATATTGTTTTCTGTTTACGTTGGGTAGTATCAAAGTTAGTTTTTAGCTGACCTCTGAAAGTCTAGCTCAGGTCAAAAGCATCAGTTTCTATCCGAGAGTTAAAAAGTATGTGTAGAATTAAATCATCCTAAATTTATATTCACAGACAGCTCTTCTTTGACTAGAAACCAGAACTTTTCATTTGCATTGGAAGGGAAAGAGGAGTGAACCACCTCTTTCTTCCCACCTCCATTTCAGGAGTTCCATAAGTCTGTCCTCATGTAAATCTTTGCCCCTTTCTATAGTTCCTGTCTTCGGATGGAGGCTGCCAGACAGGGAAGATTCTCATTTAGAGACATGCGTTGGAAGATGAAAGTTTTGATTTTGTAACTGCATTAAATAAATTGGCCAAAATGACAGTATTTTGGCTAATATTCTTATCAGCACTTTTACCAAGTCATAACAGTTAACATGGGACAGAAAGAAAAGGAGATGTCATTGATTGTTTTAATTATATCTCTCTCTTACCTTTCTTGTCACCCCTATAGAAAAGATAACCATTCAATTGAGGATTAGGAAATAAACCCTGATTCCCTGGATTGTACAAGATAAATTATTATGGGCCCGTGTATATTGTGTGATTCTTCTGCAATTAGAGATGAGTTAAGGTTTATGTCTGGATGAGAGAGACACCCAGTTTTTCTTTCTCAGTACAAATCATTTATTTGAATCTGTACTATTATTTACAAAATGCATATTTCTGTTTCAAAATCACAAAATGTTGAAACTTTAATATTAAGTGACAGTTTCTTAAGTTAGGAGATTGTACATAGAGAAAGCTCACCATGAAAATTAAAGGAACTGATTTATTTTATTACTAAAACATTTTATGAAATAAAATAGCCAAGAAATTTGCAGCGTGCATGTCCGTATCAGTTCAGTAATAAGTTTCAAAAGTTTTAAGGCTGGCCAAATTGGCTCATGCCTATAATCCCAAGCACTTCAGGAGGCCAAGGCAGGAGGATTGCTTGCAGCCAGGAGTTTGAGAACAGCCTGAGCAAGAGTGAAACCCCATCCCTACAAAAATTAGAAAAACTAGCAAGGAGTGGTGGCATGTGCCTCAGTCCCAGCTATTTGGGAGATGAGGCACTTGAGCCCAGGAGTGTGAAGTTGCAGTGAGCTATGATGGCACCATTGCACTCCAGCCTGGGCAATAGAGTAAGACTCTGTCTCTAAAAGAAAACAAAAAGTTTCTATCTCTTAAAATGATAGTAATGGTACTTAATATTTCACTAACTTAAAAAGCAGATGATTTAAGAATATCATAATTTTACCCCACTCAAAGCATTTAATTTTGTAGCTCTGGAAAGATGCTAGTAAATTTAAAAATGTAGTTAATACAATAAATCCAGATCTTGAAAGGCTAACATTTAAACCAGTACTATATCATAATAGTATCAGATTCAGGTTTGTAATAATAAATTTATAGCAGAGGTTCTTTTTCTTTTCTTTTCCTCTCCTACCTATTGGTCCCTCATTTTTCCAAGCCGCAGTCCCATGAAGGCTTTGCGGCACAGCTACTGTCAGTGGACTGCCAGGAGTTTTCCATTGTCTTGTAACAGTGATTTGTTCCCAACACACTCAGTTCTCATCTCCGTTTGGGACATTCTGGTTAATGGATACACAACTTGGCTTACCAGTCTTTGAAGATCAAACAGCAATATTCATATTAAAATAGTAGTGAATGTCATTTTTCTTTTTTTTTTTTTTTCATTTTGGTCATCCCTTTAGAATTTGGACGTCTCCCCAAGGGACTTCACAAAACATTAGTTATGAATTTGGCGATAAACAGCAGCAGTTGCTAGTTAACAGAGATGTGGTTGACGGAATGCTAGATAACAAAATTTGATATAGCTCAGAAGAGAGGAAAATAGTAGGTTGCATGATTGCTATAGTGGCCCCGGAGGAAAAACCAGAGACAAGAGTTCTCATATTAACCACATTAGCTTCATGTTACTAGAACATACCCCTCAACCCTATGTTGTAAAATGGCCCCTCTAGCTTTAATAAAGGAAAGAAGTGATTGCTAGTCCTTTTGGAATTTTTCCCTGTAGGGAGTGCCTCTGCAGTTCTCTTGAATGGAGGTGGGCCTAGAGGGGAAGTGAAAGATTAGAAAGTCACTTCTGCTGACTCTTGAAGCTTCCCAGATTTCCCTAGCATGGGACATAAACAACTAAGTGAGAAAATAAGAAGTATCTGTGTTTGGGTTAGTATTGAGATTGGAAGAGGAAAGGCATACCTAAATATATCTCTGAGCCAATGAAACATGCCAGTTTTTAAACTGTATGTACTATTTTTCGTACTTTTATCCCAATATTAAATCATACCTCTACTTGAAACAAAAATGCAAATGAGGAACATTTTAATTCACATATGTTTCTCACTTTTGGTTACTAATTCTACTTGTATGTACCCTTTTTTGGAGAAGTGAGGTTATATGTTGCTCTAGGGAAACATTTCTTTACATTAGAGAAAAAAAATAAAAAGTGGCAGTTCTTTATTGATCTAAAATCAAGAAGATTGCTGTGAATGTACCAGGCTAGCTGGGTATGGAGGAGTTGAAGGAGGTTTCATGCATTCTGAAATCAATCATAGCTAACAATATGGTATTTAAGGTCATTTCTAAATGTACTGTTATAATGCCCAAATCAAAGTCTTAATTAAAATTTGCAATGATTTTTTTCCTTTAAAATAAGGAGATTTATAATAAGTAACACTTGATTTTAACTGAATTTTTAAAAGTTCAACATAAAGTACGAAGCATGTATTTATTATATTATTTATATGGTACTTAGTAGCACCTCATAAATCAAAGTCACTAATTGTTCAAATTTGTTTCTCTCATAGGATTAATGAATTGTAAATGTATCAACAAAGATATGTAAAAATATTGCCAGTTTGTCCCATCTTATTAAATCTGTAGGTCAGTGTACTTCTGTCACTTTCGAGTATCATTTAAAAAGTTCTTTTCATTGAATTTTTCATTTCTAATTTCCTCAGGATGTGTGTTGGGGGGGTTGGTAGTGTAAGAACGTGTACAAGAGAAAGAGTTTGAGATTATTGGAATATTGACAATTCTTGCAAATTATGAATGAAATGTAAAATATTTAATACTTCACAGGTGAAATAGCCCAGTTCTTGGAATGTGCTTATAGTTTAGCATATGACGAAAAGCCAAATTATCAAGAGCTCAAGAAAATTCTGAACCCGAGTGGCATTCCCTTAAGACCACTAGAATTTTCCACTAAGAAAGAGAATGTTAATGTGCATACTCCAAACAATCAAAAAGTAAGTAATGTAACCTCTGGGATTCTGTGGTTACCTCTATGAAACTTTTCTATCATAGGAAGTTGTTTTAGGACTGCAAATGAATCTGACAACAAAGGTTTTTGTTCATTATGCTTAATTCCTATTTCCCCTAATTTCAGCACCAAGGAAGTTTGTTGATATTCTTTTGACCACTTGTCTTTTAGAAAAAAATAGTAGAATCTAATGTCATAGAGATGTGACTAGGATAAGGTTAAAGGCTAATGTGTCTTTATTCACACAAAAAACATTATTGGCTGCTTTTTTTTTTTTTTTTTTTTGTAGAGACAGAGTCTCACTTTACTGCCCTCGGTAGAGTGCAATGGCGTCACACGGCTCACAGCAACCTCCAGCTCTTCGGCTTAGGCTATTCTCTTGCCTCAGCCTCCCGAGCAGCTGGGACTACAGGCGCCCGCCACAACGCCCGGCTATTGGCTGCTTTTTTTTAAGGCTTTCTTCAGGCATTGTCTTCTGTTTTTGCCTACTAGTTTGATCATGAATTGGTACTGATCATAGTCTTAAATTTAACTAGATTATTTTTATGTGCAGATATTTCAATCTATGGAAACAATTCCGTAGGAAGAAAATAAATATTATGTTTTTAAAGTTACATCCCCTTCTTTACTCTGCCATCTTCCAACACACCCCCTCTTACTGACTTAAAAACAAAAAGAGAGGAATTAGAACTTAAAACAATACAAAAGAATTAGAACTTCAAACATTTTTGAGAGGGTAAAACCAGAGACTGTGTTCAGCAAACATTATTGGATAGGCAATTGAATGTCTGTTTCTTCTTTGACACTGTCCATGTGGGGGGGAAAAAAAGTGTAGAGGGCATTGGGCATTTCTTCCCTGATACATGTACAATAGGTGGGTCAGGATGCCATTCATTTTTAGTATTCCTTATGAACTTTGGATCATCACAAGTGTTCATGAGCCAAGAATGCAGGATGCAAACTAATGTGACTGATAGGCTGCTAGATGAATGGTGAGTCAAGTATCAGAGCACAGATGGTTCTGATTTGCTGAATTTTGTAGCTGCTGCAACTGAAGACATAAAATATCCTTCTAGTCATAAATTAGCTCTTTGGAAGCAAAACCTTGGCACCAGAGCTTTACAACCTTCAATTAGTAGGAAAAGAAGTATTTGAATGACTGTGGTATTGACATCTGTAGGCCTGCATAGTAATCATTCCTAATAGAAGAGAATATCTGTTTGAGGAGGTTTTGCATGGCTAATTAACTACCAGTGAGAATATGTAATTTTTTCATGATCTCCTGATTGTCACCTTTCTCTCATGATACAATTACATTTTATTGTAGCAAGTGCCTCACAAACCAATTGTCAGCACTATTTACGTATTGCAGAAGGCAGAACAAAAGTTCATGTTTAATAAAAAGCTACTGGATTTTGATCTTGGTAATTACTAGACTTATTTTAACAGTTTTATTGACTTTTGTGTTTTTATCACTTTTGCAACAAAACAAAGAGCCATTTCCTTGACACAGTATTTCCCAGGCAATAATGGTCACCACTTAATCTCCACTAATTTAGGTGTTGTTTTTTTTCTTTTTTGTAGTTTTTCAGTTTCATAAACTTAATTGAAATATTAAAGAAGCCATTTAAAAAACCGATAGCTATATCCTCTGATGTAAAATTGTTATCCACCAAAATTTTCAGTTTCATTAAATTCAAAGCATATTTGTTTTGAAACTATTTTTATATGCAGAGAATAGAACATAAAACATTTTTTCCAGTGAACCTCCATCAAAAATATTTTATTCCTTTTGGTTAGAACATTTTGATTATAAGAAGAAAACACTTAAAAATAATATGCATTCTTAAGAGCTTGGTTAATTTTCATTAACAATGCGATTAGCTTGAATGTATAGACAGTAAGATAAACTGGGGATATATATCACAACAGATCAATATTTATTAATGACTTTATTTCTCTAGTATTATAAGTGCACAAATATGTTTAGTAATGACAGTATAAAATGTAGGCTCACTGTATATGGCTGAATTTTATCTTAATTTTTATTTTTAAAGTTTGCAGATTTTGCAAATCTGCTGCAAAAACCCAACCTGAAAAGTGTTCAAAAGTGAAGTATGACAATATAAACTATCACCTGAATTCCTCTGAATGATAAAAGTATAAGATGATTTCCATTAACAGGTTGCTTCCATAACAGAATTTCTTCCAGAATGACAATCAACCATCTGCCTCCAGTTTATCTCTTTTTAGTCACGGACAGAATCCCCTTATTAGAAACTAAAAACATTTCTTATTACTACCCTGTTTCCCCCCAAAAAAAGACAGTGTCTTATTTTAAGATGTGCTCCCAAAGATGGGCTAGGTCTTATTTTCAGGGGACGTCTTATCTTTCCTGTAAGTAGGTCTTATTTTTGGGGAAACGGGGTATATACATGGATCATTCTACTGAGTCAATAGATTAGTGACTGAAATTCGGACTGGTACTTTAAATGGACA
Source organism: Nycticebus coucang (assembly GCF_027406575.1). Taxonomy (NCBI): domain Eukaryota; kingdom Metazoa; phylum Chordata; class Mammalia; order Primates; family Lorisidae; genus Nycticebus; species Nycticebus coucang. Next base: position 56,601,309 of record NC_069783.1, read on the forward strand.
GTGATACTTAAAAAAGGAGACATTGGACCAGGAAAGGTAGACAGATATAAATATGATGCTTCTATGATTCACTATCCAAAGGAAAAATGTTATGAATGCCTAAAATTTTTAAATGTTACTTTGTTCTTTATAAGTGAAACTTATACTAAGGGAAATGCAGTGTTCTTAAGAAAATTATGTTTTGGTTAGGTATTAGAAAATAGCACATTGCCATAAAGATCTCAGCAAACTTACATCATCTTTTTTACAAAAGGAAAGGGTATATTTTGAATTCTGGATTTTACCAGCCCTTACAAACTGTTCCCTGTAAACTGCACCTTCCTCTCAAAGTTCTTGAATACTGTTACTGACTGGAAATGAATTTTTGTCAAGATACTAAAAATATTGATTTTTGATTTTTTTTTCTTGAAAAATAGATCTGTGGGGGCATTTGCCTGAATCCGAACAATACTATGGATAGCTAAAGTCCTTTGTGAGTAGTTCTGGGGGCTCCTGACATAGCTGGCAGTCAAATTAGAAGACATTCTTATCAGGACCACTACAATCCATTTTTATCACCCATTGGTATTTAGTATCCAAAATTCACCAAAGGAAACCATATTTAGTAAGAATGCTTACTGAGGTAAGCTAAAGGTCTAGAATTCCCAGGTGAGATTTGTTTAAAGCTTTGTTGTAAATTAGCATTACTGAAAGCCCCAACTCAACCCTTCAATAAGCTACTTTTCAAGAGCTGGTGGGTCCTTTTTATCAGTTTATCAGTATCTCCTGACTGTTGCGGTGCCTATATCCACTGCAGACAGTTGGCCATATCGAGCCTCTACATCCTTCCTAAGAGCCTTACGTGTAAGCTGAGGAGTCGTCGTAGCTAAGAGTCGAAATGTTCAAGCTAGCCTACATTTCAGACAGCAAAAGTTTTTACTTCATTCATCCTAAACCTGAGCTTCATATAGTCAATCCACAAGTGAATGTATTAGTACTGGTAGTAGTGATATTTGTATGTTTAACGGTTTACTGAATTCTTTCCTGAGTTTTAATTCTCAAAAAAATTCTGTGAACTTCTCTTTATTTTCTATATACGAGGGTAGTAGAATATAAATTCTCAATTAGAAGCATATTTTGGCTTTATTAATTTTTAGGAGCCCAAAAGTATTCCTGATATAGAACAGTGTAAAGTTGTAATGGAAAATTAAATACAAATCATCTCATTTGAATAGCTACTTTCTTGAAAATAATACACATTTGGATAGTAGTAGTATCCTTCTATTGATTTTGTGAGATGCCTGGGGTGTTTTCTATATTTTTATATCTTTGAGAAAAAGAAAGTGTCGTTGTGTTCAAAATTAAGAATTAAAGTTTATCATCCTACTTTATTCTTACCATTTTAAAAGTTTCCCTAGAATTAGTCTTGTTAGCTACAAATGTCCATAGCAATGCCCCTAATTATTCAGCCAACAGCAGATTCAGAGGGCATAATCTTTTCCAGGAAGCCTCACAGAGGACTGAATATATTACACCAAATTGTGTTTATACATCAGAGTTTCCTAGGACAAAAACTGTTACACCCAGTGTTCACAGCATACAGGAGGCACTAAGAATCTCAATAACGTCTTAACAAAAAATAGAACGACTGCATGACCCAGCAGTCCAACTTTCGGGTATATATCCAAGGGAAATAAAAGCAGGAGTCAAAAAGATACCTTTATTCCATGTTCTATTGTGAATCAAGCATTATTCACTATAGAGAAGATAAGGAAATAACCCAACCTAAGTGTCTTTGGGGTAAATGGATAAAGAAAATGTGAAGTATATAAACACAAACACACACACAAAACACACATAAAAATAAGGAAATCCTGCCATTTGCAACAACATGGATGAATCTAGAGGTCATTTTATGAAGTAACATCAGCCAGACACAGAAAGACAAAAGCTATATGATCTTTCTTTTATGTGGAATCCGAAAAAGTCAAACTTAAAGCAGAATAATTGCAGGGGTTGAGAGTTGGGGGAAATGGAAAGATGTTAGTCAAAGTGGCTTCTGAGTGGAGGTTTTTCCAAGTTGTTGGTGTTGGGGGAGGGGAATTTCAGATGCACTATGTAAGCCAAGGAAGTGACAGCTTTTATTGAAAATGAAAGTATACTCTCAGGGAGGAGAGTGCGCAGGGTTGAAATAGAGCAGCTGTACCAGGAGGAAGTGGTTTTAGATCTTTTGAAGTTTTATATTCAAGGCCAAGGGGATGGCTTTTACTAAGAATTTGGGTAATAATTCCTAGACGTGGGTTCCCTCCCATTGACATAGTTTGTATGATCTTGGAACTGTCATGGTGAATTCAAGGGTTGAGAACTTTTAACATTACAATGTAAATGATATTGTAATTAGCCAAAGTGCACGTAAGGTGGCAGAGATCATTGACGAGCCAGTGAAAGCCAGTTTTTGCCTGCAGTTATCAGCCCCTCTAGTTTGTTAGCCTCTGTTCAAGAGCTGTGTGATACCTGTACCTGATCTTCAACTCCCTGCATCAAGTCTCAACCCTGTCTCCTAATCTCCTTGTGAAAAAAGGATATAAACTTTAAGTTACAAGATGAATATGTTCAAGGGATCTAATGTGCAGCATGCAGACTACCGTTAATAATATGATATTATATTCTTGAAATCTGCTAAAAAGGTAGATATTAAGTGTTCTTACTACATACAAAAAAATGCAGACTGTGAGTTGATGGCTATGTTAACTGAATGTTGTAATCATTTTACAGTGTATACATATATCAAAACATGTTGTACCCCATAGCTATACATAGTTTTTATCAGTTGCATCTCAATAAAGCTGGGGATAAAAGAGCTCAACTAGTCTTTTAACATAGAACACATTTTCACAGTTATTGGTAAGCTAGTGTTTTAATAGGTTGAAACTGCAACAACCTTGGGAAATGCTTTGTTTTCACACAAATGATATATACATTTATTACTAAAATGACTTCAGTGGAAGAGTGGCACAGATGTTGGTTACATATTAATTTTCCCAGTAGTTTGGGAGCGTTGAGTGGTGGAAGTAAAGAATCCCTGCATGATTAGGAAGCATTTCCAATTTGCAGGTTCCTGAAAGGCAGTAGTTTTGCCATCTTTTGATAAGCTGGGATACTGGAGGAGGGACGAATAAAGAATGGTGTTTTGACAATTTAGACCTTGCCACAAAACACCAGCATATTTTAAAAAGGAGGGAACACAGTTGGCAATCGAAGCTAAAAATTGAAAGAATACCAATTACGGCTCTACTCGCCCAGCCGGTATAATTCATTCTCTGTTTTGGCACTGGCTACTCCATTATTTCCCCTTGTGCCGTTTCTATCTTCTGCCCCCTATTTAACCCATGAAGAAAGGTGATGGCTGTAAACATGACACTGCTGAACAAATACTTCACATAAGGACCTTCGCTGTAGCTTTCAATCTTCCAACTGTATTGTGGGATCTGCCCTTCTATTTCTGTGTCTACTTCAAGGTTATTGAGAGTCAGTCATCCCTGGATATCACCATGGTGTGAAAAAGAAACATTAGAGACAGCAAGCTTGTTGTAGAGCTTAACCTCTGGTACTGGGACACAGTATTAGGTGACATGAACTCTTACTTTGCTCAAAGGTTAAACTACCTGCACAAAAAAGTAAGCAACATCACGAGCTCCCTTCATACTTTCACATTAATTAGGCTTACTTCAGTGATAGAAAATTGACTAACATTTTACTTAATAAGAATGTAAACTACAAAGATGTGTTGGATCCACTCCCAGCAAAAGTTAATAATTCATGTGCAATTTTCAAATGTGACAATTTTCTGTAAAAATGCCGTTTTCAGTAAGCAAGTTATCTGTAGAGATAATTTCTAAAAAGTGCATAACAGTGACACTAATTTTAATTGGTCTTGTCCCATTGACGAGAAAGGGTCTGGATCTTGCCAACTACTATGTTTTTTCCATAATGTCCATTTATTGCTTTCTTTTTTATTTCCTTCTTTTTTTAAAGGCTAGCAGGAATCTGGACCTGAATGCATTTTTATAAAGAAGTGTCTAAAGTTTTCATTATATGTTATTACTTACTCTGTACCAATAGATTGATTCACGAAAGGCTGCAACAGAGCAAGTCAATCAGATGCAAAATAGGTTAATAGAAAAAAAATTCCCCGGTGAAAGAAGTGCTGAGTCCTGTACATCACAGAGAGAAGGGGGAGAGGACAAGCAGCTCACTGGCCTGGTGAACAGTGAAGCGGCTCAGGTGAGAGGGGTTGTTGGTCCCCCACTTTACATTACATTAGAATATACCCTTTGGGAATAACAACATTTTATTTTCTCCTGAGGGCCAAGGTTGTATGGTTTTGTTAAATGAAAAGGGACAGAACCGGCGGCGCCTGTGGCTCAGTCGGTAGGGCGCCGGCCCCATATACCGAGGGTGGCAGGTTCAAACCCAGCCCCGGCCAAACTGCAACCAAAAAATAGCTGGGCTTTGTGGCGGGCGCCTGTGGTCCCAGCTACTCGGGAGGCTGAGGCAAGAGAATCGCTTAAGCCCAGAAGTTGGAGGTTGCTGTGAGCTGTGTGACGCCACGGCACTCTACCGAGGGCCGTAAAGTGAGACTGTCTCTACAAAAAAAAAAAAAAAAAAGAAAAGGGACAGAACATCCTAGCCAGCTGATAAAAATCAAAGCCAGGGACACTAGTTATCACAGAAATAGAATAGCAGTGAGCACATTTGAGTACTGATAGGATTTCTTTCTTTAGCCTAAGAATGTAATGAAGTGCACTTAAATTTCTTATGCCATCTACGATCCATTAGGGGAGTCTTAACATATTCTGTAATTTTACATTGGTTCTTCAAGTCTAACCCTTATAATCCAATATAGGTGAAGTGTTTCCCTGTCAATCTGGTTGTATTTTAAAATGATGTATTTTTTACATCATTTAGTCATTTGGGTGGATAGTGACTCACCTTTAGCAAATGACTCTCTCAGGCCGTAGTGAAAGTCCCCTCCTGATCTAACTTTTTTTGACAAGAAGGAGAAGCATACAATGCATTTTATGTCTGTAGAAAAAAATATTTAATTTTGTCAAAGTGGACAGTATTTTATATGATTTATACACTAGCATTTTCTCCAAATGATTTGAAGTAGTTTACAGTATGAAACAGGATAATTTAATACCCCACCTTGTATACTCTTACTCCAAAGAAAAATTGATATATCGGGCAGCTGGGATGTTAATCACTGAACTGAGCACAGGATTTGGCTCTGACCTTCTTGGCAGCCAAGGCAAAAATTAGCAGCACAGTAGTGATGCATTCTTCAACCAGCAAGCAAGTTTATCCATAGAGAGAAATGCTTTTTTTTATAGTAGTATTAGGAATCTTTTTATAAAATAGTACCATTATTTGATCATTTATTTTAAATTTATATAAAGGAATCTACTTCAAATGAGTATATTTTATAGTTACAATTAATAAAACTAAGGACAAATGTTGCTTAGTGACACGATTTAAGATTTTAAATCTTTCTAATGGAGAGATTCTTCCACAAGAAGAATTCTTCTCAAGAGATTCTTCCTCTTCCTTACTGTGCACCAAAATTGCCTGGTGTACAGAGGTAGGGAGGCACTGTAAAAATACTGATGCTTGGGTTTCAAGCAAAAAACAGATTTATTATGGCTGATGTAGCAGTGGGATATCTGTGTGTAGATTTATCGCTCTAGAAAGTCCTTTGTTTCTGTCCCTAGTCAGTTGCCCCTCCTCTGGGGCAATCACTGTTCTGACATTCTGATTTTCATCACTAGATTACTTTTGTCTTTGCTAGAATTTCACTTACATGTAGTCATACAGTACACGTTCTTCTGTGTCTGGCCTCTTTCACTCCGCTTGTTTTTTGAGATCTATCTATATTCACTCAAGTATTAGTAACTGGTTCTTTTTCATTGCTGAGTAGTATTCTACTGTATAACTCTCACTGTATCGTAATTCACATGTCCATTCTCCTATTAATGGACACCTGGGCTGCTCCTATTTTCTGGCCATCAGGAATACAGTTGTTATAAACATTATGGCACAAATCCTTCTATGGGCATGTTTCATTTCTCCCAAGACGTGGAATTGTTGGGTCTTAGGGCAGCTGACATATAGTTCTCAAAAATGACTATACCATTCTATTCTCCCATCAGTATTCTTCTGGCCATTCCACTTTCTCCTCAGTATTTGGTGTTAGCAATCTTTAATTTTAGCCATTTGAACGGGTACATTAGTGCCTTATTATGGTGCAAATAGTCATTTACCCCATATCCAATAATTTAGAGCACTTTCACATGTGTTTATTAGCCATTCATATGTCTTCTCTTATAAAGTACCTTTCAAGTATTTTATTTGGATATTTGTCTTTTTTATTTTAAAGGTGTAGGAGTTCTTTATTCCATACACAGGCCTCTTGTCATGTATACGTATTGTGGATATTCACTTAGGATGTATAGGCCGCCTACTCGTTTAATTAATAATGTCTAAAATGAGCAGAACTTTTTATATTATTTGTTACTTTTCTTTGAAGTTTCATTTATCAGTCTTTTTTTTAATAATTTTCTTTTTCTGCCAAGAAACATAAGAAACCTTTGTCTGCCTCGATGGTATACATTCTTATAGAAGTCTTATAGCCTTAGCTTTCATTGCTGGGTCTATGAGATATCTCAAATCAATTTTTGTGTATGGTGTGAGGTAAGAGTTGGGTGCATTGTTTTCCATGTAGCTAACCAGTGTTGCAGAATCATTTATTGAAAATATATTTCTTTTCAACATCGAGTTTCCTTGGGGCCTTTTTCAAAAGTCAGCCGTTAAAGTGTGGGCCTATTCCTAGAGTCTGTTTTCTTTCATTCTTCAGTATTTTGCTTTGTGAAATGAGCTCCTGTGTATAATGCACACCCACATTCAAACTTTCAGGAAAATGCTCTTGAGAAAGTGGCCAGCTCTAGGCTAGGAGAGACTCCCCTGGCAAATGTGGAGCTCACACTGCCCTCCCATAGCTGCCCACTCTGTGAAGGTTGGCACTTCCCTGTCTCCTGGGAGCCCTTTCCTACTCATCATAGTGGGAGCCCATAGCAAAGATGGCCAGGTGCATGCCTGGCAGGGCAGGAACTTCTGAAGCTACTTGTCGTATGGGAAACCAGGCAGGTCTCTTGGGCCTGCTTGGGGCTGTGGCTTTCTGTCCCCACAGACAGGGTATGGGCCTCAGCCCTCACCCTGCAGGGCTGCAGCCCCACCTTGCTAGCCCTGCCACCACCCCCTTCATGGGGTATTCCAGCCTGTTCCCACTGGATCCTGCATCCTCCCAGACTGCAACCCTCTGCCCCTAGTGGGACTAGGCAGGAGGGCACAGGCATAGCACCCTAGGGGTCCCACTGGGTTCCCCCATTCCCCATCCATACTACCTATGTATGATGCACATCCTTACTTTTTCCTCAAAAATTTGGTCAACAAAGTGCATTATACACAGCAAAATATGTTATTTGTCTTTCCCTACACCAACACCACACTGCAATTACTGTAGCTTCACAGCAAGTTCTGAAATTAGAAGTGCAAGTCCTTGGATCCTTTTCTTTCAAAAAATGTGTTGGTCTTTTTAGCTCCTGGTCTCTTCTGTAAGATTTAAGAGCCTGCTTGACAGTTTCCACCAAAAAAGCACAATGGGACTTTGATTTGTAGTACATTCATTGAAAAAGATCAGATCAGGTGGACTGGAATCCCAGCAATGTTGAGTCCTCAGTACATGAACCTGGTACTTCTCCCCACGTCTGTAGGTCATCTCTAATTTCTCTCAGTGATGTTTTACAGTTTTCAGTGTAGACATCTCATGTATCTTCTACTAAAGTTATCTCTAAATATTTTTTATCCTGTAATTTTTTTAAAATTTCATACCCAGTAATTTTTTGCTGGTAGATAGAAATGTAATTGATTTTATACATTGACCTTGTATCTTGGACCTTCCTAAATTCATGTATTAGTTCCAGTAAGTTTTTTTTTAATTTTATTATTTATTAAAACTATAACAATTACATTATATATCATTAACTTTCTAATAACTCTGTATAGAATAATGGTTTAAAGTATTTTAAATGTTTTTTAAGATATGTCGAAAGAAAGAAAAACTCTTGGTTATAAGCTTGGAGTTTAGTAAATTTAGCTTAATTGGATTAGTCAGTTTAATAATTACAGAAATGGATGTGTTCTAGAAAAATGCCACTACATTAATGGGCCAAAGAACATTTAAGTTCCTGTAAACATTTTTGTTCTTTTTGGATTCTGGTATTGGAATATTATACTGATTTATTCCATATTACTTTTGGTTTCCAAATGTTTTTGTCACCTGTTCATTGTAGTGCCTTCCTAAAATTGCATTTTGAGAACTATCATGGCCAACTATAGGATCATAAAGTGTTGTAATTTATGCATTAGATCACTGTTCCTTAGGTCACTTCATTCCCTTCCCAGCTCCTTTCTCAGACTTCGTTAGGTCAGATTTTAAGTCATGATTTAGTTATTTTTATTTTGTTTTCTTATCCCATGAGGCTAGCTTGGGATAGCCTCATGGGATAAGGGAGGGAAGATGCCAAAACGGGCTTTGGACTTAAGGAGAGGAAGAAAACCTACATAGAGTTTAAACTGTGTGCTTTGGCTTATTAACCAATGATCTTTACATTGGTGATACTGGAATCTCACTCTTCAGTAGGTCCTTGGTCTTGGGGAGTCAAAGAATGAACCCACAGACCACAGATCAGTGGTAAGATAGGACTTTTATTAGAAGTTAGAAAGGAATACAGAAGAAGTAAAAAGCACCAGAGCTTCTGGAAGGGGGAACTGAAGAACTCCTCTAGTAAGTTTTTTTTTCTTTTTTTTTTTTTTTTTTTGCAGTTTTTGGCTGGGGCTGGGTTTGAACCCACCACCTCCAGCATATGAGGCCTGCGCCCTACTCCTTTTAGCCACAGGTGCCGCCCTCTAGTAAGTTTTTTAAAATAGATTCTTAGGATCTTCTATAGTTAATCACATTGTTTGTGAATAGAGACAGTTTCCCCTCTTCCTTCCCAACATGTATGCCTTTCATTGTTGCTGTTGTTGTATTACACCTGCTGAAGTTTCCATACTACACTGAATAGAAGTGGTAAGAACCGCCGTCCCAGCCTTCCTGATCTCAAGTGGAAAGCACTAATTCTTTTACCATTAAGTTAGCTGTGGCTTTTTCCTAAATTTTCTTTATCAGGCTGAAAACATTTTGTCATAATTGTTAAAAAGTAAATTCATAACCAGTGAATATGAAATGCTTTTTTGACATTTATTCAGATGCTCAGGATTTTTTTTCTCCTTTTACTAGTATGTGATATGGTTAATTCATGTTGATTTTTAAATGTTAAATCTACCTTTTATTTTTTTTTTTTAATTTTTTTATTTTATTTTATTTTTTGTAGAGACAGAGTCTCACTGTACCGCCCTCCGGTAGAGTGCCGTGGCATCACACAGCTCACAGCAACCTCTAACTCTTGGGCTTATGCGATTCTCCTGCCTCAGCCTCCCGAGCAGCTGGGACTACAGGCGCCCACCACAATCTACCTTTTATTTCTAAAATCAATCCCATTTAGTCATGATGTTACTCTGTTGAATTCAGTTTGTTCAATTCCAGCTCAGTTCCTGCTGAATTTTAATGCCATCAAGGATTTTTATGTCTATATTGATGACAGATACAGCTCTATAATTTTCTCCTCATAATATGCTCATATGGTTATTTTCAGGGTCATTATGAGTTGGAAGTATTCCCTCTGTTTTCAGAAAATGTTCTGTAAGATCTGTCTTTCTTAAACTGTTGGACAGAATTTATCAAGAAAACCATCTGGGCAGAGAGTTTTGTAGGAGAAGTTTTAATTACGAATTTAATTTCTGTAACAGATAAATAATCATTGGGCTTTCTTTTTCTTCTTGTGTCAGTTTTGGTAATTTGCATTTTTTAAGGAATTTGTCCCTCTCATCTAAGTCAAATTTATCCACACTGAGTTAAAATATTCTCTTATTATCTCTTTAAGATCCCCTACATCGATCCTGATGTCCCTTCTTTGTTTCCTGATAATGTTAACTTTTGGTTTCTTTCTTTCTTTTTTTTTTTTTCCAAACAGTCTAACTTTCTTGCCCCCACTAGAATGCCTACTTTTGGGCTGAAGTGATCCTCTTGCCTCAGCCCAGCTGGGAATACAGGCGCCCAGCTATTTTTTAGAAAGGTTGTCTTGCTCTTGCTTAGGCTGTTCTTGAACTCCTGAGCTCAAATGATCTACCTGCCTCGGCCTCCCAGAGTGATGGGATTATAGGCGTGAGCCACCGCACCTGGCTGTTTGACTAATTCTTTATCCTTTCTTTCCTTCTACTTCTTTTGGGTTTAGTTTGCTCTTTCAATCTTCATAAAGTGATTTTAAGCCTGTTTTCTTTTATAAAGTATACCATTAAAAGAATACTTTTTAAGCTCTGCTTTAGCTGTATTGTGCAAATTTTAATGTTATGTTTTCATTATTGTTCAGTTGAATACATTTTTTACTTTTCCTTGACCTAAGGATTGATTAGAAATAAGTATTTAATTCCTAAATATTTTTGAGATTTGCTTAATTTTAGTATCATCAGAACATCCTTCAAAATTTCATTGAAACTTGTTTTATCCCTCAGCAAGAAGACCTAGTTTGGTGAATGTTCCATGTGAACTTTTAAAGAATATGTATTCTGAAGTTGGGAGTGTACTATTCTTTAAATGTTAATTAGGTTAAATTGATAGAGTTGTCTAAATCTTCTGTATCCTCACGTTTTTGTTTGGTTTTGTCCTTTTGTTTCATCATTTAATGACAAAAGAATGTTGAAATCTGTGACTGCACTTGTAAATTTGTCCATTTTTCCCTTAGTTCTGTATATTTTTTCTCAATAGAATTTGATGCTCTGTTATAAGGTGCATACAAATTTATGAATGATGTTTACTTGATGAACTAACTGTCCTGTTTCTCATTATGAAACATTTTTCTTTATAGGTCAATCAGTTCAATACTGTCTTAAAGCTGCTTTGATTTTTAACAACTGCAACCTTCCTGTGATTAAGGATATGTTGTATCTTTTTCTATCCTTTTATATTTATTCCATTTGTGTCTTTGTATCTATATGTAAATAGTATATAGTGGTCTCACTTCTTTATAAAATATGACAAGCGCTACCTGTTAATTCCTCTATTTCCATTTAATATAATTATTGATATAGTTAAGTTTAACCTATGATTTTGCTATTTGCCTCTCATTGTCTCATTTGTTCCCACGATTTTTTTTTTTTTTTTGGCCCGGGCTGGGGCTGGGTTTGAACCCGCCACCTCTGGCATATGGGGCTGGCGCCCTATCCCTTTGAGCCACAGGCGCCTTCTGCCTTATTTTGGACTAATTGAGAATTTCTGTTTCTGGCTTTTTAAATTCTTCTTTGGTATTGTTTCTACAGTGGTTACTGTAGGGAGTCAGCTCTGTGGCTAATAGGCCAAATTCAGCCAACCACCTATTTTTGTTTTGTTATTTCAAAATATTAAGGAGGTAAAATGTTTTTGTTCCATGGATATCACGTATAATACTTAGGTCAGGGACCATCATCATAATGTTCACTGTATCTGATAGTTTTGACCCCTCAATTCCCCTCCTATCCTCCCTTCTTTGTTTCCATTTTCCTTTATGTCTTTTTAAGCCTGTGTGTACCCTTCAGCTCCCAATTATTAGTGAGTAATTGGAAGTTTATTTTTCCATTCCTGAGATACTCCACTTAAGCATAAAGGAATCTGGTTTTGTTCAAGAGGCTGCCAATATTATTTCATTCCTTTTAAGGCTGAGTAGTACTCTGTGTGTACATATGCCACATTTTCTTTATCCCTTTGTAAATTGATGGAATTTACATGTCTTTTTGACTGTGAATTTTGTGATTCCATGTCTTTTTGACTGTGAATTTTGCAGCAATAAATACTTGAGTACAGATGTCTTTTTGATATAATGACTTTTCCTCTGGGTAGATAGCAAGTAGTGAGATTGCTGGATCAAATGGTAACTCTTTTTCCTTGGGAAATCTCCATATTGTTTTCCACAGAGATTGTATTAATCTGCAATCCCACCAACTGGTGTGTAAGTGTTCCTTTCTCTATGCATCCATGCCAGCATCTGTTGCTTTTTTGGCTTTTTAATAATGAGCATTCTGACAGAGGTGAGTGGATCTCACTTTGGTTTTAATTTGCGTTTCCTTGATGATTAGTGAAGTTGAACATTTTTTCATGTTTGTCGGCCATTTGTCTTAACTTCTTTTGAAAAACTCTGTTCATGTCTTCTGCCCAATTTTTAATACTTTGGGTATTTTCTTACTACTTTGAGTCCTCTGTAGATTATTGATATTAGCCTTGTATCAGATGTATAGTTTGTGAATATTTTCTTCAGTTCTATAGCTTGCCTATTTACTCTGTTAATTACACCTTTGCTATGCAGAAGCCCTTTAATTAAGTCTCATTTATTTATTGCTGTATTTGCCTTTGGGATCTTAGTCATTAATTCTTTTCCTAGGCCAAGGTCTATGAGTTTTTTCGACTTCTAGGATATTTATGGTTTCATGTCTTACATTTAAGACTTTTACCATCCTGAGTTAATTCTTGTATATGATGATAGGAACCCAGTTACATATTTCTGCATGTGGCTTGCACTTTTCCTAGCATCCTTTCTCATTATATGTTATTGTCTGCTTTGTCAAAAATCAGTTGATTGTAGCCATACAGCATTATTTCTGAGTTCTTTATTCTGTTCCATTGGTCTACTTTTATACCACTACAATGCTGTTTGGATTATTCTACCTTTGTAGTATAATTTGAGGTCAGGTAATGTGATTCCTCTAGATTTGTTGTTTTTGCTTAAGGTTTCTTTGTTTATTTGGGCTCTTTTTTGGTTCCAAATGAACCTTAGACCTATTTTGTGTGTGAAATATGACATTGGTATTTTGATGGGGATTGCATTGAAAATCTATAAATCACCTTGGGGAATATAGAAATTTTAACAAGGTTGATTCTACCAATCCATGAGTATGTAATGTTTTTCCAATGTATTATAGTTCTCCTTGTGGAAATGTTTCACATCATTGTTTAAGTATATTCCTAAGTATTTTATTTTCTTTGCATTATAGTTATTTTTTTGTTTTTTTCATTGTTGGGGATTCATTGGGGGTACAATAAGCCAGGTTACACTGATTGCAATTGTTAGGTAAAGTCCCTCTTGCAATCAGGTCTTGCCCCCATAAAGTGTGACACACACCAAGGCCCCACCCCCCTCCCTCTGTCCCTCTTTCTGCTTCCCCCCCATAACCTTAATTGTCATTAATTGTCCTCATACCAAAATTGAGTACATAGGATTCATGCTTCTCCATTCTTGTGATGCTTTACTAAGAATAATGTCTTCCACTTCCATCCAGGTTAATACGAAGGATGTAAAGTCTCCATTTTTCTTAATGGCCAAATAGTATTCCATGGTATACATATACCAAAGCTTGTTAATCCATTCCTGGGTTGGTGGGCATTTAGGCTGTTTCCACATTTTGGCAATTGTAAATTGAGCTGCAATAAACAGTCTAGTACAAGTGTCCTTATGATAAAAGGATTTTTTCCCTTCTGGGTAGATGCCCAGTAATGGGATTGCAGGATCAAATGGGAGGTCTAGGTTGAGTGCTTTGAGGTTTCTCCATACTTCCTTCCAGAAAGGTTGTACTAGTTTGCAGTTCCACCAGCAGTGTAAAAGTGTTCCCTTCTCTCCACATCCACGCCGGCATCTACAGTTTTGAGATTTTGTGATGTGGGCCATTCTCACCAGGGTTAGATGATATCTCAGGGTTGTTTTGATTTGCATTTCTCTAATGATGAACATTTTTTCATGTGTTTGTTAGCCATTTGTCTGTCATCTTTAGAGAAAGTTCTATTCATGTCTCTTGCCCATTGATATATGGGATTGTTGGCTTTTTTCATGTGGATTAATTTGAGTTCTCTATAGATCCTAGTTATCAAGCTTTTGTCTGATTGAAAATATGCAAATATCCTTTCCCATTGTGTAGGTTGTCTCTTTGCTTTGGTTATTGTCTCCTTAGCTGTACAGAAGCTTTTCAGTTTAATGAAGTCCCATTTGTTTATTTTTGTTGTTGTTGCAATTGCCATGGCAGTCTTCTTCATGAAGTCTTTGCCCAGGCCAATATCTTCCAGTGTTTTTCTTATGCTTTCTTTGAGGATTTTTATTGTTTCATGCCTTAAGTTTAAGTCCTTTATCCATCTTGAATCAATTTTTGGAGTGGGGAAAGGTGTGGGTCCAGTTTCAGTCTTTTACATGTAGACATCCAGTTCTCCCAACACCATTTATTGAATAGGGAGTCTTTCCCCCAAGGTATGTTCTTGTTTGGTTTATCGAAGATTAGGTGGTTCTAAGATGTTAGTTTCATTTCTTGGTTTTCAATTCGATTCCAAGTGTATGTCTCTGTTTTTGTGCCAGTACCATGCTGTCTTGACCCCAAAGACTCAACCACAAGACTCCTAGAAATCATCAAAAAATACAATAATGTTTCAGGATATAAAATCAATGTCCACAAGTTAATAGCCTTTGTATACACCAATAACAGTCAAGATGAGAAGCTAATTAAGGACACTTCACCATAGTTTCAAAGAAAATGAAATACCTAGGAATATACCTAACGAAGGAGGTGAAGGACCTCTATAAAGAAAATTATGAAATCCTCAGAAAGGAAATAGCAGAGGATATTAACAAATGGAAGAACATACCATGCTCATGGATTGGAAGAATCAACCTTGTTAAAATGTCTATACTTCCCAAAGCAATCTACCTATTCAATGCCATTCCTATCAAAATACCAACATCATACTTTCAAGATTTGGAGAAAATGATTCTGTGTTTTGTATTGAACCGGAAAAAACCCCGTATAGCTAAGGCAGTTCTTAGTAATAAAAATAAAGCTGGGGGCATCAGCATACCAGATTTTAGTCTGTACTGCATTATAGTTATTATAAATGGTATTGCATTCTTGATATGACTCTCAACTTGCGTATTAATACTGTATAGACAAGCTACCGACTGATACACATGGATTTTGTTTATTTTTATTTTTTTAAATTTTTCATATACATGTGTATTAGGTTTTGATTTTTTTGCCTTCACAAAATTAAAAAGGCTTAAATTTTAATAACAATAACAATGTTTAAGATAATGATTAGAAACAAAAACCTCATAAAGTACGAACATAAATACATTAAGAAAAGGAATCAGACAATTGCTACATCGAAATATTAAGCAATAATAATGCAAAGAAAATAAAATTCACATTGTCAAATAAGAGTATGTCTATTATAGAATGCTTTCTGAGATTCAGCCATCAGTTAACTTCTTATTTTTTTTTTAGTATCAAAAAATAGACAACTAATATTTATATATAAAAGTAAAAGATAATTTCGAAAAACAGATCATGCCAAATCTTATAGACCATAGAAAAAGAAGAAATACTTCAAAATCATTCTACTTGATCTGGGTACACTAGATATTAAAATTGGAGAAATTTTATTATTATAAAGGGGAAATTACAAACATATGTCACTTATAAATGAGGATGCAATATCCTAAACAACATTAACAAGTTGAATTAAAAATTAATGTTTAAGTAATGTACTTTGGTCAAAATTAAATCCAATTTATGTGAGAATTAGTATTTTCTTTTCTTGTTTTTTTTCTTTTTCTTCTTTTCCTTTCCCTCACCCCTTTCCTCCTCCTCTGTCTGCTCTCCCCCCACAGGCCCCACTGTGTCATTAATTGTTATTGTCTTCATATCAAAAATGGAATACATAGGATTCATACTTCTCTATTCCTGTGATGCTTTACTAAGAATAATACGTTCCACCTCCATCCAGGTTAATACAAATGCTGCAAAATCTCCATTTTTTTTTTAATAGCTGAATAATATTTCATATACCACAAATACATATACCACAGCTTACCATTCCTTTCCTGGGTTGAAGGACATTTAGGTTGTTTCCACATTTTGGAAATTGTAAATTGGGCTGCCATAAACAGCCTAGCACAAGTGTCTTTATAATAAAAGGTTTTTTTTTCCTTCTGGATAGATGCCCCGTAATGGGATTGCTGGATCCACAAGTCAGTTGCCTTTGTATATGCCAACAACAGCCAAGATGAGAGGTTAATTAAGGACTCAACTCCCTTCACCATAGCCCCAAAGAAAATGAAATACTTAGGAATATACCTAACAAAATTGTTGAAGGACCTCTATAAAGAAAATTATGAAACCCTAAGAAAGGATATAGCAGAGGATATTAACAAGTGGAAGGCCATACCATGCTCAAGGCTGGGAAGAATCAACATTGTTAAAACGTCTATACTTCCCAGAGCAATTTACTAATTCAACGCCATCCCTATTAAAATACCAACATCCTACTTTCAAGTCTTGGAAAAAATGATTTTGCGTTTTTTTGTGGAACCATAAAAAACCCTGTATAGCTAAGGCAGTTCTTAGTAATAAAAACAAAGCGGGGGGTATCACCATACCAGATTTTAGGCTGTATTATAAGGCCATAGTGGTCTCAAAACAGCATGGTACTGGCACAAAAATAGAGACATAAAACATTTGGAATCAAATAGAAAACCAGGAAATGAAACCAACAACTTAGAGCCACCTAATCTTCGATAAACCAAACAAGAGCGTCCACTGGGGGAAAGATTCTGGATTTTGTAACCTAAGACTTTGCTAAATTTATGAATTGTAGGAGTCTTTTGGTGGAATCTTTGATGCAGTTCTATCATCAGCAAACTCCAGTAGTTTTACCTCCTCTTTCCTGATTCAGATGTTTGTTCTTTCTTTCTCTTGCCTGATTGCTCTAACTAGGACTTCAGTACTATGTTTTATAGAAGGGTGGCAGTGGGCACCCTTGTCTTGTTCCAGTTCTTACTGAGAATGCTTTCCACGTATGCTTATTTAGTATGATGTTGACTGTGGGTTTGTTATACATGGTTTTTATAATTTTGAGCTATATTCCTTCTATGCCTTGATGGTGAGGGTTTTTATCATGAAAGTGCTCTGGACTATACCAAATGCTTTTCTGCATCTATTGAGATGATCACATGGTCTTTGTTTTTGATTCTTTTTATGTGGTGAAATCACCTTTATTGATTTGTGTATATTCAACCATCCTTCCTTGCATCCCTGGGATGAAATCTACTTGATCATTATAATTATTTTTTTTCATAATCCTGTTGAATGCGTTTTGCTAGTATTTTGTTAAGGATTTTTCCATCAATATTCATAAGGGATATTGTTCAGTAGTTTTCTTTTTTGTTATATTCTTTCCTGGCTTTGGATCAAGGTAATGCTGGCTCCACAGAATTAAGTTAGGGAGTTTTCCCTGCTTGGTGCAACAGGTGGTATCTGTATGAGCAATACCAATTATTCATCTTTTTAAGTCCAGTATAATTTGGCACTGAATCAATCTGGTCAGGGATTTTCTTTTTGGGGGAGATTTTTATTACTGCTTCACTCTCACTGCTGGCTATTGGTCTGTTCGGGATTTCTATTTCTTCTTGATTCAGGCTTGGGAGGTTGTACATTTCCAGCAATTTATCCATTTCTTCTATGTTTTCTAGTTGAGATACTTAGAGGTTTTTATAGTATTCACATATGGTTTTTTATATTTCTGTGGCATCAGTTGGATTGTCTCCTTTTTAATTTTGATTGAGCATGAGTCCTTTTTCTTGTATTTCTGGTTAATCTGGCTAGTGGTCTGTCAATTTTCTCTTTTCAAAGAATCAACTTTTGTTTCATTGATCCTCTGTATTGTTTTTTGGGTTTCCATTTCATTTAGTTCTGCTGTGAGCTTTGTATTGTTATTTTTTACCTTTTGCAAGCTTTGGGTTTGCTTTGCTCTTCTTTTTCTACTTCCTTGAAATGTGACCTTAGATTCTTAATTTTTGATCTTTTTGCCTTTTTGATGTAGATATTTAAGGCTGTGAACTTTTTCCTTAGGACTGCTTTTGCTGTATCCCACAGATTTTGAAAGCTGTGTCCTTTGTCATTCAGTTCAAGGAGTCTTTTGATTTTCATCTTGATTTCTTTGTTGACCCAAGGATTGATCTGTAGCAGATTGTTTAATTTCTATGACTTTGTGAAGATTTGAGTTTTTCTTGGATTTGATTTCTACTTTTAATCCACTGTATTCTGAGAAGATACATGGTATTATATTGACTTTTAAAAATTTACTTAGACTTCTTTTATGGCCTAAAATATAATCCATCTTGGAAAATGTCCCATGTACTGATGAGAAGAATTCTGCAGTGGGGTAGAATGTTCTGTAAATGTTTGTAAGTTCCATTTGTTCTAGAGTCGCATTTAAGTCCAGCGTTTCTTTATTGGCTTTCTGTCCAGTTCTGTCAGTGGGGCATTGAATTGTGATGCCATTGTTTATTTCTGTGGTTAGATCTATTAGAATCTGGTGGGTTTATACACATTTAGAATTGTTATTTCTTCTTATGGAATTGTTCCCTTTACCTTTATATAATAACTGTCTTTGTTTTTTGCCATTGTTGATTTAAAGCCTCTCTTAAAGAGGCTGCTGACTTGATTTACAACTGCATGGAGTATTTTTTCTTCCCTTTTCCTTGAGTCTGTGCAAATCCTTATGAGTTAGGCGTTTCTTGGAGACAGCATATACTTGCCTTATATATTTCTTGTCCATTTAGCCGGTCTGTATCTTTTAATGGGGGCACCATTGAAGACCATTTGCCATCAGTGTTAGTATTGATATGTGGGATACTGTTCCCGTTATCATGTTGGATATCTTTTTGTTTTCCCTCTTTTGCTATTGTTTTATAAGATCTTTGAGTTTTAACTTTCAGGTGTTTTTACACTGGTATCTATTGTGCTATTTCATGTATAATGCACTTTGGAGTATTTCCTCTAGGGCTGGTGTAGTATTGACACATTTCCTTAGTGTTTACTTATCTGGAAGAGTCTTTATTTCTTCATAATTTATGAACCTTCATTTTTGTAGAATACAAATTTTTTTTTTTTTTTTTTTTTTTTTAGAACAAGTCTCACTTTCTTGACCCCAGTAGAGTGCTATGGTGTCATAGCTCACAGTAACCTCAAACTTTTGGGCTCAAGTGATCCTCTTGCCTCAGCCTCCCAAGTAGCTGGGACTACGGGCGCCTGCCACATCATCTGGCTACTTTTTAGAGATGGGGTCTTGCTTTTGTTCAGGCTGGTCTCAAACTCATGAGCTAAGCAATCCACCCACTGTGGCCTTCCAGAGTGGTGAGATTACAGGTGTGAGCCACCACACCCGGCCTAGAATACACAATTCTTGACTAGCAGTTGTTCTCTATAAGATGACAAAATAGGGCCTCAATCCTTCTGGTTTGTAGGGTCTCTGCCGAAAAGGATGCTGTTAACATGATGGTTTTTCTTTTGTAGAATTTTCTCCTTCCGTTTAATTTTGGCCAGGTTGAAAACTATGTGTCTTAGAGATACCAGTCTTCCTGGTGTTCAGTGACAGTTGTGTATATGGATGTATGAATCATTGGTAATAACCCGGGAAGTTTTCCTCAATAAATTCCTCAAACAGGTTTTCCATGCCTTTTGCTTTTTCTTCTTCTCCCTCAAGAATACCTATAATTTGTTTATTGGCTTGATATAGGCCTATTTTTCTCGGAGAGATTGCTTATTCTTTATTCTTCTTTCTATATCTTTGGGTTAATTTGAGAGCCTTGTCATCAAGCTCTGAGATTTTTTTTCTTCTGCTTAGTCTATCCTGCTTTTGAAGCTTCCTGCTGTATTTTTAAGTTCCCTAAATGACTCTTCATTTCTTTGAGTTCTGTTATAACATTCTTACATTGTCCAGCCCTTTAGTGACTTTTTCATTTGTTTCATTGATGTCTTAAAATATTTTTTTGGCTTCTTTATGTTGGTTTTCAATTTTCTCTTCAGTGCCACTTATTTGCCATCCATTTATGACATTTTGGCAACTTCTTTTTGTTTGCAGTCCACTGCTGTAGATCTATTATGATCCATGTAGATCTATCATGATACCATGGTAAGGGTATCATACTACAGGGTGTCCCAAAAGTTGCTCCTAAGGTCTCCATACATAGGGAAAAAATGGGAAATTATAGCTAAACATACCTTTATTTACAAAATATTCATTATAAAATTTTATAGAATATTTACAAAATATTTTCTATGTTAGCCACCTATTTGTAAAATTTCATAATGAATATTTTGTAAATAAAGGTACCTTTAGCTACAATTTCCCATTTTTCCCTGTGTGTAGAGACCTTAGGAACAACTTTCAGGCCACCCTGTAGTTTGTTTTCATATTGTCTGAGTTTGTTGGCCGATTTCATCTTATCTGAAATGTTTTCTTGTAGCACAGGGCAGATAGGTTTGCAGCACACCTGTTCTCCTGTGATGAGGACTTTCCTACTTGACCTGTTTCATAAGACTGATGTGGCTTTGGAGGGGCAGATGCACTGAGAGCCTGTGATGTAGCTGTTCTCTATTGTCCTCATTCCCCTATGATTGTCACAGTCCAATGTGGTGCTGGATGAAGTCTGTGCGTAGTGGTGTCTTGTGCCCCAGTCCACTGTTGGAAGCTCAGGTAGGTGGCAGGGTGAGTCCTTCTCCATGGAGGCTGGCATTGGAGGACATTGTTTTGCCTGGGTCTTCTTGTGGCAGTAGCAGCTTAGCAAGGCTATCTAGGCAGTGATCAAGGATGGTCAGGGCTGTGGGTGTTCATTCCACCTTGGTCCAGGTATGATGGTGGCTTATGGGTAGCAAGTATCTGACAAAGCACCGGACCACTGGGGTGGTTGCCACAGGTAGTAAGTCAATCTCCAGGGCTGCGCTTTGGGACTTTCAGCACAGGAGACTCAATGGCATACCTGCAAGATGTGGGAGCCTTGTGGTTGGGCTGTAGGGCCTGCTAGTGGCAGCACAAGAGCCCCTGGGGGTGCAGGGATAGGCCTCTGGGGAGCTGGGACTCTCCTCCAACATGACCCACTGAGGCAATCACTGTGGGACAACGTAGATGCCATCTGTGGCATCATTTGCTTGACTACCATGTGAAGGGAGGGTTGCTCGGCTCCCAGTCATGGGCATGTGAGAGTGTCTGTTTTCCCTGCTCCCACTGAGGTCTGGCTAGCGAGATACAGAGGTTGCCCAACAAAGCCAAGTGCTGTGTACACCTGGCATTCTGAACCTGAAAGTTCAGAATGGTGTCAGTTGCAGTGACCCAGAATTGGAGGCCACCAGGTTCCTGCTGTATCTACCCTCCCATGCAGTGTCACCACACAAATTCTAAGGAGCTCCCTGATCAGTCCAAAGGTCTGTGGCAGTGGTGGTGGCACCACCACAGCTTGGGCCACAGTGTTCACAGGTGTGGAATCCCTGGATTCCCTCCCCCTGTCCTCCTCCAGTCCTCCTCCACATGTGACTGCCTCCCCCACATACCTCCCAATCTTGCCAAGTGGGTCACCCTATCACCTTTTCCTTCACCAATTATCCTCTCATGATTTATAATTCTCCATCCAAAAAGGCCAATCCATAGGTAGACATCCACCCAGAATCTTGCTCTTTTCCTTGACTGCAATGTGGCTGGCTGGTTCTAGTCTGCCATCTTGCTGGGTAGCCCCTAACCAGCTATTTTTGTAAATATGTTTATTGGACTTTTTTTTTTTTACATGCCATCTATGGCTGCTTTTATGCTGTGATGGCAGAGGTGAATAAATGCAAAAGAGACTGTGGTCCAGAAAGCCAAACTTACTTACTCTCAAGACTTTTACAGAAAGTTTACAAATCCCCACTTAGAGCAACTAATAGAAATACAAAGTGACCCACATATGTAGTTTTAAATCAATTAGTAGCTACATTTTAAAAAATAAAAAGAAACATACTCTAATCAAACTAACATCAAAAATGTAATTATTATAAAACTACTGATAGTAATTTTTCTGTGAAGTCTGCAAAATTTTTGTCTTATACAGCACATCTCAATCCCAGTTAACCATTATTTTAAGTGTTCAAGTCACTGTAGACATCACAGCTCATGAAGTTACAATGTGCTTTTTTTTTTTTTTTGCAGTTTTTGGCTGGGGCTGGGTTTGAACCCGCCACCTTCAGCATATGGGGCTGGCGCCCTACTCCTTTGAGACACAGGCGCCACCCAACACTGTGCATTTTTAACGTATTATGTTGCAGTCTACCTTGATTTAATATACCCCTTCACCTACAATGTAAGAACCTCCACAAAATTATACTTCTGTTCACCCCTATCCTTTGTGCTACTGTTATCATTCTGCTTTTACATGTGTAATAAATTCTGTGATACATTGGTATTTCATTGTTTTAAGGAATTTTTTTTTTTTTTTTTAAATGAAAATGTGACTTTAGAGAAACGATGGCATTTCCAAAGATTTTCTGGGGGTGGCTGCAGAACCCAGTGCTGGCAAGCTGTGTACCAAAGACAAAGGGGAGGACTGGACCATCATCACACCTCTTCTTTTAAAAAAATTAAGAAAGGAAGAAGACAAAATATCCCAGTATTCACAGTTACTTGAATTCTTCATGCTTTCAGTAGATCCGAGTTTACATTTGGTATCATTTTCTTTCAGCCTAAGGAAATTCCTTTTATGGTTATTATAGTGTTATATTTCTTACAAAGCAATTCTTTCACCTTTTCTCTATCTGAAAATATCTATTTCACCATTACTTATTTTTTGTTGGGAGAAAAGCTGGGTTTAAGACTTGGAAATTGCAAAACAATTCAGGGAGCTTCCATGTATCCTTCACCCAGTTTCCCCCAATGAAAATATTTTATATGATCATAGTATACTTTTCAAAGAAGAGAACTAAGTACATACATAAAAGAAATGAGTACATACATGAACTCACGTATGTACCACATTCCCACTATGGATCTGTTCCAAGACCACAAAGAAATCGCTTATGCTACTTTATACTGACACCCACTTCCCAATCCTAAACCCTTCTCGAAAGCCTTGGTTTGTGTAATTTTGTCATTATAAGAATCCCCTATCCCCTATAAATCGAATCATATCACCGTATACCTTATTGGAGATTGGCTTTATTTCATTCACCAAAATTCCTTTAAGGTCCGTCAAGGTGTTGCATGTTATCTGTGGTTCATTCCTCTTTATTGCTAAGTAGTATTCCACACACTTGATCTTAGCCAAAAGGCCGAGAAGCGATGCTAAGTAGTATTCCAAAGTGTGGATACACTCCTGGAGAACTTTAGGATTGTTTTCAGCTCAATTTTTGGCCTTTCGCCATTTAATTTGTGAGCTCTAGACTTTTTCTTAGATGTTCTTCATCAGGTTGAGGAAGCACCCCTCCATTTCTAATGTACTTAAAGAGTTTTCATCTTTAATGCTTATGCTGTGTCAATTAATATGAACATACGCTGTTTCTTCTTTAGACTTTGAACCATGGTGGATAACACTGATTTGTGGTTTTGAATATTGAACTAGTCTGTAGTCCTTTAGTCAACCCCGCTTAGTCATAAAGTATTGGTCTCTTTATGTATTGCTGGATTTAATTTGCTAGATTTCACTGAGAATTTTTGTATCTGTGTTCATGAGGGATATTGTCTGTAATTTTCTTCTTCTACTGCTGTTTTTGTTAGAAATGAGTTGGGAAGCCTTCTTCTCTCATTTAATTTCTGGAATAAAATGTGTAGAATTGGTGTTCTTTTTAAAATGTTTTGTAGAAATCTTCAGTGAAACCATCTGGGCGTAGAGATTTCTAACTCTGACTTCAGTTTCTTTAGTAAAACTATTCAGATTATTTCAAGAGTGGGCAAACTTTTCTGAAAAGGACCAGACAGTTAAAAAAAAAAAAAATTTTTGCAAGTTCATATGGACTCTGTCAGAATTATTTAACTCTTTCTTTGTAGCACAAAAGCATGCATAGAAAATGGAAACAGATAAGGATACTGAGTTTCAACAAAACTTGTTTTTGGCACAGAAATTTGAATTTTATATAATTTTTAAGTGTCACATACAGCATTTTTTAAATGTTTGAAAAAATATTAACCCGAATCTACTTCATCGTGAATTAGTTTTGGTACCCTAGGATTTGGTTCATTTCATCTAAGCTATCAGATCTCTGTTAGTAGAATTGTTTATATATTCCTTTATTTAAATTTCTTAAATGTCTGTGGGGTCTATAATGATAGTTATTTTTTCCTGGATATCAGTAATTTGTATTTTCTCTGTCAATCTTGCTGGAGTTTTATCAATTTTATTGGTTTCTGCATAGAACCAGATGTTTGGTTGATTCTTCTGTATTTTTCTATTGTCAGTTTCTTTGATTTCTGCTCTATTTTTTTCTGTTTGCTTTGGATTTATTTTCTCTGTTACTAGTTTTCTAATTTATAGAAATTCTTCTTTTAATTAACAAGTAATTGCATATATAACATATATTGTAGTATACGATGCAGTGTTTTGATATGTTTATATTATAGAATGATTATCACACTAACCAAATTCATTACATCATATACTTACCATTTCTTTTTCTATTTTCTTGAGGTGGAAACTTAAGATTCTTAAATTGATATTTCTCTTCTTTACTAATAGAAATATTCTACATTCCCTAACATGACATTAGCTATGTCCTACATATTTCAATATATTATATTTTCATTTTCACTCAGTTCAATATATTTTTTAGTTTCCCTGGGGTCTCTGACCCATTCAGAAGTTGTCTTTAAGTTTTCAGTATTTGGAGATTTTCCTATTATTTCTTTCCTTTGGCTTGATTTTAGTTTATTTCTTCCCTTTTTTCGAGTTTAGATAGAAACTCAGGTTATTGATTTGAACCCTTTGGTTTTTTTTATTGTCAGCATCCTATGCTATTAAGGTACTGCTAAGCCCAATTTTAACTGTATCTTGTAAATCTCTTTTGTTCAGTTCAGAATATTTTGTACTTTTCCTTTGAGATTGCTTTTAATACCTTAATAATTTAAAAATGTGCTAATTTTCAAGCATGTAGATTTTTCTTTTATCTTTCTGTCAATTTCTGGTTTGATTATATCATGGTATAAGAACATATTTTTAGGGTTTGTTTTGTAACTCAGGATGTGGTTTATCTGGTGAATGTTTCAGTGACAGTTGGAAAGAACATGCAGTTTTCTGTTTTAGAATAGTATTTCTATAATATCAGGTACCATTAGTTTGTGCTGTTGCCAATTTCTTCTATATCCTTGCTGATTTTCTATCTTCTATTTTCTATCTAGTTCTATTAATTATGGAAAACAGGATTTTCTAGTTAAGAGGTGCTGCCTCTGCTGCTGTTTAATCCATAGCAGAGATAATCAAAAGGGTAAGCTCTTTTTCAGTCTTTGAGGCAATGAGAAGTAGAGGGTTGCTGTCTTTCTGCTGATGTTTACTTAATGCAAGGTGAGGGTGGGTTGGGAGGACTCTCCTTGAGTGTCTGTCTTGTTGGGAGGAAGAGAGGCACCAGTGCTGCCAATGTTAGTGCAGGGAGGGAGTCTATAAGGCTCTGTTCTACAGTCTCTAGCCCCTGGTAAGGAGAGAGGGAGGCTACCTCAGTGGTGTAGGCTGGAAATGGTTTACAGGGCTGCCTCACAATCTCCCTAACACTGGTAGGATAAGGTACCACCTTTTTAGCATAAGCATGGGTCAGGGCTCCAGCCTCCACACTGCTTGATGAGGAAGGGCAGGTGTACTCACTCTTTGGTTAGTGCAAGGTGGTTACAGTAAACAGGATTCCACTCCACAGTTCAATTTCCATAGCACCTGGAGGGAAGAGGGAAAGGAGCAGTTTGTCTCACAGTGTTCACCTAGAGTACAGCAGGTGTGATCACAAGGATTCTGTCCTGTAGGCCTGCCTTCCCCTAGGACCACTGGTTAGATAGAGAAAGCTTTTCTTGGGCTTTCTTCCCCCCATCTGTGCATATTGCTGTTTCCAGGCTGCTTTATGACCCAGGCTGGGATAGGAGGCAGGAAAATGAAAGCAGGGTGAAGATTCTTGGGTAGGTAATTCTT
This sequence comes from Nycticebus coucang, assembly GCF_027406575.1. Taxonomy (NCBI): domain Eukaryota; kingdom Metazoa; phylum Chordata; class Mammalia; order Primates; family Lorisidae; genus Nycticebus; species Nycticebus coucang. Next base: position 56,627,474 of record NC_069783.1, read on the forward strand.
TGTGTCCTGAGGTCCCTGGATAGTTTGCCTTCTTTCCTACACCTTTCAGAGTGTTCTGACAGTTTCTTCTGGTTCAAAGTCTTTAGTTGTAATTAGCAAGAGGAATCTCTTTTTGCAGGTTCCATTGAGTAAGAAATTTTTTAGAACTTTAAAACTGTTTTCCTGTCGTCTTGGTTTTTTTTCCTGATAAGTTAGCACTTGTTCTTATCATGAACCTCATGTATAATGTATCTCTTTCTGGCTGTTTTTGCTTTTTACTTTTGGTTTTCTAAGGATAGTTGCCTTTGTTTATTGTGCTTTGGGTTCATTGAGCTTCTTTTATCTATAATTTGATATTTGTCATCAAATTAGAGAAGTTTTCAGCTGTGATTTTTATGAATTTGTTTCATGCCTTAATTCCTCTTACTTCTTCTTTTGAGATTCATACACATGTATGTTAGAATGTTTTACCTTTTCCTCAGGCAACTGAGGCACTGTTTATTTTTAAATCAGTCTTTTATCTTGCTGTCCACTTCATTTTGGGTATTTTCTTTTGCCTGACCTCTCATTCACTGTCACAGCAGCTAATTAAAACCTAGCCAGTGAATTTTATACACTATATATATTTTTTTTTTGGCCAGGGCTGGGTTTGAACCCACCACCTCCGGCATATGGGGCCAGCACCTTACTCCATTGAGCCACAGGCGCCGCCCCTTATACACTATATGTTTCAGTTACATAAGTGCATTGTATTTCTCTGCTCAGACTTCCCATCTATTCACTAATTATATTCAACTTTTCCTTTAACTCCTTGAACACATAATGTAGATGTTTTATAGTCCTTGTTTGATAATTCTAGCATCTGGGTCTTTCCTGAGACTGTTTCTGTTATTCGTTTCTCCTAGTAATAGGTCACATTTCCTGTGTCTCATGCATAGTAGGTTAATAAGCTTACATGTGGACTTTTTGAAATCTGGGTTTTTTTAAAGTATCATAGCTAAAATAACACAGACTTCAGACACAATGATGTTCCATATATTCTCATTTTATTGTTTTGTATTTATTCCCTGGGCTATTATAGCAGGAGGGAGAAGTCTGGTACCCATTACTCACGCCAGAAGGGGTATTGAATATTTTTCGCAACTTCCCAGTTGATTCTAATGTGCATTCAAGATTAGTAACTAACTGTTCTAATGCAGGGTTTCTGATAGCAGCACTATTGGCACCTTGGGCTAGTAGCTAGGTTATTATTTGTTGGGGGGGGGGGGGAACTCCCTGTGTATTGTAGGATGTTTAGCAGCATTCCTGACACTTATCCACTATATGCCAATAGTACTTCCTCTCAGTGTGCTAACCCAAAAGTCTCCAAAAATTGCTAAATGTCACTATGAGGCACAATCATTCTAGGCCAAGAACCAGTATTCTAGTAGAGTTGATTATCACACTGCCCGAAGCCCTTGCCATTCAAAGTGTAGTGTGCAAACCAGCTGTACTGGCATCATCTGGAGCTTCTTAGAATCTTAGGTCTTAAGCCCAGATTTTAAGGGAGATCTACATTTCTAAGATGGTAAGATGATCTGTAACATTTTCTAACGTTTATAAAACAATGCCCTAGATCAAAGGTGAGATAAATTTTTCTTGAAGTGCCAGACAGAAAATATTTAACTCTGCCATTGAAGTATAGAAGCAGCCACAGACAATAAAACTTCATTCACAAAACAGGCAATTGACCAATGAGCCAATCTTTTTATGGACTCTTTCCCAGTCATACCTCTCAGTATGCTGAAGTTAGCTGGTGGTTAAATTCTTTGCTGAATGACTTCCCATTTGCTGTGGCTGAAAGAGAGATAGGTGTATAAGTCACCCAGTAGATGATTCTGGAAATTGTTGTAGCTTGACTTCTATTCTTACCTAGGTGAGGATATTTCCCAGCCTTCTGCATATAAGTTGTATGTAAATGCTGCTTAAGTTAGCGTATCCTTTAGAAATATGATTTGATAGCATAAATCTTTGAGGGAAAATGTTACATGGGCCTATTGGAGTAATTATTTACTTATTTTGCCTTTAGTAAAGAAAGCTGACAATCTTTAGGAAAACTGCATTAATGTGACTTTGTTAACTCAGGCAGAAAGCAGTAGTTTAAAGTTATCTGATTCTCAAGCAATTTATCTCTTTTTAATAGGAAAGCTAAAGTTGTCTTCAAAATATCTTTTATGTATCGTATGTGGGAACCCTTCTAAAGCTGCATCCAGAAAGTGAGTTTTGGTGGAGAGGAAGGCCGTTTGACGGGTGGCAGCCTAGAACAGCGGTTCTCAACCTGTGGGTTGCAACCCCTTTGTAGCAATGAAAATACATCCTGCATATCAGATATTTACGATTCATAACAGTAGCAAAATTACAGTTATGAAGTAGCAACGAAAATAATTTTACAGTTGGGGGTCATGGGAACATGAGGAACTGTATTAAAGGGTCGTGGCATTAGGAAGATTGAGAACCACTGGCCTGGAGGCTGAGGGTTAACAGCTATTCTCAACAGTGGTGGTTATTGCAGGTTATGTTTCTGGATGAAACTAAGTTACTTGATAAATGTACTAGGACAATACTATTTATGTCAGGGGCCTCTAAAGTGAAACAGAATTGCTCTTGACTTGCAGCTGGTTAAAGTGGTGAGCAGGAAACTGATTCTTAGGACTTTAGCTAACAGAATGATGGGTGAAAACACTAAAGCAGCTTTTGAAACTTGCATATAAGTAACCAGTGAATTTGTTGGTTTTTTTGGCTGGGGCCCTACTCCTTTGAGCCACAGGTGCCGCCCACCAGTTTATTTGTTTCATCATTACTAGCTATTCTGTCTATCCTGCTTGAGTTGTACCTGTAGATTTCCAACACACATGAATGACACTGTATTGCCCCGTAGGCAGTTTTATTTGGCTGTGTATAGCCTTATCCTTTACTCACTTAGAAGTTTTCTAATTATGAAAAGTAAATTTTCTTGGTATATGGGAGTAAGATAGTCATATTATCCTAGAATGTAATTTAAAGGAACCACTCCAGTTAACCAGATTTGGTTGCTAGATGCCAGTAAGTAAACTTAAAATCCAAGATTTTCTCAGGAAAAATACACAAAACCTTGTGTTATGTACAAATTTTATTTAGTATTCTTACAGAGTACACAAAATAAATACTTGAATAATAAGGATATATGTATTTTTTCCATAGGAAAGCATAAGGAGAAGACAAGATTCTCAAGAACTTCGGAAGGTAGTCAAGCCTTTCCCACAAAAATTCAACTATACACAATTCCCAAATTCATTTTATGAACCTCATGAGTATTTTAACAGTCTAGATACATTTAACAAGTCAAGATCTTCATCTTGGTATAAATCCACTTCACCGATTAGTATGGGGGTCACAGACTTAGAAAGTTCTTCAGGACTATATTATTATGTCTTCATTATACTTGTCCTTTTGGTGTTAATATGTCTTGCTTTATATTTTCTCTGAAGATACAAATTCATTATTTTAGGGTTTCCTCCCAGACATTTTCAGGGTAATTGGCTAAAAAAATAAAATTTATCAGAAAACGATTTTTACCTTTTTTAAACACTGATAACAGGTTTTATGTTCTAAGATGTGATTAATAATTGGCTTACCTTACTACAATATGGGCATTCACCAAATACGATGTTAAAACTCTGTCTACTTGTCAGCAGTCCTCTCAACCACTGAAGATTTTGAAAAGATAAAATGATCAGTGCTCATTAGATACTCCAAATATCATTTCCTTTCTTTTTACATGTACTATACTTTTATTCTAAATTTACTTCTTAGTTTTGTTTTGCAAAAGCAAGGAGTGTATTTCCTGAATCTTTGTCACCCTTGGTAGAGTGCCATGGCATCACAGTTACCTCAAACACTTTAGGCTTAAGAGATTCTTCTGTCTCCCAAGTAGCTGGGACTATAGACGCCCGCCATGCCATCCAACTATTTTTAGTGATGGACTCTCTCTTGGGCTGGTCTTGAACCTGTTACTACCTCAGCCTTCCAGAGTGCTGGGATTACAGGCATGAGCCACCATGCCTGGCCTACTACCCCACTATTAATATGCTGAATGTAAGGGGAAAACAACACGGAATTTATAATCAAATTTGGGCTCCTTTAAAGATGTGGTGACTGAAAGCAAATATATACAAAAATAATGCAAGTTCCTGGGGTTCACAGATCTTAAGAACTACTGCAGTAAAGGAGATCAGACTCTTGAAAATTTAGGGTTAGTTCTGATCTGTGGGTTAATTCTCAATCCAATGATTACAAACATAAAGCAGCCCATTTCATGTTCCTTAGAATATTCTGTAATCAGACCTGGTATTTTATAAGGGAAACTGATAATCTCTCCGTAAGTTCTCCATTGCTATCTCTACTACCAAAGTAAAGTTAATATTACAGCACTATACAACTGATATCTACAAACAGAAATGAAAAGCAAGATTTCACATATAGTAAATGGCATTGCCTGAGAGTACCATTAAATGTTCAGTTCACAAAAGGCATTTTTTGCAATACATATAAAAACTAGGATTGTTACATTCTACACTTAAATGTAGCCTGAAAAGTAATAAAGTACTACGTAATTGCTAACTCCCTTTCACATCATTGCTACCACACTGCCACACAGATGAATCTATAGTTTGCTTTATGGAAAAATTCCATCAATTTAACTTTTCTGTCAATAAGCTCACGAATGTATTCAGGACAGATCTACCCCTGCCCGCTGTGGACTTTTGCCATTTCTTTACTTCATTAGTAACTATGATGAAGAAATGAAGCACAAGAGTATCTGGTATAAACTAGTAAAAAGTTATGGCAAAGAAGGGGCTCAGACATTGAATATGCATACTTCCAGTATTGTATTAGTTGAAATAAATGTTGCTGATGTATTTTTTTTTTTTACCTCATATAAGCATCTTTGATGGAAAGGTTGTCCACACTGTGGATTATCACACACTTGATCAGGAATGACACCATCAAGTTGATAGGCATAACAAATTCCACAATCCATAGTAAAATCCTTCAAAAGAAAAAGATATGTATATGTGTATTTTTACTTTTTATCGATATATGTGTATAATGATCAAATAAAGACAACTGGGCTATCCATCAGCTCAAATATTTATCTTTGTATTGAGAACATCACAATTCCTTTCTTCTAGCTATTTTGAAATAAGCAATAGTATGTGTATTTAAAATACACAAGGTGACATTAGGAAGAATGAATAATGATACAGTATAAAATTTTATACAGTGTTATTTTGCTGTATTACAGGAAATACATCACTAGCATCTAACAAAGCTATTCGTAAGTTTCCTTTTCACTCTAAATATACACAAATACACTAATTTTGGTTGGCAAGATGTTTAGCTTTAGAAATTTTTTCATATCACGCATCAATATTAATATCCCTGTCGTATGTAAAGATAGGAACCTTTCTGTAAAATTCTGTAACTACAGGAAAGAAAGTTTGCAACTTGGTCAAAAATCAGTTCTACCATTTTTGCAGTGTAGTGGTTATCCAATTTTTTAAAACTGCTACCCTTCACAAATGCTTTTCTCAAGCTAATCAGAATTTCATTTCATCCATCCATAAGTGCATAATATAGAAAATCCAAACATCTCATTAGCTGCGTTGGACCTTTTTCCTTATTAACAATAAAATCTGTCATTAATCACATCACTGAAGAACATGATGAAGTGCATGGGCTCACTTATACATGGATTGTTTCAACCAATCACACATCAAAAATACAGTATTGGTGGGACGTGGAACCCACATATTTATGAAACTACCATATGGGGGGTTCTGGAACTTGAGTAGGTGCAGATTTTGTTATCCCTGGGTGTTCTTAGAACCAATCCTTGGCATACACTGAGGGATGACTGTACTTAAAACCAGTAATCACAGGTTAACAAGTTCTTTGGTGCACCTGTTCCATATAGTTCAGAAGTCTACATTCTTTCCCTTTTCTGACTCATTTTTCTCTGAGATAAGCATTTAAATTTAAAAATATGCAATGCTGTTTGGAATATCAAAGCACTGATAAAACTTACAGATTTTTCCAGGATAGCGCGAGCTGGAAAATCAATTTCTAAAAGATCTTTCAAATTTTGTAACAGACTGTTTTCTGGATCCCTGAAAGCAAGGAAAAAAAAAATTCTGCTTTTAAGTCTGCTAATAAATCATAGAAAACTAACAATTATATTGCCAAGGTACCTACCACAAATGTATGTTGCTGCTCAGCTTAATTCCCAGAGGTTTTATCACTTAAGTTGTTAAAAAAAAAAAAAGGGGGGGGTGGTTAATAAAGTCTGATGCTCCATAAGCTTTTGTTACCTAGTTATGTCATTAGAAACCCTAATCATATGTTAAAAACACAAAGTATATAGAATGATGAGATATTTTTATTTAAAAGAATTACCATTAATATATTCAAATAATGTTTTAATAGTGGTAGGCAAGGATTTTGATTCTGCTAAAACAAAATCAAAATCTGCGTTCTCATACCATGGTCAGCACCAAGAAAGCAACACTCTGGAAGCATAGTAGGATGCCTGGGGTCTACCTCTATATTTACGGAAACGTTATTCCCTAAAATGAAAGAAGATTAAAATTTTTAGAAGTAGAACAGTTCATCAAACAAGCCAATAAAAAATAATAGTGTCAAGCTGGCTACCTATTTCCTTACACATCCAAGGAAAAGATTAACCAAATATGTTTTAAATTGTTTCTATAAAGGTAAATATTACAGCTTAACCAAAAGAATTTTGAAATTTGACCATCAGTAAAGATTCAGGGATCCTAAGTTTCAAAAGAAAAAAAGAGCTAATCCACAAATATAGATTAAAATTCTAGTCAATTCTGTTAAAGTTTAAATAAAAATTTTCTATGGAGTGATAAAAGTATCACAAATAAGTTTAAAAAGTAATCATCTGCATGTGTGGTGGCTCACTTCTATAATCCTAGTACTCTGGGAGGCCAAGGCAGGATCACCTGAGCTTAGCAATTCAAGACAAGCTTGAAGGAGGAAACCCCACTCTACTAAAAATAGAAAAATTAGCCAACCATTGTGGCAGTGCCTGTAGTCCCAAGCTATTCTGTAGGCTGAGGCAAAAGGATTGCTTGCACCCAGGAGTTTGAGGTTGCTGTTAGCTGTGACGCCAGGGCCCTCTACCCATGGTAACAGTGAGATTCTGTCCTCAAGGAAAAAAAAAAAAAGTAATCATCTAAACAGCTATTCAAAACTTTCTTGAAAAAGTTTACCTTTCACAGAACTATGGTCAAATGTAAAAAGATAAGAAATAAAGTAAAAATAAACATTTTAAGATTGAAATTTTATAAATATTTATAAAAGCATGTGAATCCATTTGCTTCACGTGAAACTTTTCCACTATAACAAAGGATTCAATTCATGTTAAATTGCAAAATATTCATTTAATAACAAAAAAATCTAGCACTAGAGTCTTTTTTTTTTTTAAAGAGACACCCTCACTCTGTCACCTAGGCTCAAATAGCTGGGACTACACACATGCACCACCATTTTTAAATTACTGACTAATTTGATTTTACTTTATTATTGCTGCTAGAGATGGGGTCTTGCTTTATTGCCTCGCTCTGTCACCTAGGCTCAAATAGCTGGGACTACACACGTGCACCGCCATTTTTAAATTACTGACTGATCTGATTTTACTTTATTTATTGCTGCTAGAGATGGGTCTTGCTGTATTGCCCAGGCTAGTCTCCAACTCCTCGCCTCAAGTGATCCTCCTACCTTGGCCTACCAAATTGCTAGGATAACAGGCATGAGCAACCATGCTCATCCTTAGTTTCTTTTATAAATATTAACTATACTGGAGTATTATACAAATGTCAGAAATTGTATTCCTGTGTTTTGAAAGTCATAATAGATTTATTTATTTTGTATTTCACTGTTACTGATAAATTCTATGCACTGAGGCTGGCAAAAATATAAATGCAGTTATTACATATCTGGCAAAAAGCATTTTGAATTTAAAAAAAGATCAAAAGCATCAAAATTTAAAAAATGACTATATCCATTCAATGCGAAAAATAAAAATACAAAGAGCTATCACATTCATTAATGCATTCTTCACTGTGAACACAAACTTCTTATCTTTAGCAAAGCCATCTATTAATGACTTCTGTAAGTACTTTCACTCAAAAACAGCTGTTAATAACTAATCTTTCAATTAATTTGTTCAAAACTTGGTCCTATGAAAGCAAGTCCTTGCCTGAAGGGGAAAAAAAGAGCTAAAAAGTAAATAGTGAATAAAACACAGGCTGCTTATGCTGAACAATGAGAAATACAATAAAAAGTATATTTAATCATAACGTGGTAAGAATAATTTTAGTGAGGCAATGAAGATAATTACATTTATTTGAAGAAAATATTTTCATTCTTAATACCTGCTTATTCTCAAAAATACCATGATTTGGTTAATTATTCAAATTAAATACTGTTAAGACTTTTTTAAACCAGGAAAAGTAACAACACTATTTGCAGAATTGCTGTATGATTTCTTCTTCTCATAAGAACATGTCACTTCTCCCCTGCTAGATAATCAATTATAGCTGAATACAAAGTATAAAAATTGCTAATGTGGATTTTATTCACATAAGAATTTCAAAATATCCTTCAGAAGGTATGTCTTCCAACAACTTACCTATTTACATTAGGAAAAATAAAGGGAAGAGATAAATGGGTTTCTTAAAACCAACTGTGGTATTTAACGTGAGCTCAAATATAGTTTAAAATATCTAAACTCTTGAGAGGGGCTGAATTCTTAAATTCACTTTATGTTTTCCTTGCTTATAATGGAAATACATAATCATTTTATACTTGAGAATATGATAAAATTTCAGGGCTACTTATGGTTGTATTGTATCTTAACTCATTTTCCTATATTTTTTATAAAGGAAAAAAACTACACTCACTTCTTACATGGTGCTTTTTGATTACTCTTTAATGGCACAGTCCACTACCAGTTCTTTTATCTTCCTCTATATCTTACAAAAATACTCCCACATCTGTTCACACCAATCTTGGGTAAGTTTCTCAGGTGACTTTATTATTTCTAACACACATTTTTGTTGTGCTCTAAGTATTGTGAGTTTTGAAAAACCCAATCTACTATTTCTGTGCCAATCGACAGTTGATTAAACACTATCTCTGATCCACTGGATCTTGCCTTTTATAATGGAATACCTCAATACTTTTCGTTTTCACTGAAAATACTTACATTTCAATGTACACTACCAAAAGAAATCACAACTCATTCCAAGAAGTTTTAATAGCTGACTTCACACCAGAAAGTTTAAGAGTCCAACTGTCATCTTTAGATTCATTTTCACAAGTAATACAAAACAAAATCAAAGACCTAAAAACAAACCCATGATCCCCTTTTTCCTACCTAATGCAATTCTGCGTGCTGTTGCACTCCGTGTAGGTGTTTCTGGCTCTAGCACCCAGGTCTTCTCATCAATTTCATCCATAATATCCCAGAATGCCTTCAGTAACTCTAATGCTGCCAAAAACTGACTATGAATGCTTATTAAGGAGCTCTGTGAAAAAAATGAAAGCTAAGTTATATGGCACTATACCAAGAGCAGATAATCTTTCACTTAAAATATGCTCAACTGAGTAATTTGAAGCTATTTCATTTCACCTGGAAAGTAGATTTACAAAAACCGAAGTCAACTATCCCTGCTTCACATCCCTTCACCTTTAACATTAACAGAATTTTTTTATTGTCATCATATACCTTACCAATTAAGAATGGTTTTCTAAAAATCATTATAATAATGCATGTTATACTATATGCACAGAACAGCAATAAGATAGTATGTATACCTTTATTACTGTATATATCTATTAGACATAATACATACTTTTAGTATGAAAATAATCCTAATTTCATTTGGCTCTAGCAGTCAAGTAAAATGCAGTGCTATCTGTAATTTGATTAAATTGCCTTTACATATTATTAATAAATAATTTTACAGACCTAACTAGTCAGAGTATGAAAAGTTTTTACACATTTTTAAAGACTGAAAACAGAAATTATGTTTTTTTCATGTTTAACTTTTAGTCTATTTCTGAATTCAGTATTTTCAGACATTCTTTATGAGAATTGGCTTAAATATATTTTCACTACATAATAAGTAAAGCCATCATTGATTTTAAAAATTAATCTATATTTTTACTTTTAAGCAAAGTCAGGAGTTTCTCCTAAAATGTGATACATTAAAATGATACAATTTACTACTTTTTATATAAAAAGCAATCAAAACTAAAAGTTTAAAACAGAATTAAGGGTTTTACTTATTGTTTCAAATAAACAAAACATAAGTCAGTCACTAAAAATACCACAAAGGTATTCATCGTAATAACTGAGCAAACCAGTAATACAAAAATATGATACACCCTAAGGTGAAAAAAGAAAGTAGCCACTTCTTGAAGCATGTACTTTGTGCCTATGTTGCTTAGGAAAACCCATTTCATTTCATCACTTGTCTGGGTTTATACATGGATGAATTTGTGATTCAGTTTCACTGAGCTGGATTCAACAGTTCTAACCTTCTACACATATTTAAAAAAAATAAGAAGAAGAATTAGAGCCTACTGTCTGAAAAATAACCTTTTAGGATATTAAAGGTAGAATGTTCTCTTCTAGTACAACATACTTATTTACGTTTAGATGGCAGAAGCCAGAAATCAAAAAACTAAATTCCCAAGGAGCTAGTACTTCAATCAGTACAATGTTGTCTCCCATTGTGTGTCCCTGCCTTCTTTAATTTCTACATTTGTGTATTTAAAATCTGTAATTACGTATTTCATTGTATACCCAGAAAAATAAGCCCCCCAAAAGTTATGTTTTCAATTTAAAATATTTAAACTATATTATCTCCAATTGCATTGTCCATCTTTCTTATGCACAAATGTAAATAATTTCTAACTGTATTTTAAGCAGAAAATGAAAGACTTAAAAATATGAGAAAACAACAAAAAACAAAGGACCCTGGAACTAGTAATAGAAGTTACTTGGTAATCACAGAAAAAGTGAATTTTAAACCATAAATTAAGGCATTATCTGATTTTACTAGCTAGCCATGAGACTGATACATTAAATGGCATTTTTATATTCCAGATGAAGCCTCCCCCAAAAAAGTGGGTTCTTCTATCAATTTTAATAGAATTGGAAGGTAGACATTATACTACCACATCAGTAAGCTATGTAATAAATAGTTTTTTCTCCAACTGCTTATTTTGTCCATTAAATCACTCACAAACCCTTATTTTGAATTTATTTTAGCATATTTCTAAATATTAACAATGCAATTAGATATGCTATATATATCACCATTTAAAATGCCAAAGAATGACAAAAATTAAAATTGAAGTTGAGTAAGTATTTTGCAGGGAGATGAGTTTTTTAAAATACATTTTAAAAAAAATAGTCAACTTCTTATTTTATAATGTAAGTAATCTCACACCTCACCAAAACTACTGTGCCACCTGTGCTACTGTTTCAAGTTTTTGCCTTTTTTTTTTCTTGTGGGTTTTTGAGGCCAATTTGCAATGTGAAAAATAAAAAAGACATCAAAGAAAATTTCCAGAAAAAAAAGTGAGAGCACAAATATTAAGAGAGAACACTAAAAACAAACATTGATGAGGAGGTAAGCAACCTGAACTCTCAAGTACTGTTGGTGGAATGTAAAATGGCACAACTGCTTTTAAAATATTTGGCAACTTCTTTAAGAACTAAATATATTCCTACCTCATGACCTAACAATTCCACTCCAAGTAAAGTGAAAGTATGTCCAGAAAAAGACTTTTACCAGAATGCTCAATGCATTAAGAACATTTTCATCATAACCATATTTTTCCTGTTGTTAATGTTTAAAATATTTTTAATAATAAATTTTCAGATTTCTGAGGAATATAAATGAATTTAATAAAAAATGAAACCCATTTTATAAAATTAGATCTATGGAAGAAGTTGTTTTACTTTCAACTTAAAATAATTTGTAACCACATTTAACAACTAACTGCCCAGGTCAAGCATTGGAGAATGCAAGTCCTTATTTACAACACACCAAGTTATACAAAATTAAACACACAAATACTATATAAACGAATTGCATCCTGATGTAATTCAATCCAATGTGTCTAACTAACTAGTACACTCTATACTAGATACTGGCAATATAACAGAATATAGAAGGTGCAAACCAGAATGCTGATAAAGATCACAGAACATACAGTCAAATCTCAAGTCCCCTTCCTGGCTCCACCACTTAAAGTTAGCTGCATCTTTCTCAGCAAGATCATCTTATTTAGCTTCTGTAATATGAAAATAGTGTTAATCTTCACAATATTTGAGATAATGTATATAAAACGCTAATTTCTTAGCATATAATGTTTAAAATTGGAAGCCATTATTGTAAGACATAGTCCTTGATCTGTGGAGAAGTCCACAAATTAATGAAAAGATACATGGGAAAACACCTGTACTACATTAAACAAAGCAAGGATACCCTTAATACATAGAAGGTTATTGAAAAATCAGTAATAGGGTGGCGCCTGTGGCTCAGTTGGTAAGGTGCCGGCCTCATATACCGAGGGTGGTGGGTTCAAACCCAGCCCTGGCCAAACTGCAACCAAAAAATAGCCGGGCGTTGTGGCGGGCGCCTGTAGTCCCAGCTACTCGGGAGGCTGAGGCAAGAGAATCGCTTAAGCCCAGGAGTTGGAGGTTGCTGTGAGCTGTGTGAGGCCACGGCACTCTACCGAGGGCCATAAAAGTGAGACTCTGTCTCTACAAAAAAAAAAAAAAGAAAAATCAGTAATAAAAATAAAATGAATTAAAAATGAGGGATAAAGACAATTCTCTAAAGAAAAAATACATATGATCAATTAAAAATTTTCAACCTCAAAAGTTTAGACATTATTTCTCTAGTTGTAGAGTTTCAGGGTGAAAGAAAATTAATAAAAGCAATGCCTTAAATTTAAAGGGTAGTGTAAAAAAATGAATACTTTTTCGTTAATTGAAATAGCTTTATTGCATGGCTTGTCTACACTCCCCTTATTAGTTACTGAATGATTATAAAACCTCAATGAAGAGGTGACTATTCTGTAGTTTTCTAAAAGACCTTGATCCATGGTCTTAATCCATTCCAGAATAATCAAGACTGATTGGTTCTGACTCTGCTTCAATGACTTTATTCCAATCTTTCACTGGTAACTAGTTACTTTCAAAAAACAACAAATACCTCTTTTTATGACAGTTTTATTATCTTCATTGTACTTTTCTGTATTTCCTATAATAGCATATTTTTATAATCACAACAATCATATGTAGAGAGAGAAATAACTGGTCTGTTATTCATCCGTTCATTTCATGATGTTCACAGTATAATGAAAAATACAGGGTGGACATAAAGTTCATGTGCAATAAATATTAACTTTATGTCCACCCTGTTATTAAATTCAATGAAACTAGTATTTTAAACATTTGCCAGGAATATGTTGAATTCTCTGATACGATAATAAAAACACCCAGTTTGCAAGGAAGTCACAGCACCAAAATTAATGCTAACAAGGTATTTAATCTTAAGTAAGACATACCTGTCCCTCTAAGCGTTAACATTGACCCTATAAATGTGGGTGTGCAGTAGATAACTTCTAAGGAGACTTCCAGCTCTAAAAGTCAAGAATTCTAAATATAACTGTTTGAAAATCCATATAGCAGGTGATACTTTCAACTTAAAAGTACCTCTAGAGTCCCTTTCAAGATGACAACTTTTATAATGTACTCCCATTTATTTCTAATTCTTGTTTATAAACAATTTTGTCAAATAAAAATGTATATCCCTTAAATAAAATATGTATTTATATGATTTAATATACAACAATCATTTCCTCTTAGATCAAAAAAACCCTTTTATATCAAAGAACTTTTATATGATAATCAAAATATGTAGATTGTATTATATTTTATATCCCCCAGTGTATTTAAGGAAGAAATAAAAATGCATTATATAACTACTATTATTTACTAAAATACAGAAGGGCTATTGCAATCTTCCAAAAACTTTGAGATTTTGCAATAGGTTTGGAACCACAAATTCCTAGCAGGAATAGCAAAGCAATTACATAGCTTAGTCATGGTGATGATCTAAAACTTATATCCAGAACATTGCAACTGGTGGACTTACTAATCAAAGGAAAATGCCATCCTTTTTAACGCATACACAAGAACAACAATTAATAAGGAAGTGAAATAAAAGAAAAATACAAGGCAGAAAATTGGAGAAGATAAAAGAAATTAGCAGGAGAAACCAAACAAATCCATAAGCATATACACATAGGCTGAGTGCCCAAAAAGCAATAAACTCTCTTACAGAGAAGAAAAGTTTCCCAGAACCAAGTAATTACGCAGCAGCCTCTCAGCTAAATCTTGGTGTGGTGTGAGAAGGGAGAGAATAGAAAGCTAAGCAACATCTTGTCCATAAAAAGTCCAAAACAAGGAGCAAACATCATGAGATAGTTAGAAAACATGAAATAAGATGCAAAGAAATGATAGCCAAGTATATTTTACTTCACCCGCCCCAAAAGGTTTGCAGAAAGTTTCATTCATGTTGAAAGCACACCAATCACAACCAATTTTTTAAAAATCTATTTATCTATTTTAATGTGGAATAAAGCTGTAGCAGGAAAATGAGGTGTAACCCAAGTAAAAGAAATAGGAAAAGTACATTTGTAATATTACACGCAGAGGGAGCACTAAAGTTTAACAGGAGAGATATTCCGTGATACGGAGTCCAATCTTCCTATAGTGAAAAGCAAAGGTCAGGAGAATAAAAAAGTATTAATCTTAAGAAAAAAGTAGACATCTCCACATGATCTCAAAAGAGCAGGCATAAAGGTATTAAGAGATCAACCCAATACCTGGCCCACCTAAGGTACTTAATGAAATCACTGCACATAAATCAGAACACCTGGACTGTTGTGCAACATGGGCTTCTCTGTGAAAAGATATGGATTTGGGGGTCTCTGTGTTAATGCATAAAAAGCTTCTGAGCACAAATAACTGAGAAGAGTTCTAAGCAAACCATCTGTTCAGTAGGGTATCTTTGGCATTGAAACCTGGAGATCATGAACCATTAGAAAGTCAGTCTGTTCAAAGGTCACCACATCATGACCTTATACGAAACTAAAAGGACGATTCTATTTCCTGAAGAGTTTTACAATGCTGAGGTGCAATCAGTCCATTTGGTTGTGCTTTCCTATTTTTATACTGGAAGGTTATGTATGAGTCAAATACCCAAATGTTCACATAGGCAAAGATAGCATTGGTTGTTCTTGTTCATGTTTAATACATGAAATAAACCATCAGAACTGGAAATCATTCTAAAACCTTTTTTAAAGGTATCAGATTTTCTAATTATTGCCTATGAAGCATAAGTCAATGACTAGGGAAGTAAATGATTTTCTTGTTAGCTCTAAGACTAGAGAATGCACCTTTAGTGAATGAAATCCATAGCCTGATCATTTTCCACTGCTGAATTATTTGTATACTTAGGTCTAAACTCTTGTAAACACATATTCCTAGCTCTCACTACAATGTTTAGAAATACTTTTCTTGAAACGTCCTACTAACAAATTCAGTGTCAGTGCGGCCAAGACGTTAGTGCCTGCAGCCCTTGTTCTAAAGAAGTCATACAAAATGTTTCAAATGATGGGGACAAGCCTAAGAAAGCCCATAGCAACTGTGAAAAAAATTACAATTTTGTAGGGGTAAGGAAATCATTTGAGAGAAGCCTAATGCGGCCCTTGATTTATAAACTGATTTTAAAGGCCTCCCAAACTATACTTCTTAGGAGGTCATATGTAATTGCATAGGTTTTATTCAATCTTGAAAAACAGGACAACCAACGAAAAAGAAAACATCTGAGTTTTTAAGAATATAAATTTCTGGACCATACATATGATTGGTATATTTGGACCCTTGCTCTGTACATCTTCATTTGTAATATATGACAATGACAATTCGTCTGAGCTTGAGACTACCCCAGAAGGCAAAGCCTGAGACAGGGCTTGTATGGAGATAATTTATTAAACAAGAACTTATGGGAGTGAAAACTAGAAAAAGTGAAACAGGAAAACTAAAATAAGGGTGTGCTTTAAAGCTGGTGATTGTAGTCAAGGATAGCTCTGGGAAAAGCTACAGACTATATAGAATGCTCCTTGTAATTCCTATCTAAGAAACTGCTGGACATGGTGGCCATAAGTTCAAGGCTGCACTGTACTGTGATCGCACCAGTGGTGTATCACCACTGCGGTGTGGTTTGAGGCTGCACGGCACTAGGATGACACCAGCGTGTATCACCACTGCGGTGTGGTTCGAGGCTGCACGGCACTAGGATGACACCAGCGTGTATCACCACTGCGGTGTGGTTCGAGGCTGCACGGCACTAGGATGACACCAGCGTGTATCACCACTGCGGTGTGGTTCGAGGCTGCACCGCACTAGGATGACACCAGCATGTATCACCACTGCGGTGTGGTTCGAGGCTGCACTGCACTAGGATGACACCAGCGTGTATCACCACTGCGGTGTGGTTCGAGGCTGCACCGCACTAGGATGACACCAGCGTGTATCACCACTGTGGTGTGGTTCGAGGCTGCACCGCACTAGGATGACACCAGTGTGTATCACCACTGTATCTTGGGATACAGAGTGAGATCTTATCTGTAAAAAAAAGAAAGTTTTAGAAATAAAGAACTCCTGTCCATGAGCAAGTATTCTCTTGCTTCTATTGTCTCCTGGTTGAGCTGCCCTAAAGGGGATTAATTGTCTCACATTTCCAGTTTTGTACAGGTATATATGCCTATAGAATTCGAAAAGCACCATTGGTCTTTAAAAAACAAAACAAAACAAAACACCTGCAGCAAAAGAAGAGATGCAATAGTAAAGCAGAGGTGAGGTCTTCTGGCAAGACACACCACCCTGAGGGTGACTGAAGCAATGTTGCTGAGTAAGAAGTGCTACAAAGGAAGTGAAGCAGGAAACAAGGATCTGATTCCTAGCCAAAGGAATCACGCAGTGACATAAGTTCAATCTTCTAAGCACTGAGTAAATACATTTTGAAAACTTTTTCCACATGCAATCAATGTGTAGATAGGTTTAATGATAATAAAAGGATTATACTTGAAGTATGCAGAATTGTGTGTATAAAAAATACTGCCCATTGGGGGGTTTCTTATTATTGAGCCTTGAGAATTCTTTATACATCTGAATACAAGTACATCATCATGCATAAGATTTGCAATTATTTTCTCTATAGTCTGTAACTTTGTCTTTTCAGTCTCTTAATAGCACCTTTCAGGAGCAGAAATTTTTAATTTTGATTAAGTCCAATGTATGAATTTATTTTTCAGACCTTGAATTTAGAATTACAGTAAGAAATCTCTGCCTAACCTAGGGTCACACTTTTTCCTGTATTTCTTCTAGAAGTTTTACAGTTTTAGATTTCACATTGCTTCAGATCCATCTTAAGTTAATTTTTGATATAGATCCAAGGTTCATTGCTTTTTCATACAGATATCCAATTGTTTGAGCATCATCATTGAAAAGTATATCCTTCCTCCACTGAATTGTCTTTTCACTGTTGTTTACAACAAGTTGTCTGTGTATGAGTCTATTCCTGAATTCTCTATTCCAGTGATCTATTATTCCAACTTTATTTCAACACCTTATTATCCCAATATACTTACAGGTCTTATAATCAGATAGTGCCAGTCCCCAACTCTGCACTTCATCCATGTTACTTCAAAAATTATGTTTCTTTTGAATTTCTATACAAATTTTAGCATAATTCTGTTAATTTCTTTTTTAAAAGTTAGGATTTTAATTGTATTGCATCTATAGATCAATTTGAAAAGAATTATAATAACCAAATCCTGAAAACAAACCATTTGTCCATTGACAGGTGAATGGATAACATATGAGACATCCACAAATACTAAACAATAAAAAGAATGAATATATTACATGCTGTGGTACGGATGAACTTCAAAATAATTATGCTGAGGAAAGAAGCCTCGCCTCAAATAGTATACAGAATTATGTATGATTCTAGAAAATGCAAACACATCTACAGCACAAGGAGCAGATAGTAATTGCCTGGGAGTTGGGGGAGGAACAGGTGGGAGGGACCACAGCAGGAAGGAGGTGACAGAAATGTTTATTATCATGAATGTGGAGATGATTTCATGAGTATAAATATTTGCCAAAACTCACCAAATTGTATACTTTAGATACGTTCAGTTTATTTCATGTCAATTACACCTCAATAAAGCTGTTTTTAAAAAGCACTCTGATTTCTGGACAGTAGGTAGATCTACATAGCAGTTGTTCATTTGCAATAGTTTTTTAAATTATGAACACAATGTAACAACTCCTTACAACAAGGCCAAAGAAGAATTTAGAAACCCTCCACATGGAGACAAAGAACAATTTATACACCCAACATTTGGAGAATGAAATTTTATTACCCTCATGTGTATATATAGATATATAAAATATGTATATATTAGAGAAAAAAGGAGGAAAGATATATGGGGACAAAGATGTGAGCTATTAATAAACTGTTATTAAATTATGTTAAACTAGGAAAGCACTTAAGCAGAGAAGTGTGAACACTGCCAATCTCAAAATGTAATGCTTATTATCTTTAAAAGCATTTTGTTACTTTTATAATACCTGAAGTGAAGTAATAATGTCAGTCACTTAACCAGATCTTAGAGTATAATATCTTCATCTTAAGTACTATTATTTCCAGTATTTTAATAATTTTCACATAGTCCCAGAATAATCTTTTGTGCTCTGATGACACTTAAATTAATAGCATAATTTTCTGGTACATGCAACAGTTGCTTTCCATTCTGATTTTTTCATTCTTCCCTAAAATACTTGCAGATAAATCCTTGAATAATCATTCTTATCGTTATCTTTGGGGGATTCAAAAGGCTTCAATAGAATAAGGAAATGCTGTATTAAGAGGTAACAATTTTTAAGAAATTTAATTTTAATATTAATTGACCTCTTTCTAATCAGCTATCATTAAAGAAGTGATAAATCTTCTAAATATTCAGTTCATTTGATACTTCTTACATGCTTCACTGATGTTCTCAACTCTTGCCATAGGTGTGTCTACAAATGAATCTGTTTAACAGATTAACTGTCGAGCAATCCATGAAGAACTTCTATACTTAAGTTTCTTTTTGACTATAACTGACCACTGATGATTTAAATATTTGCTACTTATTTTTAATTCATGTGAAAAGGGTTATCTGCCCCAGGGCCAAATGAACCATAGTCAGAGAATGACTATAGTAATTTTATTAAAAAAGAGAAAAAGAAAGAAAAGTTTGTCTAGTACATGTTAAAAATAAGTAGGCACTTTCAATCTTATGCTTAGCTACTCTATCTTGTAGCTTATTAAAAATCAAAACCACCCCAGTTAGGAAAAAAACAAATCAGTCTAGCTTTCTGTTCCAATTAGGTTATAGCAAAAAAGGGGCACTACCACCCTGATTGAAAAAGTCAGCTATTATCTAATTTTTCATCATTCACACTAAAAACAACAAAATAAGAAAATAAATGGTGACAATAATCTTTATCTCAGATAAAGTCAAGACTACTTGAAAGAATGCCAGTATGCTGTGGCTGCCAGTGTTCAGAGTCAGGTAACTAACTGCTAACAGTGATATCACTAATAAATAAAAAAATCCTGCCCCAGTGCCTACTCTTTACCAACTCCAGTATTCTGGTTTGCTTCCCTACATCTACCTGCCACCTGGTTTGGTTTCTAACATTCAACTTTTGTTTCAGCACAAAAAGATGGAGGCATTTCCTAGATGAAAATGGTAGCGTCTCTCAGTGATTCTACTCGGTCATATATGAATTAAGACTAACATTATCACTATTGTTTTTAAGCTACTGGATTTTCATTCTCAAAATAGGCATCTTTTTCCAAAAGAATGGTTCAAAACACACATGCCCATATATACATGCACACAAATACCCTTATATTCCAAGTTAGCCTTGGATTAAAAAAAAATTTAAGTATAAACAGACACACTGTATCAATTTACTAGAGTCCCTGGCAAGAACAAAATAGGACTTAAGGAGTGTTAATAAATTGTACTTGTGTTGAAATAAATTTGTCTAAATGAGACTTGCTAAAACTATAAAACAAAGTCTCTTTATAGCCATGAGGAAACTAGTATTTTTATTTTTTATTTTTTTAATTTGGGACACCTGCTATATAAGAATGTTTTACTCAGTTACTCCAAACTGTAACATTAAATATTAGCCCATCCAAATGTTAATAATATATTACCAATAACACTGTAAAACCAAACAATATTTCTCTCACCACCTCTTTGCTATGTTATTTATGATGCAAAGTATATATAGTCATCTGCCACATCTACATAAGCTGATGAGGTGACAGTTATTTTTCCTTTGATTATTGCATATAAATAAAAATGTTGTCTTTAAAATATATGTAATTCAATATATATTGATACCAACTGTTTGCTGTTAATATATATACATATATAAAAATAAAAGTATACAATATAATGTAAATGTATATGGGAAGTATCATTTCTTTCCCCATATCAGCTCTATTTTAAGAGCTTACCATAAATTCCGTATATCACTTGGCACATCTGTATAGAACTTTACAATTCAAAACTATTTTCATATACAGTATTTCAATTTACTTTCACAATCTATGACACAAATATTCCTTCCCTCTTCTTATGAACTTAAATGATTTACACAAAGTCATGAACTGAAAGTCATGAACTGGTAAGGACAGAATGAAGAGCTGAAGATCTGACCCATACTTCTAGACTCTATGTACTTTGCTACCAATGAGTGGGCCAGCAGAACAAACTATGAAGCCTACCATGACTATCTATAATAAAAGCATATTTATTAAGATCAGCAGATAAGACACTTAATGCACCTTAACATGATGCTGACATCGTCTGCTAAACAACATATTCCATACAACTAGTCTTTATGGGTCTTTAAATTCAGAGACGAGTTTTATCAGTCCAAAAAAGTATCTCACATGCTCACAATGCACAAATCTCAAGTCATCTAAAAAGCTCAAACCAATTCTGATCATCTTAAGAGTCAACTGAAATAATAATTACACAATACGTTCTTCCTTAATCTGGAAAGTACATGACTGAGATTCAAAGTCATATATCCAATTGCCTACAAAACATATTTACTTAGGAATACCACAAACATACAGAAGTTGAATGAGTTCTAACAACTCAGAAAACAAAAAAATAAAATAAATGTTAACTCTAAGCGGCACCTGTGGCTCAGTGAGTAGGGCACTGGCCCCATATACCAAGGGTAGCAGGTTCAAACCCGACCCTGGCCAAACTTCAACAACAACAACAACAAATAGCCGGGTGTTGTGGCGGACACCTGTAATCCCAGCTACTCAGGAGGCTGAGGCAAAAGTATCGCCTAAGCCCAAGAGCTGGAGGTTGCTGTGAGCTGTGACGCCACAGCACTCTACTGAGGGCAACAAAGTGAGACTCTGTCTCAAAAAAAATTATTAACTCTAGGAATAATTAAAACCAGGGTAACAAAGGAAAAATAATCACAGTTAACCACATCACTTATATCAACAGAGTATACATATAAGTGATGTGGTTAACATCAAATAATGTAAACACTAAACTGTTATTAAAATTATAATTATTTGGGAAGAACAGAAAGATAGGAAGTATGCACGTGTATGGAGTGGAAGAAAACAGCCAATTCCTTATTATCTACAGTGAAAGAAAACAGACAATACCTAAAATAAAAGGTATTATAAATTCTAAGAACATGTAATGTCATAAATTAAATACCAAAAGAATAAGCTAATAGTTAAAAGTGTTTAGCCATAGAGAAGGAGAAAGAGGTGAGAAGGAGGCTAGAAAATGCTGCTTTGTGTAATAAGAAAAAAAGAAAAAAAAAAAAAAAAAACACTTTGAAAACCTAACTCTTGGGCAGCGCCTGTGGCTCAAGGAGTAGGGTGCCGGCCCCATATACCCAGTGTGGCAGGTTAAAGCCCAGTCCTGGGCAAAAAGCACAAAAAGAAAAGTTCATGTATAACTTTGATCAAAATAAAAAAATTTTTAAAAACAGCTTGCCCATATTTAGATGATCAACTAGAAAACACAAAGAAAAAGACTAATTTAAAACAGCAAAAAAAAATTTTTAATACTTAGGAGTAAATTCAACAAAAAATGAAAACATACAGATTAAGAAACCATTGTTACTTTATCAAAAGACCTAAGTATAATAAATATAGAGATAACATGTTTCTAGATAGTGAATACAGAAATTCATAATTTAATGGAAAATATAAACGAAATTTTAACTAAAACCTAAGTGATTCTACAAATTCTTCTAGAATGATGCATAATATTATCAATGATGTTTTTAAAACCAAAATCTGTAAAGCAATAAGCATCCTTTCAAACAATTATCTAGCGAGATCTCTCTTCTAAACAAAGGCATTAAAGGTGATTTTATATATTTTTAAGTTTGCGTGCTTGTATTTTCCTTTTCTTTTTAGAATCAATGCAGACTACTTTTAAGGAAGTTATTAGAAAAGAAAAAAGAGATGACTAATAGGGACTCCATTCATAAGTCACATGACCTCTTCACAGACACTTTTCCTTCTCTATCACAGAATCTCAGTAGTAAATTCTGTTTTGATCACTTTGATTTCTTTATACCACTGTGGCCATAACGACACTGCCAAGAAGGCAGAAGCATATGTAATTAACCAATTTAAAGTGAACAAAATCAGCACTCTAAGTTCTACAATAAAGAGAAAAATGGAAAATTCGGTTGGTCAAAAGAACTTCTACAGCCAGATTTATTTTCCTTCCCTTATCTGTGAAAAAGAGAATGTACTGTACATATGAACTGAGATAGTCATGTGACTTGTTTGAAATTATACAATTAAGTCAATGGCTGAACTGTGAACAGAACTTAGAATACCCAACTGCTAGTCTGCTGCTCTAACTAATGGATCACGATCCCTGCTATGTAAGAGGGCTGTTTGCTTTAATTATAAATTCTTCATTCCTCATCAGATTATCAGCCAGAGGCTTTATCATTAGTTTTGCTCTTCTTGTACTCATGGCATTATCCCAAGAATATTAGATTTCCATGATAAAAAATATAAACACCACTGCTTAATGCCCCACACCAAATCTGAAAACTGTAATAGCCTGTGGCAGTACGTACAGACTTACTGGCACATTTACAGGTAGAACTGCAATTTTAACAATCATTTTTGCTTAGTCAGTGACTTGGAACAAACAAATTTCACTTTTACATAATCATAATATCAGTGTACTTAAAATGTGACAGGGCAATCTATGGCCTCGTTAGTCAACAATATCTACATATAAGACTTGTTAGAAAAATCTAAAAGGATTGACTGTTAAAGATACATCTTGGAGTATTTGTGAGGTTGGGAGGCAGAATAAAATAACATCATGAGAATATTCTTACAGTCTATGCTAAAACTATATTAAAACATTTCACTGGGCAAACAAAGTAAATTTCTGAAAAGAGGTGTTTAGACACTTGTCTTTGAGAAGCACTTTGTGTTTCTTTGGCACATAGCACAGCAGCAATAGTAGCAGCAGCCTTGCCCTTGGTGCTGATTTCTTACGACTCTAAATGTCTCCTCTGAGCCAGAATACACTGGCTGTTGCTGATCATGCTGTGAGACACCTGCACTGGCTACTAGGCTTGTCATGACGCACAAAACCCTACCATCTTCAGCTTGACATTGTGCAAGTTATAATTATTCATCCAAATGAATATGTCAGAGCAGCAGCAGCAGACCTCTCATCAGAGCAAAAGAAAAATACATCAAAACATTATCAACCCAGCAGGAAGACAGGGACCATAAGGAAAATTACCCATTTTTAATATGGATGCCACAAAGCCATGTCTATTATATTACAAAAAGAAAGGAAAATAAAGATCTTCCAAGTTTAAAGTCCAGAAATACTGAATCCAAAGAGGAAATGTATAAAAACAGACCAGAATTTTTAAAAATCAATAATCTGAAATCTAATAACAGTCTCTTAAACATAACTTTACTATTAGATTAAAACTGTAACATTTATGTTCTTAAAAATCACAACTGTTTAAAAATGGTTAAAAAAAATAAACACCCATAAATAGAACTGTTTCCAACCAGTCAATGAAAAAAATTACAAAGAAGTCTCATATTGCTTCTTACTTTCAAAACATAAACTAATATTGCCAACATTCTTAACCACGGCTAAAAGATTCAGAGTTCATGCTGCTGGTAGCATCACCAAAACCCTAATAGACGCTCAGACTCCTATACGTAAATATTTTTGGAGAACTTGCTAATGTTTTATGGCAAATGTAAAAGAAAAACTGTAAAATCAGTCCCTGACTCCCCAAATGAAGACGACACATCCAAACTGTATAAGCAATGTAGAAAATTGGCAAGACTAAATACAAATTGCTGTCTCATACTTACTTAAATACAAAAAAAAAAAAAAATTATACAACTTTTAGACCTATAAGAGAGTATCATTTCAGAAAAAGATATAGTCGATTTTCTTATGTGAGTCACAAAAAGCAAAAACCTCAAGGAAGAAAGTGATAAACGTGACCACATTGAAAGTTAAACTTCTGTATGGCAAAATACATCATATAAAGATACTCATAACCGGGGTGGTGCCTGCGGCTCAAGGAGTAGGGCGCCGGTTCCATATGCCGGAGGTGGCGGGTTCAAACCCAGCCCTGGCCAAAAACCACAAAAAAAAAAAAAAAAAAGATACTCATAACCTATAAAGCCAATAAAGACTGTCCAACATATAAAAGCAATGCTTACAATAAAAGAACAGTTTTAAGAATTATTGTAAATTATTTATATTATAAATTATATACTATATTATAAATTGATAGGAATTAAAGTCAGACTAAGAATAGACTGAAACTTGATTTAGGAAAGTAATAATTACTTTTACAACAAATTTGAAAAGGCAAACTGGCAATATTCAATAACCTCAAGGAGGAACATTCCTTACAAACCAGCATTTTCACTTCTAGGAATAACCCACTAAAAATCAGACACATGTGTACACACAAAAAAGTAAGGGTAGTCACTGAAATGCTGCTTGTGAGAAATTGTGACAATTTTATCAGTACGACAACATATAAATCAACTAGACTGACATAATGGAATAACATAAACAATTTAAAATAAATGTATTAGACACACATAGATCATGGATAAAAAACTGAAATGGTATTGTGAAAAATAAGGTGAGATTACAAGTGCAACATAAACAAATGGGGCAAAAAAAATACACACGGAGAGCTTACACAATACTCCAATTTTAGAAAAATAGCTACCTACTTAGAAGCAAAGAAAAGTGATGGAAAAGGGACTTGGAATCTTAGCTGTTCTTAGAACATTTTAAGAAAGAGAAATAGAGATATCTGAGGCAAATGTAACAAAATAATAACATCTGTCAATTTGAGTTATGGATAAAAAAGCCAAGTTTTATCTGTCCTTTGCTAAGAATTTCAGTATATTCTATAATTTAAGGGAAGAATTTAAGACATTTTAGCCCCACTAATTGTATGTTTTATTGGAGGTAGTACAATACAGAAAACTTACATGTCTCAAATTAAACCTAAAACTTACATTTAAAATAATATTATACATATTCATTCAATACTTACATGAACAAGGACTGAGCTGGTGTTAAAGAGGGATACAAAATTTAAAAGAAGCTGTCTACAAAGATTTTCCAGTCTACTAGAGTTATAAACCAATTCTGACAAATGGCAGAAGGTAAATGCTAAACAATCTTTGTCTAGAGATACAAATATTTTCACAATTAAAGTCAGGGGAACTTTCTTAGTTATCTACATAAAAAACACTAAGAAACTGATCGACAATATATTTTTCAACCCTGGAATTGCAATAAACAGTAAGTATAATTGAGAGATGACATCTGGAAAGAGTAATACAATCCAGATACAGTATTTTCACAGGATCTGACTTAAAACATAACGGAAAGCTTTTGCAGACAAATAGAAAATGTACACTAAAAAAATAAGAAAGATAGGCAACTTATACATAAATCTAATTTTTTTTTTTTTTTTTATAAGAGGAAAGGCTTTATTCACCAGCTGGAGCTTACGGCATAGAAGAATTCCAAATGGCCGTGCTCCCCAACTGGCTTGATCTTTCATAAATCTAATTTTTTTAAATAAAAAAAATTAACCAGTATTTCTTATATGTTTATTAAATGCCTCACAGTTAACAAAAGCAGATAACATGCTCTTTCCTCTCCTTTATTTTGTTGTATTTTCTTGATTTCCAATGGGGAGGGTGATACTTTTGTTTTCAAAGAAAAAAAATGAGAAAAATAATTTTGGGATAAATATAAGGTATGATTAAAATAACATCTGGACTTTCACAAGACTATTTAAATCCTGTTTGGCTTTTTCTCCCCCTTATTTTATAAATTTTATATCTAATTACTCCTAATTACAAGATAAAATGTAACCATAAATTTTTACTTGCATCTAATCAAAATTTTATAAGAAAAATGGGTACCCTCCGTTTAGAGAATAGTTGTAAAATCCTGCTAGAAATTTTTTTTCTCTTTGCCCAAGAATTAGAAATGGGACCATCATTTTGCTACCAACTGCCACAATTTGCTTGGTGAAAGAACCAGGCCCATGATCAGACTGCTCTTAAAATCCTAACTAACCATATTCTGCCACATCCTAACAATCATACACATGAAATGTTGATAGTACTATTGACAATCATACCACCTCGTATTTACATGTTATATTATAATGCACTTCTAAAATTATTATCTTAATAGATATCATTGAGAAATTCAATTGACAGAAGTGGGAGAAAAAAATCACCTACATTTTTTATTCAAAGTACAAATGTTCTAAAGCATAAAAGAATATAGTCTAAGATCAAAGATAAAAAAATAAGCTGAGTAATAATGGCAAGGTTTATATTTTCAGTCATAATTTACTCTCTGAAAAGGATTCTCATGTTTTGTCATCAATGTTAAAAGTATCGGGAATATGAAAAACTTCAGCCAATTTCCCACTTACTGTTCACTGCTTTCTAAAGAGTTCTTCAGAATTCAAATTTAAAGGAAAATGTCTGTCAACAGAGCTTAGTGAGTGTTTACTCACTATGAAGCAGGGAGATCTGAAGGCTGGATTGTATGTATGTAAAGAGTGAAAGAGAAAATAAACATTAACTATAAGTAAATACAAAAGCAGCATAACAGAAGGTCTGTTTCTAAATAAATGTTTTTACAAAACTGAAAAAAAAAATCACTTTATAACCTACTTGTATAATAGCCACAGGTTCTGTCTGCACTTGTGGATTCAACCAACCACAGATAGAAAATACTCAAAATTGAAAACATAAAATAAAAAATACAAACAAAAATACAGTGTAACTACTGACATAGCACTTATACTGTACTAGGTATTACAAGTAATCTAGAAACAATCTGAAATACACAGGAGACGTGTATAGGTTATAGGCAAATACTACATCATTTTATATAAGGGATTTGAGTACCTACAGATTATGGTATCTGCAAAGGATCCTGGAACCAATCCCCCACGGATACTGAAAGACAATTTTACTTTTCAATTACTTAAAACAAATTTAAGAATTTACCTGTGGTGTCCAGGAAACACAAAATGGAATAGGAAAATCCACAATACAATCTGGTGATTCTGTAGGGTACTGAAAAAGCACAGAACTAGGTCATTTTTACTTCTTTGTGATAATTTAACAAAGCATTTTTAAAATACTATATTAGGGGACAAATATTATTATAACTGTAAATACATTATGTATACATGTTTTTATTCTATTACCAAGAACTAATTAATAGTCGACCTATTTTAAATAGTTACAAAGTTTGGTGATTTGGGGGTACAAAGCAGTTAGTGTTGAATAAGAGTAATGAATTAAGTCAATGTCAGGTCAGCTGCTAATGTTATAATTTGAGAGGTGAATCAAATTGGATCTCAGTTTATCTTTAAAATGAGAGATCCAATTAATTAATATTTAACTTTCCTCCAATCGAAAACTTAATTTCAAATTTCAGTCACCATTTAAGTAGGCAGTATCAGTTTAAAGAATCAAGAAATACAACAAGCTATCATATCACTTAAAAATTATTTAGCAAGAAGATAAAAAGAAACAATGAAATGTCTCTTCTGGTTTCTTAAGGAAAAATAAAACTAACAGTTTTAAGCAGGAAAAACTTTTTCTAGATTGATAAATACAAAGTTATTTATTCAATTAGTTATATAAAAAGTGGCAGTCAAAAGAATAAATCAAGTTTCTAAATTAAAAAGACAGGCCAGGCATGTTGGCTCATGCCTGTAATCATAGTTCTTTGGGAGGCCAAGGCAGGAAATTTGCTTGAGGCCAAGAGTTTGAGACCAGTCTGGGTAACATAGCTAGAGCCCTGTCTCTACAAACTAAAAATTATCTGAGTATGCTAGCATGCACCTGTCATCCTGGCTACTACAGAAGCTAAAATAGGAGAATCTTGAACCCTGGAATTCAAGGTTACGGTAGTTATGATAGGGACACTGGACTCCAGCCTGGACAACAGAAACCCTCTCTCTAAAACAACAACAACAAAAAAAACCCAGAATAACAGTGTCAAAAGGTAGTTTTTCTTAAAATCAGTTTTATTAGAAAATTATACTTCATGATTTCTCTAAAATCCAATTCTGATACTTCAAAATCTCACGTAATTGAAAATACTCATTTTTTTCCATTAAAAATCTAAAATTACCGAAAGAATATTAGTTTTGCAGAAACTATAACAAAATGTTTATTTGACAAATGTTTATAATAAGTTTTGGACTTTCACATTTTTTAGTATAACACTGGGTAAACAGAAGGGGACAAAAAATTCTCAGTATTTAACAAACATCTGAAATTAATGCTCTCAAAAAAATGTAACATTTAGCTACAACGATCCTTTAAGACTTCCTATCAATGAATATTCTGACTAATGGTATTTGGCTATGCAGAACTTATAACACAACAGCATAAAATAATATAAATTATTACAGTGTTCTATTTCTGAAAAAAATTGGTGTGAGGTTAAGGGAGGAAGCTCTATTTCAGACAATTAAAAATATTAGATGAGATACTTCAAGATCTAATTGCTGTAAGCACTAGAAAAATAATTTGTACACCATTTTTAAGTAACTTGAATATCTCAAAGTAAATACAGATAGGACCTTAGCTTTTTCTGGGTCCAGTACTACTAATTAACTTGTAAGATCGTTAACAAGTCATTTGACATGGCTGTTTTACATGTAAAATGATGAAAACAGGAGTGTTAACAAAATCTCTTTTCCCTCTAAAATGTCAGGATTCTTTAAAACTAATATTGTATACTTGAAACCTCCATGAGTCAAAATGGGAAATTCAGTTCGAGTTGCTGCTATTTATCTTCTTGTGTTGCTGACAATGAACAGTATCAACTCTAACTTTAAATGAATCATCAATCTAGATAGAGTAAGAAGTTAATGAAATGTTTACTGTATTTGGAGTAGATATACCACGTAAAGTATCTGTGGCCTCATTAAGTACATACACAGCTCATTACATTAAAGAGAGTAAGATTCCACATTCAAGAAGGACTCAGTATAGTAAATGATATTAATACAAATGTTCTGACATGGAAAGAGATCCACAAATAGTTAAACAAAAAAGCAAGTTAAGGATCCCACATACATAAATGAGTCTACTATGCTTTCAGATGCTGACATCTTTCAAATATATTTTTATATCTGTAATACGAATATGTAAATAAACTGGACTGACCTATTATATACGTGGATGGTTTACTGCATATCCATTATAAATTAAATGATACATAGTATATGTGTTAATTATATTTACATGTAAGGCCACCTTTGTTTACATAATAAACTTTACATAATTGTATAGAACCTTTAACGGATTTACCATAAATTATTAAAATATGAAATACTAGCATTATTAAAATATGAAATAGTAGCAGTCTAGATATTCATTTTCAAAATAGTTTCTAAATTACAGTAGCACCAATTACAATGTGTATGACTAAATACAATGCCACAAAATAAACTGATCAAAATTAAGACAGTTAATTTTTTTTTTTTTTTTTCAGTTTCTGGCTGGGGCTGGGTTTGAACACGCCACCTCTGGCATCTGGGGCTAGCGCCCTACTCCTTTGAGCCACAGGCACCACCCAAGACAGTTAATTTTAAGAAATTGTCAAAACCTTTAGTTCAGAAACCTAATTGACAACAAAACTCCACATACAGGAATACTAATTGAAAAATAAGTATACTATTTATTTTTAAGTAAAATACAGTTCTGTAAATCTGTCTGGAACAACTCAATATAATCAATAACTATAAAAGAATAATTACGTGATATAAAGTATATATTTTTATCACACAATATTGTAAGAAAAACGTTCAGACTGTTCTGTGACTGGACCATCTTATCAGCAATGAGGACCCCCAAGTGAACACATACAAACTGCAGCAAGAGACAAAGCCCAAAGCCTCTGATACACATTTGTGATTTGTTTTTCAAGTACTTCTAATCTTGACCAAAGCTGGGGAAGCTCTGGTCTATTTCTTTTGTAAAGCAAAGATAATTCTATCCCACAGTTAGGATGCACTGCATTATATAAAAATATACCTAAAAGAACCAAAAAATTCATTTGTTTCCCTATTGTATTTCTTTTTGATTTATATAAATAAGAGGTATGTAGTTATAATGGGTATTGTTTTCTTTGTTGGCTTTTGGAGATGTTGAGGGGAAGTTGTAGTATTGCGAGTAATATTATAGAAAAAATATATAACAATGCATTTCTTTATATCAAAAAATCATATAATGTTTATCTATAAAAATAAGCCTCATTTAAAGGTTTATTTTTTAAAAATTCAGCTTTCCCCTTAGTTTGGATTAAAATTTTGCATTATGTATTTTTAACATGCAGTTTCACCTATTCCTACTTATAACTGACACTCCTAGGCCCAAATATTCCTAAAAAAAAAAGAGTATTTTGGAATAGGTAAAAGCTAAATTAAATGGATAAAGATGCTAATAACATATCAACGTAAGATTGAGTTTCATCTTCTTTTATGTTTATATAATAATTTTTACATAATTGTATAGAACTTTATTTTTTTTTTTCCTAATTCTTTCCCAGCTAAAATAAATCTTAGACTTCTCTTTTGCCAGGGAATCCATTAAAGTGCTTTGTAAGTATAAATGCTGCAAAATTGACACTGGATAGTATTTTCTAGAGAAATAGTAAAAGCATCTTATCCATCTTAAAAAGGTGTAAGAAAAAAGCAGACAGAATAGATCGTATTAGTTGTCAAATCTTCACTGTCAATACTACCAATAAATGAAAAAGTACCATCACGTGGATTAAGCATAAAATCTTGGAGGTGCAGCATAGACTTACATTATCTCCTTAGTAAGTAGAAGAGCTTTTAAAAATGAGGACAGGATGTATTCAAAATCTTTCACTTTGGTCTTCATAGGAGCAGAACAACTTTTATCAATGTACAAAATATAAACAAATAGACCTTTGAAGTAAATGACAGAACCCTTGCCACTGGCAGCATGTGACCTTTCGAAGGATAAAAGCAGATTTCTCCCTGATCTTAAAAAAATAGTACACCTTCAAAAACTAAAAAGGAAAATAAAAATCTTTTTATTTTTATTTTATAGGTGAAAATAACCACCTAACTTCCTTTACAAATAAGATTTCTACCTCACTAACTTTTTTCCAACACTTAGCACTTAATGAGTCTTAAAATTATACCTCAATATTCTGCGTATGAGAAGAGAGAATGAGTCATTTCTCAACCTGCCTGATATAGAGCCACTATAAGATATCAACTTTTCTGTGTCACCCAGTACAGCTTTATATATTAATTTTCTCTTGTGGAAAGCTTAAATGCCAGACACATTTTTAAAAAGGACAAACACAATTGATCTTTTCATCACTACAATATTCTGAAATAGAGTTGATTGATGACTCCAAAGAACAATAAAAAAAAGTTGGACGCCCTGGTTTTCTTCAAATTCTAATGTTTCCCCAGTGATTACTAAGTAAATGATACTTGCTTATTCTACTTACTTCTCAAAATTCACAAGTTAAAACTAAAAAATAAAGATCAAATGGCCACGATTTATGCTAATAAAATTAGTGAATACTTACAGGTCACTAGCCTGTAAGGACTCTACAAAGAGGCACAAACCTCACAAATTTTTAAAATATTTAAGTCAAAAAACTTCATCCAAAACAAACAATAAAATATGCACAGGTGGGTGTCTGTGTTAGGGGGTAGGGATAGGATATGGGTCAGAAATAAGAAGTACACAAGAAATTCAAGAGTTGAATGACTTTCTCAGTAGAACTTGGTATAGTGGAAGGATTCACTCATTTCTATGTAAGATCTTACAAAAATAATATGACATTTTAAGGCTGCCAAGCCTTATTTGGAATATTTCTTTATTATAAAAGTCAGTATTTCAATCAAATTTGGACTAAAATAGTGATATGAAATTATATCTAGACTTTTGGAAACCTAGAAAATAAATTCTTTCAGGCTTTCCAAAATCAATTTTTTAAATTATCATACATGTATTTTTAGACACAACTAGCAACCTGAAAACATTCACACAGTTCATTTCACAAAGTATTTTCTGATCACAGAAACAGTTTAAGGAGGCACATACCTTCGCCTTCAACTTGAGAGTGATTAGATGCTCTCTACCAGAAGCATCTTCTGCTTTTAATTTGATGGTACTGAAGCTAGTATCCACATACACAATTCTGGTGAGCAAAAAGAATAAAAAATGATCACACTGGGAAGGGCAGAAGAAGGGAGGTGATGATAGTAGGATTCAAAATGAAAATATCTGCTATATTCCTATTAACCCATTATAAAAATTAATCAGAGAAATTTCTGCATGCCAGCCCTTTCTGCTGCTATAGATTTACTACCGTTACTACACCAGCCTAGTGCTTAATGCAGTCATAGATCTCTGATTATTTACAATGTGTGTCAAGGCTCATGCTGTGGTCAGTGAGCACTACATTTCAGTTTTCCATCACTGGAACCTTTGGCACACACAGCATGTTCCCGTCAGCCTCTACTTATGTACACATTAAACTTCCTGTCAAACTCTTTGATCCATTTCTGTAGTTTCATACAGTGTAAGACTTTTATGCTTCCTTTGTTTTTCTCCTCAATGAACTTCTGTATTATCAATAATGTTACTGCACAAAAAAATCTAGCTGATATTAGTTCATATATTCAAATTGATCCTCAAAGGAAAATGCTGTATAAGCACAGGTACAGCCCAGTCTCCTAGCAATAAATTTTCTTTTTGTGCGATATATAGCTTCTGACACTTAACCTAGGCATGTATCCAAGATGAGTGATATTCAAACATATAGTATAAGTGTAATTGTTCTGGTTTTAAGTTGCTTTAATGCATGCATTTTCTACAATGGAAACCAATACCCTTCAAAATATATCATTCCGTAAAAACATGGTCCCTTGAGTAGCATAAGCTACTGCCAAAAAGGTTTAAATTCAGCAGTATTTTTACTAGTGAAGTGGGCATGTGGATATTCTTTTGACATTTTTACAATACTATTCTCTTGTAAATATTGTGATGTAAGCATTCCTAATTCTATATGAAATCAGCACATTGTACCCCATAAATGCATTAATGTATACATGATCTATGTGTTTATGATTTAATAAAAAATAAAAATAAAAAAGAATTTTGAACAAATTATCAACCTAGACCAGCGGTTCTCAACCCGTGGGTCGTGACCCACAGGAACTGTATTAAAGGGCTGCAGCATTAGGAAGGTCGAGAACCACTGACCTAGACTGATGGTAAGACCCATTAGGGTTCAGAACTAGCATTAGCCTCCTAACCTAGGAAATACTTTTTTAACATCACTACATGCCATTTAATTCTGACCAGGTACTGTATAATGGTAAAATGAGGCAACTGCAAGAAATGCTGGGGAATTAGGTTGTTCAAAACTGTAATGAAAATAGATCTAAATCTAAAGATATCTATCTTCAATAATAGTATAAAATGTAAAAAACCTGTATTAGTAAATGGAAATTTTATCATCTGTAAAAAGTCTAGTACCTTAGAAAATAAATGAAATTATTCTAGAAAAAGTATTTACATAAAAAAATCAATGGCTATATAATCTTTATTTTCTTTCAGCTGTATCTGTAAACATCTCAAACACTTCACCTCCAAAAATCAGAACATGAGTCTTTATCACATGTTCTCTCATTTGACTCTAAGGTTCAAACACAGAAGTATCGAACTCCAAAAATCTTCACATTTCACATTCAAGATTTTGAGACGGGCATATATATTTACATCCTCTCTCTCCTCCTAAAAATTTTAATTATTTAAAAATAAAAGAATTTTTAAAAAGGTATAAATCCACAGTTACAAAAAGAGCAAGGAGGAATGGCATTAATAAAAGCAATTTTTCAACAACATTTATGAAAATGTAAAGCAATTAAAAGAACACTGGCTGACAAAACAGATCAGAAAGAGGGCTCCAGGAAGATCCAGCTGGCAAAAGGGCACAAAGTGGAGAGTATGATACACTGGCAGAAACCATAGAAATTTTTTTTAAATACAAAAAGAAAACAGGAAATCGAAAGCTAAATTATAAACAATATAGCTGTGTTAAAAAATGTAACTACTCTACCATTAACTTTTCATTTAAAAATATTTATATAGTGAAAAAATTAAACTATTTACTAATTATAATTTTTAGAATTCAGCAATACACAAAGCTAAAAGAATTATAGTTACAGAGATTAATGTAAATATATTTGACCACTGTAATTTAAAATGAATTTAAAATGAAGAGATGACAAAAATTGGGAAACAGAAATAGGAAAGATCTGGAGGAAAGATTAGGAACAATAAAATCTGTAATTGTTAATTCGTGAGTCAAGAGATACCATCTTAACTGAATGGAAATAAAAGAGGCTTAAAAATAGTAAAGCTAATAGAAAAATTAAAAAAAAATGAAGGAAAAGAGAAAGTAGCATATTAGCTAATTTTGTTATTAATCAGTATTCCTAAATGTGATAAATCAGGAAATCCTGAATGTAGGCATTATCATTTAGAAGCATGGAAGTTGTAAACATGAACATTTCAAAGTCTTTGTCTCAAAAAGAAGACTGGGGATAAGAAATCGTATGACAAAAGGCTGTTTGCTTTTCATCAAAAGCCAGTAGTTCATAACCAAGATAAACACCTACAGAGAGAGAGAAAGGAGACAAGGCTCACATGGGCAAGGAGAGGGGGAGAAAAACAAACAAACAAACCATCAAGTAGTACTTTCTATACTTCAAATTACTGCACATTATCATAATGTTTAAAATTATTAAACATCTTTAAAATAATACAGAAAGAACAGCTCTGGGTTTTTTTGTAATTCCGTATGATTATCATCATTTCACAGTTTAAAGGCACAGATATATTATTGCATTACAGGAAAAAAGGTGTCATGTTCAAGAATATGGCCTTTCAGTTGAGATGGCCATTAGGTTAATTTTTTTCAACTTTAAGAAGTAATTTAAATAAAGTAAAAAACATTTATAATTTCAGGCTAATCTCAGCAGCACAGCCATTTAAAAATAAACTTTTTAAATTAAATCATAGCTGTGTACATTAATGCAATTATGGGGTACAATGTGCTGGTTTTATATACAATTTGAAATACTTTCATCAAACTGGTTAACATAGCTTTCACCACATTTTCTTTGTTATTTATTTATTTATTTTTGTAGCGACAGAGTCTCACTTTACCGCCTTCAGTAGAGTGCCATGATGTCACAGGACTCACAGCAACCTCTAGCTCTTGGGCTTTAGCGATTCTCCTGCCTCAGCCTCCCGAGTAGCTGGGACTACAGGCACCCGCCACAACACCCGGCTATTTTTTGGTTGCAGTTCAGCAGGGGCTGGGTTTGAACACGCCACCCTCGGTATATGGGGTCGGCGCCCTACTCACTGAGACATTTATATTCTACACTTAGTAGCTTTAACATGTACCCTGCTTGTAAAATGCACCATAGGTGTGGTCCCACCAATTACCCTCCCTCCATCCATCCTCACCACTTCCTTCCCTCTCCTCTTTCTCCTTCATCTAGGGCTGTAGTTGGTTTATGGCTTTCATATGGAAGTGTGGGTGCTTATAAATTAGTTTCATAGTAGGGCTGAGTACATTGGATACTTTTTCTTCCATTCTTGAGATACTTTGCTAAGAAGAATATGTTACAGCTCCATCCATGTAAACATAAAAGAGGCAAAGTCTCCACCTTTTTTTAAGGCTGCAAAATATTCCACGGTGTACATATACCACACTTTATTAACACAAAAACATGGAAACTAAATAACCTTATGCTGAACAATAGTGAGTCACAGATGAGATTAAGAAGGAAATTACCAAATTTTTGGAACAAAACGACAATGAAGATACCAATTATCAGAACCTCTGGGATACCGCAAAGGCAGTCCTAAGAGGGAAATTTATAGCATTGCAATGCTTCCTCAAGAGAACAGAAAGAGAGGAAGTTAACAACTTAATGGGACATCTCAAGCACTGGAAAAGGAGGAACATTCCAATCCCAAACCCAGCAGAAGAAAAGAAATAACCAAAATTTGAGCAGAATTAAATGAAATTGAAAACAAAAGGATTATACAACAGATCAAGAAATCAGAAAGTTGGTTTTTTGAAAAGGTCAACACAACAGATAAACCTTTGGCTAACCTAACCAGGAATAAAAGAGTAAAATCTCTAATTTCATCAATCAGAAATGACAAAAACAAAATACCAACAGACTCCTCAGAAATTCAAAAAATCCTTAATGAATATTACAAGAAACTCTATTCTAAGAAATACGAAAATCTGAAGGAAACAGACCAATACTTGGAAGCACTCCACCTTCCTAGACTTAGCCAGAATGAAGTGGAAATGTTGAACAGGCCTATATCAAATTTTGAAATAGCATCAACTATACAAAATCTCCCAAAAAGAAAAGTTTGGGACCAGATGGCTTCACATCAAAATTCTGTCAAATCTTTAAAGAGGAACTAGTACCTATATTACTTAACCTTTCCCAAAATGTAGAAAAATAAGAAACATTTTACCCATGTTGTGTCCTGACTACTTTGTTTGGAGGTGAAAAGGAATCTTTCTGTGATTAAATCTTAAATACATGTGACCTACACTGCCAACTGAGTTCCAGGATTCATTCTCACCTTCTTCCTTTTGGTAATAGCATCCCCGCCCACCCCACATTCTCAAACAAACTAAGTTTTAGCAAAATCCAGTTCACCCAGCCAGTGACTTTGGGAGGTGTTTGCATATAACTAAATTTTGGCCAGTGCGCTGCAAGCAGAAGTGGATACGTATATCTTTTGGATATTTACAACCAAACTGTGTACTCTCCTCTTCCCTTTTCTCATTCTCCCTTCCCTATTCTCTAAGAACAGAACTAGGACAGGTCAACTGAGCCAGCAAAGACCACGAAGAGAGGAACAACACTCTAGTGCAGTAGAGACCGGCAGAACTTTCTGTGATGATGGTCTTCTATGTCTCAAAACAGTAGCCACTAGTCATATGTGTCTTTGGAGAACTTACAATATGGGTAAGATGGACAGTGAATTCTTTATTTAATTTAAATAAAAATGTCAGTATCCATAAGTGCCAGTGCAATCACAGTGGATGGTTGAGAAACAAGTTAAAAAAACAAAACTGGGCTCTTGAATGACCTCAAAGACTCACCAACCCACTCTTGACCATCTGCCTATCTCATCTCTGACTTGTTAAATAGGAGATGAATATAATTCTACCATGTTTGAACTACTGAGGATAATGTGATTCTCTTTGTTAATAGCAGCTTAGCCTCTGACATAAAAGAGCATATTTATGCCTACTCCTGATAAGTAAAAACAGCTTGGTATTTGGTCTGTGGAAGAGATATTGAAGAAAAAAAGAAGATAATAAACTTTTACAAGTGATAATGTGTGTTGAATCAGTTTTATAAAGAAAGTCTATTTCAAATATTAGGCAGTTGAATGTCTCAATTTAGATAAGAGGAAATAAATAATTTTTACTTATTTAAATATAAATTAAATATAAATAAATCATTTAAATAGTTAAGGAAATTTTCATCACTGAAAAACCAAATTTCTTAAAAGTTATACATAAAATGCTATCAAAGGCCAAAAAAACACACTTAAAATTTATATTGAGAAGGAGTTTAGATATTATCATTTAGCTAGGTATATTCTAACATTGACTAAGAAAATATAAAAACATAACTATAAAATCTAAAAGAAAAATTTTACTTTTGACATTCTGCTTTGTATTTATCACTTGCTACATTTCTTTATAAGTCTGCCTGCAATAACTAAAAGGCACCAAACTTGAGAGTTAAAAAGTTATTTAATCATGGGTGGCACCTGTGGCTCAAGGAGTAGGGCATGGGCCCCATATACCTGGTGTGGCGGGTTCAAGCCCGGCCCCGGCCAAAACTGCAAAAAAAAAAAAAAAAAAAGTTATTTAATCATTTGAAAGGATGTTAATACTTAAGCTTCAGGGAGGTTTCTGTTATTGTCAGTTGTATCAGTGTAGCAAGGCAGAACAAATGTGCTTTATATCTCTTAAAATATTGTACTTATTTTGACCAATAGCTTAAGTAATATAGCTTTTCTTTTATTTACCCATCTAGATCCACTTAAAATAGTAATGACATCAAAAGGCAGACTGAATCAAAAGACAGGCTGAAGAAATTTAAACAAAGCATAAAGTTTCCATTTTTATTGCCACTCTCTAATTTAAGCTTTACCTACTTCATATCTAGATCACTAAAAACAAGCTCCCTAATGGGTGTCTTTACTTCCTGCCTCTTCTGTACACCAATCTATCCCGCCTTTTGTACCTAGATCAATCTTCTTAAATACCTTTTTAATCATCTCAACTCCCTGCTCAAAAATATTCAGTCTCCCATCACCTGCATATAAAGAATCATTAGTCTAGCAGTCAAGACCCTTCACTCTAAGCCTAATATATTAATCCCCTTATGTGAGCAATTGATCTATTCCAAAGTCTAAGAATAAACTGCACGTTTCCATCTCTACAACCTTGCTTCCGCCATTCCCTCCCTTTTAAAGCTCTCTATATTCCTTCCAAGATTATCCCAACATCCACCTCCAGTAAAAACCTCCTTAAGTTATTTGTAGCAAAACAAACAAAACAAAAAAAAAACACTTAAAATGTCTCTAGTCACACTCCTCCATTTCATGTCAGTTTTAGCTTACCAATCAAATAAGCTTTTTTATAGGAAATATGAAAGTTTAATATTCTGTGTCAGTGTACCACAGTGACCATGTAGAAGCTGTTGTCAGACTGGTTCATATTTACTGATTTGTGTATAAGTTTTAAACAACTGGATATAAAGTGTTTTAATCAAATACTGTAAACATATCACTAATCTAGAAGCATAATTTTTTCTTTCTTTCTTTTTTTTTTTTTTTTGTGGTTTTTGGCCAGGGCTGGGTTTGAACCCGCCACCTCCAGCATATGGGACCGGTGCCCTACTCCTTGAGCCACAGGCACCGCCCTAGAAGCATAATTTTTTCAATACTAGATAATTTGTAGTCAGTTAATAATTTGGATACATAAAAAGATCCTATTTATAAAGCAGTTTAAATGAAAATCAGACTGATTAATATCTATGTTCTTATGTATTAAACAACAAAAATAACCATTATTGGTTATAATTGAAATCATAGCACTAATTAAGTACTATAAATCTCATATATAATCTAACATTGTTAGGAGAACTAGTATATCTCAACAACCTTGAACATACTTTACACAAGGAACTATGTAGTCACATAACGTATTTCTGTAACATCTTTCTTATTAGGCATTATAAGCTTCATTTGAAAAATGAAGAAGATGAGGTTCAGACAGGTTAAGTTACTTGTCTAATGTCACACAGCAGTTAAACTAGAATAAAAGTTCTGGTCTATTTACTGAGATGAATTTGGTACAAACGAGAATCTCCATTTCTCCAATGTTGTAATTCTTTGAAATGCATTAACAATTATATAAAATATCACCATTATCAGCTTCTAACATAATAGGGTTTAATAAAAAAAATCTAACAATATATGTTGAAAACCTTTCTGTGGCACATCACATTTAGTAAAACTCAGCTCTTCCCTAGGACAAACTTGAAAACGCCAACTGATGAATGACTCCTAAATAACAAATAATACACTGTCTTAAAAACAACAAAATTATCAGTTCACTTCTCCTGTTAGAAGTGTTTAATATATGATCTATGAATAAAATTTAAATAAATGTATTTTATATATAAAGTGAGTATGTATTTCTTCCAAACTGGGGTATTTTTGAGACTCAAAGGTGCCAGGATAGAAAGCATAAATTAAAAGTGTCCTAGGTGAAGTGGAATGCTTGATTAGCTTACCTATAAAGCAAAAGTATTCGTCAACTCTAAGACACAACTTAATACCAAACAAGGGAACACTTTTACATTGCTGGTGGGACTGCAAAATAATACAACCTTTTTGGAAGGAAGT
Source organism: Nycticebus coucang (assembly GCF_027406575.1). Taxonomy (NCBI): domain Eukaryota; kingdom Metazoa; phylum Chordata; class Mammalia; order Primates; family Lorisidae; genus Nycticebus; species Nycticebus coucang. The sequence continues at coordinate 56,668,408 of NC_069783.1, forward strand.
ATGGAAAATCCTAAAAGAACTCAAACTAGACTTCACATTTGATACTGCAATCCCACTACTGGGCATCTACCCAAAAGGAAAAAAAAATTCTTTTAGCATAAGGACATATGCACAAGACTGTTTATCACAGCTCCATTTACAATCGACAAAATGTGGAAACAGCCTAAATGCCCACCAACCTAGGAATGGTTTAGCTAGCTGTGGTATATGTATACCCTAGAATACTATTCAGCCATTAAAAAAGATGGCGTCTTTACATCTTTTGTATTAACCTGCATGGAGGTGAAACACATTATTCTTAGTAAAGCATCACGAGAATGGAGAAGCAAAACTCCTGTGTACTTTAATCTGGTATGAGGACAACTGATGACCTAGTATGCGGTGGGGGATGGGGAAAGGGGTGTGCAGGGAGAGGGAAGAAGGGAGGGAAAGTGCAGGGGTCCTGGGGTGTGACACACCTCTTGGAGACAGGACACAATTATAAGAGGGACTTTACCTAATGAATGCAATCAGTGTAACCCAGTTCTTTGTACCCTCAATGAATCCCCAATAATAAAAAAAAAAAAAAGAAAGAAAGAAAAGAAATTAAAACAAGTACAGAAATTACAAGAGCTGCAATCAAACTTTTAAGGTCAGCTACCAGTTCTCAGTATTACCTCTATAAAAAGTAGGTGAGAAAAGGAAAAACAGGAAAGTTTCCATCATATTTAAAGTATTTATTTTCCTTTCCAACTTAAATTTTTATAATGCTCGATCCTATGGAGTTGATTAGAAATGCCAAGTATGTAATTGAAAAACAGAGTAAGGTCAACATTACTTAAAGAAAGGTTTTACTTTTATTATTATATTTTATAATTATACTGATAAATCTACAAGATTGATATTTAGAATGTAAGGAAAATATAGACATAGTGATATAGCTTAAAAATCATTAATATGTTGAAAATCCATTTAATTCAATTTGTCTTGCAAAACACTGTGTGTGTCATGTCAGAAGATATTTTAAGAAGATATTTAAACATACCAACTGTTCAGGTATGGCCTCAAAGGTAGTACTCGTAGTATGGAGACAGCACAGGTCAGGTCTCAACAGTAGCTACACATGTCATGAAACCCAGTTTCATGTGTATCATTTTATCAGACGTTATTTAAGAATGTCACAAAAATAAAAAGTTGACAGATTTTCTTACTCTACCAGAAAATGGTAGATAAATAATGACAAAATCTTATTCTTTGGCTTCTCAAAATCCACAAGAACACAGCAGAATTACATGAATGGTTGTGTACAAAGATATCATTAATACACATCTCAGAAATGGGAAAAACAAGAGTATCTTTGAAAAAGCATGGTAAGCATCATATTTAGGGTCAAATATTGAAATAGCCACTGAAATTGGGAACAAGACAAAATGCTTGCTATAACAACTTCTATTCAAAAGTTTACTGAAGACCACAGCTAATACAATAATGCAAGAAAACAAAGGGTGTAATATATAAAAAATAGAATTATTGTTATTTGTATTATAGACGACAGGGAGCTTGGAAACAACAGAATCTCAGGGGTCCTCAAACTGCGGCCCGCGGGCCACATGAAGTGGTGTGATTGTATTTGTTCCCGTTTTGTTTTTTTTTACTTCAAAATAAAATATGTGCGGTGTGCATAGGAATTTGTTTATAGTTTTTTTTTTTTTTTAAACTATAGTCCGGCCCTCCAACAGTCTGAGGAACAGTGAACTGGCCTCCTGTTTAAAAAGTTTGAGGACGCCTGCTATAGATATATTATTAGAATCTATAAATTACTTTAGCAAGATCTGAGTGCAAAATCAATACACAAAATCAATGGTATTTCTTCCATATGTAAGCATAAAACATAAAAAGTGACATTTTGCAAAAGAATACCCTTTACATTTTTAAAGCATTTAGTATCTAGAAATATATCCAATGAAAGACATACAGGAAATTTGAACATAGGAAAATACAAAAATGTTGAGAGAAAATAAGAGATTAAAAAACAGAAGAATATACTATGTTCATGGATAAGCAGTTTCAACATCATAAAGATGTTAATTTTCCATAAACTGATCTATTTGTTTGATTCAATCTCAACCAAAAATCCAGTGAAGTTTATGTGTAAATTGACAGGGCTACTTTGGGGTGACCAAATATTTTTTAAATAAAACCCCAGAAGTGCAAATCATGAAAGAAATATATACATATATATACAGACAGACATATAAAATATATATATTTGTGTATGTGTATATATATATATATATATAGGCACCCCTACACATACCTGCATATATATATGTATGAAATATACCTATAAAGCAATATACACACACATATACATGTGCAGGTATGTGTAGGGGAGCCAAAAATTGCATAACACATTTTAAGCAACCTTGTTGGAAATAAAATCGATCATTCCCAAAAAGTATACAACCTGCAGGTAAAACAGATGTGCATAGCACGTCTAGGCATAACTTGACCAGTGATGGTAACTTCAATACAACCTCAAAAAAAATTAAAATTCAGATAACATTCCTTAAAATGTATACACATTTTTCGTACCCTCCGTATACACACAACATACACATACACACACAAATAATAACTGGACTATATTAAAATTAATAACCAGTTCATTCACTGACACCATTAATAAAAGAATAAAAAGGTAACTCACACGATGAGATATGTATGCTTTTCTTTCTTTCTTTCTTTTAAGATAGAGTCTAGCTCTGTTGCCCACACTGGAGCATAGCTGTTTAATCACAGCTCACCGTAACCTCAAACTCCTGGGCTCAAAGGATCTTCCTGCCTTACTCTCCTGAGTACCTGGTACTACATGCACAAACCATCACGCCTGGCTTTTTTTTTTTTTTTTTTTGGTAGAGACAGAGTCTATGTTGCCCAGGCTAGTCTCAAACTCCTGGCTTCAAGGAATACCCCCACCTTGGCCCCACAAAATGTTTGGATTACAGGCCTAAGTCACCATTTCCAGCCTAAGATGATGTTTTTTTAATATATATACAAGGGATCTTCAAAAAGTTCATGCAAAATACATGTTATAAAAATTTATGCATGGATTTCAAATTTTTCAGACTAAAATTAAGTCATACTTTTTACCACACGTCTGAACATGATCTAGTTTCAGGACTAACAATCTGAAAAAAGCCCCCTCAAAGCAACATGATTTTGCTAAAATGAAAGCAAAAATAAACATCAAATTTGCAAAGAAGGTTGAGGGGAAGAATAGTGATTTCACTGATGCTTTACAAAAGGTTTATGGTCAGCAGTTTACAAGTGGGTAACTCATTTTAAGAAAGGACAAGGCAGCACTGAAGATGAAGCTTGCAGCAGCAGACCATCCCCACATTAATTTTTGAAGAAAAAAAAAAAAAAATCAAAGTTATTTGTGCCCTAACTTTAAAAGACTGACAATTCACAACATAAACAACAGTACCAGCACAGATGTATCATTTGGTTCAGCTTACACAATTTAAAAAAAAAAAAAAAAAAATTAGGCTCGGCGCCGGTGGCTCAAGTGGCTAAGGCGCCAGCCACATGCACCTGACCTGGCGGGTTCGAATCCAGCCCAGAGCCCACCAAACAACAATGACGGCTGCAACCAAAAAAAAGCCAGGCGTTGTGGTGGGCGCCTGTAATCCCAGCTACTTGGGAGGCTGAGGCAAGAGAATCGCTTAAGCCCAGGAGTTGGAGGTTTCTGTGAGCTAAGATGCCATGGCACTCTACCCAGGATGACAGCTTGAGGCTCTGTCTCTAAAAAAAAAAAAAAAAAATTAAAGTTGACCCATCCACTCAATGGGTATCAAAACCATTGCATCCAGATCAACTCAGCTGCAGACAAAAAGAGCTTTCAATGGAAATTTTAATCAAGTATGATCAAGACACTGAAGCATTTCTTGAAATTAAAGGAAAAAGAACAAGAAGAATCTACAATGGTCATAAGAGATGAAAGGCAAGAGTTTTAAGAAGGAAAAGATGGCTACCACTATCAGATGCTAGAAGAAGTCAAGAACGGCAATCCCCATGGACACAATTTCAGTGAAGATACCAGAATCAAAGACAGGCTGCAAAAGATTGACAAAGCAGATACAAATTGATCATTTTACTTTTACTACTACTCATTCCATGAGGGATTTAAGACAAAATAAAAGTTTATAAAAAACCAAAGTTTTTTTTTAAAAAGGAGAAAAATAAAGAGAACAAAGCCATGATAACATTAGCAGACAGAAATATAAATCCTATATCCAGCATAGCTCTAAAAAGTGGACCAAAATTTTGATATTAACCTTTCTTGGGGCCAAGTGAAAGGGAGCATAATCAATTATAGGTTTATTATGTGTATTATTAATGATTAATAGTATACATTAAGTAAACAGGTCAGATATTGAAGAGAAGAATGACTTTTTCAACATCTGAAATGGGAGAAAAAGTCTTTCAACATCTGAAATGGGAGAAAAAGTTTCTTGTAAACATAGTGCTGCATCATAAAAGGGAACATCTCCAAACGTAAAACTCCCAATGCATTTCATCTGGCTGTTCCATGCAATATCACTTAATGCAAGTTAGAAACATCCTTGAGAGCAACTAAACAAGAAACTGAAATAATGCAGTTCCATTCTATGATCCACAGGTAAAATTTACCAATTAAACAAGATACTGAAATAACGCAGTTCCATTCTAAGATCCACATATAAAATAACTGGATTATATAGATTTAAGCACTGTACAGTGAAACACTATCACCTGCAATCATGATTTTAATAAGATCTTAACAGGTGAAATTCAAAGTTAAAACTTTTGGCAAGAACCAGAGTATAAATACTCAGGGGTTTCTAAGCACAGATCCTCACATTTTGGCTATTAGCCAAGAAGACAGTAAGGTTAAGAGGTACTTATAAAAAAATTAAGAAGTCTAACTAAAGTATATGCCTAAAAGAATGACTAACCACTCCATCTCTGCACAGAGCACATCAGAAGAGGTATGGCCCTCTCGTTCAAATTCTGTAGTGAAAAAAAGAAAAATCTGATCTGTTGTATATGGTAAGGAATATAAAGAGAAATAAGAGGCACAAGCAAAAGAAAAAAATTCTGCCTCTTTTTCTAATAGTTACACTGAATTTTTTATTACTTCTAGAAAGAAATTTATATGGCAGGGTAGAATTCTAAAATATGTTTATGTCTCTAATATTTCTTCATCTATTAGGTAATGGTATAAAATCTATTAAAGAACATATATTTTACATTTAAGAGATGTTCCTTGTTTTCTTTAAATGGCTATTTTTGTTTTCTGGCTTTTTTTTAGGTTAGCCACAAAAGGCCAACCCACAGAAAATAGGTAAAAAAAATAACAAACAGATGAATAACGAAATGTTTTAAACACATTCAGAAAAACTTAATGGTAAAAAATTCCACATTCTTTCCACATAGTAACTGAAAGTCAGGCTTTGATTTACCTTACTAGAGCAATGTAAACTGAAACAATAAATGAATACTAAAATACCATTGATAGTGGTTAAGATGTGATAAGAACTAAACTGACCTATCTTTACTCTTGCTTTAGCTCAAAGTAGAAAGTTTATAATATGCCTAATAATAAATGTAAGGTTTCAAAGTATCCATTCCAAGAAGACAGTTAAATCCAGAAACTGAATATCAAGCAAATTAGCAAAGATTTTTTTTTTTTCTGCAGGTGGTGTATGGATGCAGTTTTAACACTCTGCATACCCATCTACTAAACTTTTTTTAGATTTCTTTATGCATCATTTTTTTCAAAAAGCTTGATGATTCTTCCAAACCCTCTTTGCTAAAATTCACTACACAGATTACAAAAGCACTTAAAATATTGTATGTATTTAAATTTAGACAAACTGAATGGTATATTAATAAAAACAACCACATTTATACCAAAAATACTGCAATTTCTTACAGTCTCTTTCACATTCCTAAGCATCAATTTTCAAACATGAATAATTTAGCAACATTAAGAATAACGTTATACGTTTGGTGAAAACATCTATTATGGTAACTAACATTTTACTGTGTACATAAAAATGTCATTCTTTACAAATTGCATTTAGCATTTTACTTTATAGGTCAATTTTTTATGACATTCCTCTTTTTAATTCATAGCAACAATAAGGATCAGATACTCTAATTACAATAAAACATTTTGACTAGAAACAGGTATAAAATAGAATACTTAAATTAGAAATAAATTAAAATGTATAAAACAAAGGCATTTCTAAAACATATTTTAAAACAGGCATACTTATCCCAACCCAGAGTTCCTATCTCTTCAATAAGGCTAGAGTAGTACTGAGGAGGAGGAGGCAGTTCATACAGCTCTTGTCTATTCTTTAAAGCAGCTTCCTGTTTGAAAGAAAAAGAAAAAGCCTGAATCAGCTGTGTAACTCTAGACACTGAAAGGTTAGTACTTGATTACAAAACACAATTTCAAAATCTTCTTAGTGCCTAATTAAAATGTCCATTACTATCGCAGGAAATGCAGCGAACTCATTCCCTTTCTCATGAAAAAAAAAAGAGACATGAAAAAGTTAAAGGACTGTACTGAAGATCATGCAAAATGTCAAATTTTACACTATGAGAAGATTTTAATAATTCTCCTGGACTGTTATGCCTATCAGACATTTAAAAAAAAACAAAACTTTTTTTTGGCTCGACACTGTGGCTCAGCAGCTAGGATGCCAGCCACATACACCAGAGCTGGCGGGTTCGAACCCAGCCTGATCCTGCCAAACAACAATGACAACTACAACCAAAAAAAAAAAAAAAAAATAGCTGGGCCTTGTGGCAGGTGCTTATAGTCCCAGCTACTTGGGAGGCTGAGGCAAGAGAAGCTCTTAAACCCAAGAGTTTGAGGTTGCTGTGAGCTGTGATGCCACAGCACTCTACTGAGGGCAGCACAGTGAGACTCTGTCTCAAAATAAAAAAAATTTAAAAAACAAGTTGTAAAAAAAATTTTCTTTTCCTGATTCTCATCCTCAATGCTTCGCTATCCTTTTACTCCTATAGATATGATATTTGGTATTTTTTAAAAAATGGGCCTTTAAGAAAAGTCCAAGCTCCAAGTACACTGCCTGAACTGATATATTTGCCTATCACTGTGAACCATATCCCAACACACAAAAACCCCTCCTTATCACAATAAGTAACTATATACTAATTTCTGTCACTGACTTACATTCTACATTTCTCACCCACCAGGTGTCCAAGTATTATTGTCATCCATCTGCCTAGGGCTTTTTCTTGCTAGGCCCACCAATGAAATCTGCAAAATGCTTTATGGTCCCCTGTCCAAAACTAAAATTTATATATATATATATATATATATATATTTTTTTTTTTTTTTTTTTGCAGTTTTTGACTGGGGCTGGGTTTGAACCCACCACCTCCGGCATATGGGGCTAGAGCCCTAATCCTTTGAGCCACAGGTGCCACCCTATAATTTATATTCTTCACAAGCAATATAAACATCACTAAAATTGCTGAAGCTAAAAATGACCAATTAAAGTGGCTAACCTAGACAAATACCTTATTGGAAAACAAAAACAAATGTATCTATAAATTACTTAAATGTTCATATGATCTGGACTATCAAAGGTATTAGAAAAAATAAATATAATTTTAAAAATCATCCACATTAAGTAACAAAAATCAGATGATAACAAGTTCAAAAATCATTCTGACAAATATAACCCTCATATAAAAGGTTGAAATTTTTATGCTTAAAGTATATAATCTTTTACTATTCCTTATACTTTTTCTTATAACAGGGATAGGAGATTATAATATTAACTTGAGATAATACTAGAAAAACCAGATTTCATAAAATGACATTTCAAAATCAGGACTATTAACTGGACCTACTTTAATCTAGTTCTAAATATTCTTTAGGATAAAAAAAATTACAAAAGCAAATTTAGAAAGCTAAGAATGTCAGTAGTGATTTAAATTGAGGGTAAGCTGCTAGAAGGCAAGGCAAGCCTTTCTTATAATCTAAATGCCTAATGATCGCTAAAAAATTAGCCTGATGGGTCCCCAGAATAAATGTGTACTATTAAGATTATCCTCTACTAATTATAAAACAGAATGAATTAATATAGTATAGTATTTCTTTTGAAATTTCTATTTTTATTCTGAAATATTAATTATTGCTATCTACAAACTGAAGGTAAATGTATTTTGATCCTAACCTTATGACATTTATAAACTCTAATTTCTACTTTGGAAAGTCAGACAAGTTACTCTATAACCATAACAGAAAATAGGGCAAAGGCAGAGAAGTAACATGTTTTTTATAGAGAAGAAGGCAAAAGTACACAGCAAAAAGGCTTTACAAACAGAAGTTGAAGTTATAAATCTTGATTTTAACAGTCTAGTTCTGAGCCCTTAGTCTCTCAGTGAATCAGGTCTAAAATAGAAATCAAACAACCTACATCAAAGGGTTCTTTTAAATAAACTGTTCATTTATTCAATATATGTGTATACCCACTATATGCTTAGTTATTATTAGAAAACTCCAAAAGAAATTTATAACATTTGCTAAGTTCAATAGCTACTGATTTCGTTTGAGCATTATTCTCAATACCTTCACTGATGATATTATAGGAACCCTATTATTCACAACATAGACTAACATAACCTACACTAAAATGCTTACATTTTAAAACACACTATCTTAAATGAGCAATAAAATCACCAACTTTATCCATAATTTCTGAAGAAAGCTCTCATTTTTATTCAGAAATATAATAGTGAATATACTAAACCGAATCAGAGATTTGAATATTTTTAAACAAGTATTTCTTCAAAATAAAATAAGAGTTATGATTTATTAGTTTCAGTAATAAATACTTAATAGGAAATGCTACATATAGTTTTACTCTGGTTCCCTTAGTCTTTATATTTGTATACTTTTTAAAAAATTACAATAAAGAGACAAAAGACATTTTTCAAGTTATTCTCCAATGACAGGAAGATATAAACCAAATATGCTTTATTTCTTCACCTTACCTTTTTTAAAGTTATTATACATTATTATGGCCTTTAATGAAATTTATAATCAATTTTCCATCAAAATATCAACAACATTTTTCAAGGAATTAGAAAAAACAATCCTAAATTTCATATGCAATCAAAAAAGAACCCAAAGGACCAAAGCAACACTAAGCAAAATTAATACTAATACAAAAATAAGCTTAAGATGGTAAAGACTTACACGTAAGACCTGAAACAATAAAAAAAAAAAAAAAAAGAACAAAAATTAGGAAAAACTTTTCTGGACATCAGCTTAGGCAAAGAATTTATTACTAAGATCCCAAAAGCAAATTCAACAAAAAATAAATAATGGTACTTAGCTAAAAAGTTTCCACACAGTGAACAATCTCCAGAATGGGGGAAAATAACTGCAAACTATACACCTGACAAGGAACTATTAATAATATATAGACCAGTGATTTTCAACCATTGTGCCATGAGAGGATCTTAGGCATGCTGTGAAAGTATTTAAAGATCATTAAATTATTTTCAAAAGAAGTTCAAAGCACAGTAAGTCTTTTTTTAACTTTTTTATTTTTGATCAATATAATTTAAGTGTGCTGTGGAAGTTTAACTTATACCACGAGATAAAAAGGGTTAAAAAACGCTGAGATTCTACGGAACTCAAACAAATAAGAAAAAAAAAAAAAAGAAAGAAAAAAACAAACAACCCCATTAAAAAGCAGGCAAAACACATGAACAGTTACCTTTCAAAAGACTATATACAAATGGCCAAGAAACACATAAAAAATTGTTCAACAAAAGTAATCGTCTGGGAAATGCAAACTAAAAACCATAACGTCAGAATGGCCATTAAAAAGTCAAAAAACAACAGACATTGGTGGGATGTCTGGGTGAAAGGCAACATTTACCACTCTTAGTGGAAATGCAAATTAGTACAACCACTATGGAAAACAATATGGAGATTCCACAAAGAACCAATAGTAGATATACCATTCAACCTAGCAATCCTACTACTGTGTACCTAATCAAAGGAAAAGAAGTCTATATCAAAAAGACATATGCACCCAAATGTTTATCACAGCATAATTCACAACTGCAAAGATAGGGAATCAACCTGAGTGTCCAGCAACTGACAAGTGGATAAAGAAAATGTGGTGTATATACATACTAGACAATACTATTCAGACACACAAAAGAATGAAATAATGTCTTCCATAGCAACCTTGATAGAACTGGAGGACATTATCCTAAGGGAAGTATCTTAAGATTGGAAAAAACAAATACTGCATGTTCTCATTTATAAACATGAGATATAATGAACTTTGGAGACTCAGAAGGAGGAAAGGTAGAGGAGGGGTAAATGATCAAAAATTACCTGTGGGTACAATGTACATTGTTTGGGTGACAGATACCCTAAAATCCCTGACTTCACCATCATAAAATACACCCATGTAATAAAAAACTATATGTACCTCCCAAATCAATTGAAATAAGAAAATTAAGAGAAAAAGAAATTTATAACCAATTTTGATAATCCTTATTAGTGTTTATAAATAAATCAAAATTTAAACTTTAGAAATTGACTTTAAACCCTTGCTTCTGATCTAAAATACTTTATAAAAGCCCTACCTCAAAGAGCTGTTATGAAGATTAAAATAAAATTCAAAAAAAAAAAAATCTAGCAACTAAACACTCAATATGTGGTAGCTGCTGCTAGGAATTAAAAGTCTCATAAAGAATGAAAAGAAGTATCAAATTGTTTTCAATTGTTAGTATTAGCATTAGTATTTGTAATTTTGATATAAATATACAGATAGGAAAAAGCATAAGTAAAACACAAATAAAATATAATTAAAAATCATAACCCTGTAATAATGTTATTATTAAAAACATTTTCAGAATAAAGAGACACAAGCAATGAAGTAAAAACCCTTTAATGCTAAATGTGAATTGGAAGTATCAATATGAACACCTGATAAGTTATACCCTTTCTAAAATGTATTTTTTCTTTGTTTTGTCCACTGAAAATGCATAGATGCAACAGCAATGAACATACCAATTTCCAGATTGAGGCATCCAATACCCATGGCTCACTGGAGAAACGGCTGATTGCAGTTCTGGATAAGATGACTAAATAAGCCAGGGGCAATTCATGTCAGAAAGCAAAGAAGCTTGGGTAAAATAAAAAGAACTCAGAAGCCAACATGAAGAGGCTGAACTGACCAAAACTGGAAAAATGTAAGCATCAAAAGATAAAATGACTGCAATGTATTAAAGTTAATCAAAAATGTAAAAGCTCACAAGTTCATTATGACAGTTAAAAAAAAAAAAGAAAAATCTTTAGTTCCCCGTGGCAGTTGCTAGGCACCAATTCATTATTCTATAAATTGATTGTTTAAAAAGGGAAAAGAAACAAGCATTTATCCTATCTCTCCAATATGAGCTGTGCCTCAAATTAAGCAAATAACAGATGAAAATTCTTCCCTATGGAAGATTTTCAGCTAATAAATGCAGAAAATGGAATTTTAAAAATCACCATCTATAAACCCTAATGAAAAAGTGGATATAAGCAATGACTATCATCAGATGCTCAAATTGCTAAGTGATAGGCTGATGGGAAACTTCATATTAGGTAACCAAATGTATTGATCAATCTTAACTTCACTATAAAATAAGAACTATCTGTATCAAGTACATCCTGATGCAATATAAAGCACCAAGTATTCTTATCACAACAAACAAACCTAAATCTGCCAAAGTCTCCAAATCTAACTGCCAGATTACAAAGAATGAATATCTAACAAACCAAATCCAGAATGTGGGAAACTTTATAGGACATATAATTTGGTTTATTCAACAAGTAGATGGAATGGAAAAAAAAAAAAAAAAAAAGGTAGGGTGAAGAGACTAAGCTGCTATAAATTATCTTTATAAGTCTTATATAAGACTTACGAGACTTAGCAACAAAATATATGCCAAATTTTACTGGCATGTAGCCATATCTATTGTTTGAATACTAATACAAACAAAGCAGCTGTAAGAAATAATTATTAACTTTGCTGGAGTTATAATAGTATATTTTAAAACAACAAAAAGCACTTAGTTGCCAGAGTCAGAGTGACACATTTATGGAGGGATGAATATGATATCTAGGATTTCCTTTAAAATACTCTAGTACCCTTCTTCCAGAAAAGTAGGAGGGGAAATAACGATTGACAAAATATGCAAGTTAGGTCACAGGCCCATAGGTATTCACTATAATCTTCCCTCTTCTTGGTTTATGTCGAAAATTATTATACAAGTATTTTTAAGAAAATAAAATTTCAGGGCGGCGCCTGTGGCTCAAGGAGTAGGGTGCCGGTCCCATATGCTGGAGGTGGTGGGTTCAAAACCAGCCCCGACCAAAAAAAGAAAATACAATTTCAAAAAAAAGAAAACAATAAAATGTCCATAGGATAAACTAATCATGTATTTTATGCAAAAATGATTAATATTAATTATGCAAAAATGATCAATTACTGTTATATAACTGTAAGAAATGAAGCCTAATGAGTTCTTTAGAAATCTGTGCCTGTATACAAAATTATTTATATATCATATCTTCAAGTATGAGTTGCTCATTTCTCCTTAGAGGTTAAATTCCCCAATGGGCCAGAAGTATATTTTATTTCTTTTCTACTTACACGACACTAGGATCAAGGGTATTCAATTTATAATAAAATCCAAGTGGTTCCAACATACCATTCTATCTCTCATGCAATTCAAGAAAAGTACTATCAATATTTATGCATACAGTAAAATGAAACACTAAGAACTAAGAGCTGAGAAGATTTAAATTCTAACAATGTTAGTTTTTAAAGGAATTACAGAAAAAAAATCAAGACTTTCAATAACAATATTAGGAAAAAAACTTACCAAAATCATCTTCAACTCCATCATAAAGCTCATTAGATCAGGCGAGTGCTGCATTCTCTAGATGAAAACATTTCCAATTAATTTCATTTATACAATGAATAGAATATTCATTGTACTAAAATAAAATACAAGCCCATGCGAATATAAAAAAACATCGGTTGTATTTATATCTGAAAAGTGTAAGAAGTAAGGTATTGGTCATCAACCTTAGTATTCTCACCAATTTCATTTTGAAAGAATAATTATAGCCTTCAAATCTATTCTGGTGAGATATATTGATTTATATAAGAATGTCAGTTAAAACCTCACATTCCTCTGTTCTTTTCACCACTGTTTTACTGCCATATTTAGCAAATCTAGCAAACTATATCATTATTTTTTAAAAAGTGGTATGAGAGTGATGTGATTAGAGAGAAGCGTAAAACGTAAAAATCAGGAAATAAATGAACAATAACTAATCAACAGTACACTCTACTTTCTTTTCCTTTCCCTTAAAAACTACATATAAGTGTTATTTTCATCCTTTCACAACTATCCCATATTAATTCAAAAGGAAACAGTCATTCATTAAAGTAAAACCTATTATAATAGAGTGGCAAAAAGAAAATAACCTCTGAAGTAGAATATTTAAGATTTAAAGTTTCATTTCCTTAAGCTCTTTCATTCTTGTCTATATAACAGACAAGATCAAGATGGTTAACTAGGTTGACCACACATAGACAGTATGTGCTTCCTCCACAGAGAGAAACCACCAAAAAAGAGCAGATTCTAATATCTTGAACGGATCATCTAGAAGAGAACACTAGGATTCGCCAGGGAAACAATGGGAAGCATAAAAAGTTAGGTGCAGGATGGGGGCCTCAGGGCAACTTGCCTGGCCAGGGGCAGCTAACAGCCAGGAGCAGCTCTTAAATGCATAAAACAATAAAACAGAAGTCTCTGGGGCTCCACTCTCCAAAATGAGGGGTCTTGACTACAAGAGAATCCCCTGTCCCAGGCAGGTCTCAGGCCTAACAGAGGGAGCGGCTTAGAGACTGCTCAGAGACATTGTCCCAGAAAGGGAACTCAGGGGGAACCCCACAGACATCTAAACCTAAAGCAGCTTGAACCAGATGCCATCCTGATAGCCTGCATACCAGGGAACCCCAGGCACACCTCCAGCCACTGCCTGGGTCCAAGGATTATATAGCCCTGGGAAGGTCTCCATAGCACTGCTGTAGGCTGCAGGTGAGACTGAGATGTACATGAATAGCATTTTCCAGTTTCTCACTCATGGTAATGCCTGGCTGAGGCCCCAGCCTTTCCTGTTGCAAGTTCAAAGCAACGTTTTGTGAGTCTGACAAACAGCAGTGCCCAACTCTTGGACTGTGTGTGCACTTGACACACAGCTGCAGCCCGTCTGGCTGAAGAGGGGCAAGAAAATTAGGTTTTTCTGCACTCATCTGTGATAGTGTCCACCATCCTGCAGTTGGATGCTATGGGACCAAGTCTCAAGTGCACTTCACCCCTTCCCCCCCCCCCCCCGCACCCGTTTCCTGCCAGCACAGCCTACCTAAGAAAGGCCCTGCCCTCTTTGGCCACATGCCCAGGGCACCACTTTAGGTGTGTTCTGAAGCCAGGCAGTGCCCCCGACTTGGGCTGAATTTGGGCTGACCCAGGCCTGCCCAGCTGGAAAGCCCAAGTTCTCCTACCTACTCCGAGGACAATTTTTACCATACTGCTATAAGTTGCAATGAGAAAGACACAAGTAGATGGCACTCTGCCCAGCATATTCTCCAAAATGTCTGCCTGAAAGAGGTCCCACCATCTCTAGTCACAGGCCCAAGGTACTATTTTGGAAAAGTACAGCTAGGCAACCTGAGAAGGGACATACATGGAGATGGCACCCTCCTCTTTCAGCCACCCAAATGTGGATATAGACGAGCTTTGGGTATGGTAAGCTGTAAGTCCCAGGCTTACGAGGGGAAATACACTCTCAAGAGTACTCTGCTTACCATGCCTGCATTCTGCACAGACAATGTGAGCTCGTTTCCTTCCTTTCATGGACAAGCAGCTGTTGGGACCTGGGAATCTCAGTCCCTGGGTCTCTACATTGCTGGCTCCACAACCAACACGCCCTAGTACCAACTCAGACCATAGGAGCCTTAGGAAGGGACCACTGGGTCCAGGGGGAATTATAGATCTCTCGGAGTTTACGCATTCAAAGTGGGCCACTTTCAGCTCAGAGCACACCGCAGGCCAATCAGGACGAAGGGAACCAGAGAACCAACCATCCACTATTTGGGGCCTTCTCATCCTCCTCCCCTCCTCTGACCACTTCTCCGAAGGCAGCCTCCACTTTGGACTGGTCAGGGATCCACAAGAAGATTTATTAGCCAGGGCACTTAGCAGCCCGCTGTCTTACTGTGACAGTACCTGTCACACCCAGGATTCCACAGAACTTGGGATGCACTCTAAGAAGACATGGCAAGTGCTTTTGTGTTCCCTGAGGACTAAACCTACTGCCTCAGCTGAGGGAGGACAGCACTAGCAGTCTTTCTCGGAGCTGCATATATCTTCTCTTGGAGGAGCCTTCCTCCTTGGAGGTGGATCCCTGGCATAACCACACCTCCCCTACTAGAGCATTTCAGCTACAGCCCACAGCCAGTCTGGTAGCCCTGCACAGAACAGGGGGAACTGCTCCCATCACCACTGCTACAGCTGGTCAAGGTAGAAGCTGAGAGTCTGGGTGTTTCTGTACCCCTGAAGGACAGAGATAACTGTCACTTGGGAGGAAGGTGTGAAGGAAGGTGTCTAGGGAAGAAGACTAGAGGAGAAGAAATTAGCATTAAGAACTCTGGCAATATGAAAAAACAGGCTCTCTCTCAACACCCCAAAGGATCACATTAACGTTCCAACAATGAACTCCAAAAGGAAATACTTGAAATGTCAGATACAGAATTCAAAATATGGACCACAGATAAGCTCAGTGGAATCACAAAGATATAAATAAACAAACAATAATTTAGGACATGAATAAAAAATTCACTAAAGAGGGCGGCGCCTGTGGCTCAGTCAGTAAGGCGCCGGCCCCATATACCGAGGGTGGCGGGTTCAAACCCGGCCCCAGCCAAACTGCAACCAAAAAATAGCCGGGCGTTGTGGTGGGCGCCTGTAGTCCCAGCTACTCGGGAGGCTGAGGCAGGAGAATCGCTTAAGCCCAGGAGTTGGAGGTTGCTGTGAGCTTTGTGAGGCCACGGCACTCTACCGAGGGCAGTAAAGTGAGACTCTGTCTCTACAAAAAAAAAAAAAAAAAAAAATTCACTAAAGAGACAGATAACCTTAAAAAAAGCCCAGAACATCTGGAAATCATAGTCAGTGGGCAATTTCAAAATACGATGGAAAGTCTTAACAACAAACTAAACTAAACATAATGAAGAATTTCATAACTTGAAGACAAGGTTTTTCAATTAACCAGTCACTAAAAAATAAAGAAGAAAGTTTCAAGAGAAATGGATAAAGTCTCTAAAAAAATGAGATTATATGAAACGCCCCAAAACAAGAATCATAGATATCCCTGAGGAAAAAGAAAACACAAAAAGCACGGCACATCTATTTGAGGAAATAATGGAAGAAAACATCCCTGGTCTTGTACAGATCTAGACGTCCAGGTCCAAGGAGGTCAACAAACTCCTAGAAGATTTATTCCAAATAGGACACCACCAAGGCACACAGTCATCAGTCGGACCAAAGTCAAAGTAACAGACAAAATCCTACAAGCTGTGAGATGACAGTATCAAATAACTTATAGAGGAAAGCCCATTAGACTAACAGCAGACTTCTCAACAGAAACTTTATAAGCCAGAGGGATTGGGATCTCATTTTTAATCATCTTAAAAAGAACAACTTCCAGCCAAGAATCTTGTATCCTGAAATAATGGAGAAATAAAATCTTTCCTAGAAGAGCAAAAAAAAAAAAAGAATGGCCAGTACTTATCAGTGGAAGCAGATCAGAGTAAACATTAACTGCTCTTATAAAATAGTAACACAGGAGAGAATGCAAACCAACATGATGATTGGAACAGTATCTCACTTTTCAATACTAACACTGAATGTACCAAACCAAATGCTCCACTTAAAAGATACAGTCTGATAGAATGAATAAAAAAACACAACCTAGGCGGCACCTATGGCTCAGTGAGTAGGACGCCAGCCCCATATACCAAGGGTGGTGGGTTCAAACCTGGCCCCAGCCAAACTGCAACAAAAAAACAGCCAGGCATTGTGGCAGGTGCCTGTAGTCCTAGCTACTCAGGAGGCTGAGGCAAGAGAATCGCCTAAGCCCAAGAGCTGGAGGTTGCTGTAAGCTGTGACACTACAGCACTCTACAGAGGGCAACAAAGTAAGACTCTGTCTCAAAAAAAAAAAAAAACACAACCCAAATATGTACTGTCTCCACAAAACCCCATAGAGTCACACAGACTCAAGGTAAAGGGGTAGAAGAAAACATTCATGCAAAAGCAAGCAGGAGTATAGTAAAGAGAGTTTAATTCAACAGTTAAAAAAAGACAAAGATAGTCATTATATAATGATAAAGAGATCAATTCAACAAGATATACCAATCCTAAATATGTAAGCACCTAATACCAGAGCTCCTGGATTCACAAACCAGGTACTAGGCAAGTAACATAGACAGCAACATAGTAATAGTGCAGGACTTCAAAACTCCACGGACAGAACAAGACAAATCATCAAGGCTGAAAACCAACAAAAAACAAAGACTTAAATAGGATTCTAGAACAAATGTATCTAACTAACATCTATAGAACATTCTACCCCAAAACCACAGAATACACATTCTTCTCATCAACATATGGAACATGTTCCAAGATGGACATATGTTAGGCTATATAACAAGTCTCAACAAATTTTTTAAAAAACTAAAATCATACCATGTATCTTCTCAGACCACAGTGAAATAAAATTAGAAATCAAGTCCAAGAGGAACTCTCAAAACTATAGATGGAAATTAAACAACCTGATGTTGAATGATCTTTGGGTAAATGACAAAATCAAGACACAAATAAAAAATATTTTGAACTGAGTAAGAATGGGAGCACAAGCTACCAAAATCTTTGGGATACAGAAAAAGCAGTGCTAAGAGGGAAGTTCACAGCACTAAATGTCTACATCCACAAGACCAAAAGATCACAAATTAACATAATGTCATACCTCAGGCAACTAGAAAAATAAGAATAAACCAAACTCAAAGCTAGCAGAAGATAAGAAATAACAAAGAGCAGGACAGAACTAAATAAACTGACACCCCCTACACACATACCAAAAAGTACGAAGGACAAATGAAATAAAAGTTGATTCTTTGAAAAGATAAACAAGATCAACAGACCACTCACTAGATTAACCAAAAAGAGACAAAATTCAAATAAGGTCGATCAGAAATGAACAATGATACATTACAAACTGACACCAAAGAAATACAGAAGTCCTCCAATACTACTCTGAACACCTCTATGCACACAAGGTAGAAAATATAAAGAAAATGGATAAATTTTTGAAAATACACAACCTCCCAGGATTAAATCCAGAAAAAAACGGATGAATATCAAGTAGCAAGAATTGAATCAGTAATAAAAAAATCTCCAAACAAAAAGCCCAGGCCCAGATGGACTCAAAGCCAAAGTCTACCAAACCTACAAGGAAGTGGCAGATAGTATTCTATAACATCAAGAACAAGGGAATCCTCCCTAACTTATTCTATGAGGCCAGTATCACCTTGATACCAATGCCAGAAAATGACACACACACACAAATAAAACTGAAGACCAGTATCCCCAGGAAGATATACATGCAAAATCCTCAAGAAAATACTAGCAAACCAATTTCAACAACACACCAAAAAAATAATTCACCAAAATCAAGTGGGTTTCATCCCAGGTATGAAAAGATGTTTTAACATAAGCAAATCAATATATGTGATTCACCACACAAACAGAAACAAGAATAAAAACCATATGATCATCTCAATAGGCAGAAAGACCATTTGATAAAATCTATCATCCCTTCATGATAAAAACTCTTAACAAACTAGGCACAGAATGAATATACCTCAAAATACTAAAAGCCATTTATGATAAACTCATGGCCAATATCATACTGAATAGGGTAAAGTTGAAAGCATCCCCCTAAGAACTGACAAGCCAACAACACTCACTTTCACCCCTCCCATTCAACACAGTACTGGAAATCCTAACCACAGCAATCAGGCAAGAGAAAGAAATAAAGGCAACCAAATTGGAAAAGAGGAGGTCAAACTATCCTGGTTTGCTGATGTGATGTTGTACATAGAAAAGTCTCCTCCAAAGACTCCTGGAATAGGTAAAGGAATTAACTAAAGTCTCAGGTTACAAAGTCAATTTACACCAATCAGTAGCATTCCTACGGGTTAGACAATTAAGTTTGCAAACTTGCCACCATGCACTTATGTTGGCAGAACTGTACAAACAACTCAGTAAGGTTTCATAACCTTGGTATAGTGTCTCGCAGCTATGTTTGTGTCGACATTTGGTGATATTTTGGTGAGTGATGCTCATTATTGTGGTTGTATATCTTTGTGCCATATAGCAATAGCTTTGAAGATCATTCCAGAAAAAAAGAGTTCCAAAATTGCTTGCCAGTGCATAGCTTCCCAAGAAGAGTATTTTGAAGGTAACCATAATGATATTCAGCCATAAGAGAACTACAAAATGAAATTGTAGATGACATAGTAAATGGAAAGCCATTCCATGCTCATGGATCAAAAGAATCAATATTGTCAAAATGTCCATACTACCCAAAGTAATCTACAGAATCAATGCAATTCTTATTAAAATACATCATTTTTCAGAGAACTGTAATATAAAACAGCCTAAAATTCATATGGAACCAAAACAGAACACAAATACCCAAAGCTTATACTAAAAGCCAACAATAAACAAAATAACATGTTACTGGTATAGACATGCAGACCAAGGGATCAGAATAAAGAACCTAGAAATAAAGCCAAATACTTCTCAACAACTGATCTATGATAAAGCAGACAAAAGCTTACACTGGGCAAAAGATGCCCAATTTGAGAAAGGGTGCTAGGAAAATTGGATAGCTTCATTTGGAAGAATTAAACTGGATTCCTATCTCTCATATACACAAAGATTAACTCAAGATGGATTAAGGACTTAAATGTAAGATCTGAAGCCATAAAAATATTAGAAGGAAACCTAGAAAAACTATCCTCAACATTGGCATAGGTAAGGAATTTATGACTAATACATCAAAAGCAAATGTAGCAAAACATTTTGTTAAATGAATGAGACTTAATTAAACTAAAAGGCTTCTGCATAGCAGAAGATTTACTCAACAAAGTAAACAGACAACTTGCTGGAGAAAATAATCACAATCTATACATCTGACAAAGGCTTATTATCCATAATCTATACAGAACTCACATTAGCAAGAAGAAAATCCCATTAAAAAGTGGGTAAAACACATTAACAGACATTTTTTCAAAAGAAGACACACAAATGGCCAAGAAACATGAAAAAATATTCAGCATCACTAAACACTAGGGAAATGCAAATTAAAACTACAGTGAGATACCACCTTACCCCTGTCAGAATGGCCATTATCAAAAAGTCAAAAAAAATTTGTTATGGATGCAGTGAACATGGAACACTTATACACTGTCGGTGGTAATGTAACTAGTACAACCTCTGGGGAAAACAGTATGGAGGTTTCAAAAGAACCAAAAGCAGACCTACCACTTGTTACAGCAATCCTGCTCCTGGGTACCTATCCTAAGGAAAAGAAGCCATTTCATACAAAAGATACCTGCACCTGTATGTTTATGACAGGAAAGTTCACAATTGCAAAGATATGGACCCAAACTAAGTGCCCACCAACAGATGAGTGGATAAAGAAAATGTGGTGTATATTAATACACACATACCCCCCATAGAATACTCAGCCATCAAAAAGAATAAAAATGCCTTTCACATGTTCTCACTTGTAAATGGGAGCTAAGCAATGGATATGCATGGTCACATAGAGTGACTGAACAGACACCGGAGACTCAGAAGAGGGAGCTTGAGAGGGGAGTGCAGGATGAAAAATTGCCTATTGAGTACAATGTACACTATTCAGGTGATGGGTACATTAAAAGCCTAGTGTAATTCAACCACATACAAAAAACCACCATACCCCCTCAATCTATTTAAATTGAAAAGGTTAATATTTTTTAAAAAACCTACCGAAGCAAGCAAAGAAAATTCTTAAGTTTTACATTCTTTTCTTACACAGAACTCTACAACATTTGTCTTCCTGAAATTAAAATACAGTCTTTTTGCTTTTTATGATGAACTACCCTAGCACCACACAATGCTAAACAAAACCAATATATAAATTTGTTTACTCTTTTAATTTATTTTATTATTTTTCTTTTGAAACAAGAGTCTCACTCTGTTGGCCTGGGCAGATTGTCATACCATCATCATGACTCACAGCGACCTCAAACTCTTGGGCTCAAGTGATCCTCTTGCTTTAGGCTTCCTAGTAGCTGGGACTACAGGCCTGCCACAATGCCCAGTTTGTTTTTTCTATTTAGGAGAGACAGGGTCTCGCTCTTGCTCAGGCTGGTCTTAGAACTCCTGAACTCAAGCAATCAACTCGCTTCCGCCTCCCAGAGTGTTAGGATTACAGGCATGAGGCACCATGCCCAGCCATGATTACTCTTTTTAGATGAGAAAAATGAGACTCAAAGTTGTGTGAACAATGCACAAACAATATGATTCACATCTTGACACAGTTTTGAGCGGGCATGTTTGTAAAACAAATTGTTAACTTCTATATGATATCTTCCCCTTAGTTTATTACAGATAAATAATAAATTATATCAAGCATCTGGAAACTACAGCCCAGAGACTAAATCTAGTTCAGTATCTGTTTTTGTAAACAAAGTTTCACTGGCATGCACTCACACTTACTCATTTACTTCATCGGTGGTTGCTTGTCTGTGACACTGTAAGGGTAGAGTTGAGTAGTTATGACAGAGACCTTACGGTCCATTACACCTGCACAAGTTATTACCTGGTCATTTATAGAAAAGTTTGCTGACACCTAGCCCATACTTAACTAAAACTAAAAACAATACAAGGGAAGAATAGTAATATTCACCTGGACTTGGAGATAAAACACTCTAACGCAGCAGTTCTCAACCCATGGGTCACGGCCCCTTTGGGGGTTGAACAACCCTTTCACAGGGGTCACCTAAGACCATCCT
This sequence comes from Nycticebus coucang, assembly GCF_027406575.1. NCBI lineage: Eukaryota > Metazoa > Chordata > Mammalia > Primates > Lorisidae > Nycticebus > Nycticebus coucang. The sequence goes on from NC_069783.1 coordinate 56,690,687, forward strand.
GCATATCAGATATTTACATTACGATTCGTAACAATAGCAAAATTACAGTTATGAAGTAGCAACGAAAACGATTTTATGGTTGGGGGTGACCACGACATGAGGAACTGTATTAAAAGGTCGCGGCATTAGGAAGGTTGAGAACCACTGCTCTAATGAATACCAGATTCTACCTACCCAACTGAAAGACAGAGGGAGATAATTAAGTAAATGGGACGTTTTCTGAACCCTCTTGGTGACTTGGTAGAGAAAAACAGAGTGATGGATCTTACTATTATACTTAGTTTTTATTAACAACTTTTTTCAGGGTATTTACATATGTCAACACACCATTTCTTAAACTTCAGCGTACAACATAATAGTCAAGGGAATGAAGGTGGGGAGTGGAAAGAAAAAAGAGATATAATTTAAACAATCTCTTTAAAAATTTGTGCAATTATACTGCCAGGTTAACAGCCTACATCCCATAAATCAAATAATTTATCTCCTGTACTTCTTTGTGGCTTAGTAATACTTTATGTGAAAGTGACAGTCACTGTCAGTTATCATAGATAATAACCTGCCTTTAAGATAAAGTGGAAATCAGAAAAAAACATACAAATGAATAAAGCATCAAAAGAAATGCAATTCTACTAACATTTTTCTAAAAGAGGCATTTTATTATTTCATTATTTTGCTTCAGTAACAGTGATTTTTTTTTTTAAGTTTCTCTAATCTTCGAAGGAAAATTCAAACAGATCCTGAACATTAACTAAATTAATCCTGCCTGTATCTCACCTAAGCTGCCTTTATCTCCTCTCATTACACAAGTATACATGGTCCTAAATGATTTCCACCACACCTTTTCTATTGCTAAACTCCACTTTTGCTACCAATATCGTATAGCTCTAAACGGGTCTGCATTTTTTTTTTCCTATCACCACTATTCAGTCTCAACAGAAAAATCACTCAAGAAGTGATGGATAAAGGTGAGTGCATCTGAAGAGCCTAACATCTCAAAGATGGAAATCAGTTTCAACACAAATGCTGCCTAGAGAAATGCTGAGGATACAGAAGTAAAAAACACTTAATATACAATATATGGATCCTTCCCATACTTCGTGTACAGAGATGAAACCTAGAAAACACAGTAACTATTAAACCAGTTTGTTACATTTTGCAAAGCAGGTCTTTAAAAGAAGAGTAAATTAGTAGTTTCTTACCCTCACTTCAAACATAAACCTTTTAAAAGGACTTACCTGTTGGACTATTTCATGGTATCCACTCAGTATTGCTCTCAGCTCCCAACTACATAGTAATCTAAAATTTTAATGGAACAAAAACATTTTGTTCATTATTCTGAATTAAAAGGAAAAAAACACATTTGTATGCTAATGTAAACATGCATGTACATACAAAAGAATACCATAAACATAATTTTGACAAATTAATAAAATTTTACTGATACTGTAGAAAGCTTTGTCTTCAAATTGTTGGTACTAATTTATTTCAAAATATAAATAACTACAACCAGTAAATGACAGGCAAACAGTAAATCTTTTAAAATCTTTAATGTATACAAAGCAAGTTTTCCATTGCATTAGATTCTTCCAAGATAGATTTTAAAAAAGAAACAGTTTTTAACATAATATATCAAACTTTTATTTGAAAAGGTTTTGTTACAATGTAATCTTCCAATTCCAGATTATTGTTACTAAAAGAATGCATAATTTTAATTGTGTAAGTAGTGATAGGTTAATGTTCATTCATTTACTGGCTCGCCTCAGCTGTACTCTCAATGCTGGTAACTTTTCTAAGGACTGACTTTCACTTACCTAGAAGTAGGAAGCTTCTATGAGTTTTCACTGACCTTGGCCTTTTCAAACCACAACAACTCCTTCCATTCTTCATCTGCAAACCCCAATATCTACCCTATCTCCTCTCTTAATGGCAGAGTAGTTCTCTGAACTGTCCACAGGTAATCTCCTCTCCAAATCTGCTTTCCATTCCTTGCCATCAACTTGGTAACTTCAATTCATAAATTATCGTTTTACTGTGATATCCTTAATTTATATTCTGTAAGTTTCTTTCTCCTTAATGAATTAACTGGCTCAACTATATATTATCTTTAAAAAATAAATCACAATTCTTCTTTTAAATGTTCTCTAGCCATTGCTTCTCTATTAAGTAGTTTATACTCTTTCCATTTCCTTTCTATCCACTCATTCAGTTTAAAACCCAACACAATCTGTTTTCTACCACAAAACATACTAATAACTAACCATATCTCTCTGCAACACTCGGCACTGTTAACTATTCCTTCCATAAGGTTCTCTTTATTTGGCCTGATGAGACCACACTGTTCCTCTTTAGTCCTTTGAATGTTGGTATGCCCTCAAGGTCCTGTTATTGCCCTTCTCTTTTTACTTCCCAGACAGGCACCAGAAAGTCATATTCATGCTATGCATACCTCACATCCTATGCCTACTGTGACTTTTCCATGTATCTTTACTCCAAGCTTCACATACTAGTTCCTACAAAATAGTTCCTCTTGATATTTCACACCTGAGATGCCTTCAAACAATCTCCCTTCCATTTCTTACATCTGTAATCTCTTCTATAGCTTAGTGATCTGAAACAGGAACTTGAAAGCATCCTCCACTCCTCTTTCCCTCTCACCTACACTTCTAATCAGTCACAAAATGATCTCACTTCTACTCATAAATATCTCTAATTCCTTTTCCTCCACTATTCCTCAGAGGTATTCAGAAGGAGAAAGGAGACATGTGGCAGTACCTAAAATTTCAGTCTCACATACTGACTAGTTATTTAAACCAATACTCTCTGTTGGTACCTGATTTGTAACAAGACTGAACTGACAGACGTCTTCCTATACAATGAATATATACAGAAATAATATGAGTCAAAAGTTGGAAAGAAGTCTTCTAATCCTTTTTTATTCTACTTTTATGCTCCTGTTTGGTGCTGTTTATGTCTTTAAATGAAAAAAAAAATTAGATAATTAAATGTGTTTAACTTTTTTGGGGGTTTTTTTGCCGTTTTTGGCCAGGGCCAGGTTTGAACCCACCACCTCCGGTATATCAAGCCGGTGCCCTACTCCTTTGAGCCACAGGCACCGCCCAAATGTGTTAACTTTAAAAAGCACTTTAGTACCAGGGAAAACTATTTACAAATGCTGTATCAGTTTAGGAAAATCAGAAATGTTTCTTTCTAGTTGACTGACTAATAGGCATTTTAGGCAAAACTCTAGTCTCTGGAGTTTATGCTAGGTTAACCTGCCCAACTAAAATGCCTGTATTAATATAAAACTAAACACATCACCGTGCATTCTTCATCTGTAAATCTTCAGGCAGCAATATTTTAAGGTGGAAGTCTCTTTCCTGTGAAAAATATTGAAAAGATTCACTCAAATTTTCATCTTTCACTTAATGCTAAGAGAAATTAAACACCAAATCACTAAGAAAAGGCCATGTTTTCCTTTCTTTTCTAAACAGTATCAAATTTATCCTAATCTTTATATTTGTTAAAAATCAAGCAACAAAGTATTACATTTGAGCAGAAATAACTCAAAAATGTCTGTCAGAAACTTTTTAATTACTGGGAAATCAAAGCACTAAGACAGGACTTTGTTATTAAAGAGAAAGTCACAAGAAATATTTCAAAATTGTTAATATTAGATATATAGAAGAAATTTAAATGTCATTTCTTAGGAAATAAATTAATGAAAACGGAAATTCCTACAATTACCTTAAAATGGAAGGAAAAATCAAAATATGAAATAAGGAAATATAATGTTACAATTCATGTTTCAACTTTTTAAATTTTAATAAATCTATTTAGTTGTACAATTAAATATACCGACATAAGAGAAATACTTTGCTAAATTAGAGTGTATTTAATTCTCCCAAACTAGTGAACCTTTATTAAATAAAATCAATCACATATGAAGCTAGTTATACATTTGAACATACAGAATTTTATTCAGGATTTTTCTAAGGACAGGAAAAACTTCTGAGAAATACATTCAATTTTACTTTCTTGGGAAAGTGAGTGAATAGGTAAGCAGTTTAAACTTTGTAACTCAAATAAGAAAACACACATGAAATTTGAGTAAAAATAAGCAGAAAAAGACAAACAGAAATGTAATCTTTTACTCCAACAGAATAAAATGAAAGAGTAATAAAATTCTCAGAAAATAATTACCATGTGGATTTTAGCACAGTCTCCCTCAAAGCAGTTTCAAAAACAGAGGAACACAATTAAATGTACCCCATAACCTTTACTTTCATGGTAATATTACAGTTCTGACTTTCATTACATTTAAATGTCCTTTAAAAAAATGAAACAAAATGTACTACTGACCTTTTCAAAAGGTCAAGTAACAATAATTCACTATTTCATTAAAGCCGTAAAAAGTATTATGTAGTACCTTTAACCTAACTTCACAGACATCCCATCCATAGGTGTAAGAACAATCTGGAATTTACAATTTACATGAAAAATAGTAAAACTATTCTTCTATAGAAATTTGTGCTACTATCTGAAAGAATAAAATTCTCAAGTCCCTTATTTGCAAAACCAAGCCATTTTAAAAGGTCAAATGCCGTGTCACATGCCAAATATATTTCTGAGTCAAGAAAATGTCCAAATTATATTTTTAGTTAAAGCGTCTAACAAGTAATTATAATTTTTCTGCAAAAGGAGATTTTCCAGGCTTATAGGAAATACAAGTACTAACAGTTCCCTAACATATATATATATATATATACACACACACACACATACACATTAATAGTTATAACAAGTAAAACCACAAAAAATCCCATGTTTTCAGCCAGAAGACAGGGTACACTATAGTCTTCAAATTCTCTGTAAGAAGAAAAATATAATCCACTTTTCAGTAGAGCCTACTCTGGAACTCCCACAGCAAGTCCTTTTAGAGCGGTAAGAGGGTTAGAAAAAAATGCATCTAAGAGAAAAGGGTGGGGATTTGCACTAAGTGCAAAAATAATAATAATAATTCGGTGGATAAGGACACTGACAACAATGAAGAGACTTCATGTGAACACTAAAGTCAATGAGCCAGTCTTGGAAATGAATGCTCTATGGATAGAAGATGAGGGAGGTAAAGTAGAGACACCTTTTGGAAATTGGATGTTAGAAGGAAAAAGAAGAAAGAGTGGGAAACTTAGGCTCTTAGATAATAAAAGAATAAAAATGCACAACACCTCCCTCCAGCAGCTCCTGCAAATTCATCCATTAAATAAGTTGTACTTTGCTTCACCAACAGAAGAGGGTATTCTTGAACTAGGAATTTTATAAACCATTATAAACAGAATCGCAAACACAAAGATATTGTCTGTATCAATGTGAAGCTATTATGATACAAAAAAACCCCAGAAAATTAAAATGAAAACATTTCAGGTGATGACAGCCCCATCTGAACAAAACCCAGACCATAAACAAATTACAATACTGAGTTAAATATCATAAAGTGACCATTTATACCCAGATTCAGACATTCAAAAACTAAGACCAAAAATTATAAAAATAAAAAAAAGAGAGAGAGGAAAAAAGGGAAGAAATGAATGAACAGATTAAACCCAAGGTAGGAAAATAGAGAAAAAGACGATATTATATTAACATCAAAGAAGAAATTTAAAAAGGTACCCAAGAGAGAACAAAATTAAATAAAAATGTCATAAGGGGAAAAGAAAAGAAAATTACCAAATGAGTAAAAGAGAAGAAAAAATAAAGACCACCATAGAAAAGCAGCTGAAGTAAAAAACAGGCAAAAATATATATACATACACACACACACATACACACACACAAATAATTAGAAATCATCTTATAAAGGAAAACAATAATAGAGAAGAATATTTAAAATAGTTAAAATTATATCTCTGGAAATCCATATAGCAAAAGGACAACTGGCCAGATGAGAAAAGTGAGCTTTAGTCTTTAAAAATAAGGGAGAAATCCAGAGTTTTGAAGTTGAGTCCCTAGGATTTTCCAGGGTATAGAATCATGTCATCAGCGAAGAGCGAGAGTTTGATCTCCTCTGACCCTATTTGGATACCCCTGATAGCCTTCTCTTGCCTGACTGTGATAGCTAAGACTTCCATTACTATGTTAAATAGCAATGGAGACAGTAGGCATCCTTGCCTCATTCCTGATCGGAGTGGAGATGTTTTCAATTTTACACCATTCAATATAATATTGGCTGTGGGTTTGCTGTAAATGGCCTCTATCAGCTTAAGAAATGTCCCTTCTATGCCTATTTTCTGAACAATTCTGATCATGAAAGGATGCTGGATATTATCAAAGGCTTTTTCTGCGTCATTGAGAGAATCATATAGTTTGTGTTTATTTTATTGACATGATGTATTATATTTATAGATTTGCATATGTTGAACCAACCCTGGAACCCTGGAATAAAACCAACTTGATCAGGATGTATAATTTTTTTGATGTGTTGTTGAATCCTATTTGCTAAGATCTTATTGAACATTTTTGTATCGATATTCATTAATGATATTGGTCTATAATTTTTCTTTCTTTGCTGGATCCTTTCCTGGTTTGGGTACCAGGGTGATATTTGCTTCATAGAATGTGTTGGGAAGTATTCCTTCTTTTTGTATGGTTTGGAAAATGTATAACATAGGTACTAGTTCCTCTTGAAAGGTTTGACAGAATACAGATGTGAAGCCATCTGGTCCTAGATTTTTCTTTTTAGGGAGATTTCATATTGATGATACTATTTCAGTGGTTAATATAGGTCTATTCAAGATTTCTAATTCTTTCTGGTGGAGTCTAGGAAGGTGGCGTACTTCCAGGTATTGGTCCATTTCCTTCAGAATTTCAAATTTCTGGGAATAGAGATTTTGTAGTAATCACTGAGGATTTTTTGAATTTCTGAAGCATCTATTGTTATTTCTCCTTTCTCATTTCTGATAGACAATATTAGACATTTTACCTTTCTATTTCTGGTTAGGTTGGCCAAAGGTTTATCAATTTTGTTAATTTTTTCAAAAAATCAACTTTTTGTTTCATTGATCTTCTGAATGATCCTTTTGTTCTCAATTTCATTTAATTCTGCCCTAATTTTGGTTATTTCTTTTCTTCTGCTGGGTTTGGGGTTGGAATGTTCTTCCTTTTCCAGTTGCTTGAGATGATCCATTAAGTTGTTGCCTTCCTCTCCTTCTGTTTTCTTGAAAAAGGCTTCCAATGCTATAAATTTCCCTTAGAACTGCCTTTGCACTATCCCACAGGTTTTGATAATCTATGTCTTCATTACCATTTAGTTCCAAAAATTTGATGATTTCCTTCTTAATCTCGCCTTTGACCCAGATATCAGTCAGCCTAAGATTAGTTAGCTTCCAGGACTTTGAGTATGGAGATTCCCATTGCTGTTGAGTTCAATTTTTATTCCATGGTGGTCTGAAAAGATACAAGGAATAATTTCAATACTTTTAAATTTGCTGAGGTTAGACTTGTGTCCTAGGATATGATCTATTTTGGAGGATGACCTGTGGGCTGATGAGAAGACTGCGTATTCAGTTGGTTTTTTTGTTTTTCTTTTTTGAGACAGAGCCTCAAGCTGTCGCCCTGGGTAGAGTGCTACAGCATCACAGCTCACAGCAACCTCCAACTCCTGGGCTCAAGTGATTCTCCTGCCTCCGCCTCCCACATAGCTAGGACTACAGGCACCTGCCACAATTCCCAGCCATTTTTTGGTTGCAGCCCTCATTGTTTGACCAGCCTGGGCTGGATTCAAACACACCAGCTCAGGTGTATGTGGCTGGCACCTTAGCCACTTGAGCCACAGGCTCCAAGCCTATATTCAGTTTTATTAGGGTGAAATGTTCTGTAGAGGTCTGTAAAGTCCATTTGTTCCAGGGTCAGGTTTAACTCTAATATTTCTTTATTCAGTTTCTTCTTGGAGGATCTATCCAAAACTATCAAAGGGGTGTTCAAATCTCTAACTATTATAGTGCAGGAAGATATCAAGTTGTTCATATCCATTAAGGTCTGCTTTATAAATTGAGGAGCATTCTGGTAGGGTGCATAAATGTTAATTATCAAAATCTGTTCATGTTGGGTGTTTCCCTTGACAAATATGTAGTGAACTTCCTTATCTTTATCTTTGTTGGTTCAAAGCCAATTGTATCTGCTACTAAAATTGCAACCCCTGCTTTTTTCTGGTTTCCATTTGCCTGTATTATACAAGTCCATCTCTTCTTGTATACAGCAGATATCTGGTCTGAGTTTATGTATCCAGTCAGCCAGCCTGTGCCTCTTTAGAGGACAATTTAAACTGTTCACATTAATTGAGAGAATTGATAAGCCTGGTTGCGTTTTGGGTGTCATGATTTTCGGATGTCCAGTGGACAATTTTAATCCTTTCACCCCTGTGGAAGTTGGGTTGTGTTCAAAAAATTTCTGGGTGAGTTTACTTTGGAGGTAGAGCACTGTGATGGTCGTTGTGGAGGATAGGTCTGAGAATATGCAGGAGAGCTGGTTTAATTATGGCAAATTTCTTCAACATGTCTATGTCATTAAAGTATTTAATTTCTACATCACAATTGAAACTCCATTTAGCTGGATAGAGGATCTTGGGTTGGAAGTTGTTTTAAGAGATTGAAAGTTGATGACCATCTTCTTCTGGCTTGAAACATTTTGGCTGAGAAATATGCAGTTATTCTGATATTTCTGCCTTTGTAGGTGATGCTTTCCTTATGTCTGGCTGCTTGCAGAATTTTCTCCTTCATCTTAACTTTGGCAAAGTTAATTACAATGTGTCTAGGAGATACTTTATTTGGATTGAGTCTTGCTGGGGGTTTGAAACTGTCTGCTATCTGAAGTTCTGTATCTCTTGCAATGTTTGGGAAATTCTCCTCCAAAATCTCTTGGAGTAGAGCATCTGCACCTCTTCTCCTCCGGGAATTCCTATAAGACGAGTGTTTGATCTTTTGGAGTGATCCCACAACTCTCTCGGGGAATGATCAGTTTTTGCTCTCCATTTGTCTGCCTCTTTGAGTGTTTGGCAATGTTCAAAAGCTTTGTCCTCAGTTTCAGAGATCCTTTCTTCTGCCTGGTCAACTCTATTACTGAGGGATTCTACCATATTTTGGAGTTCCTCAACTAGCTTTTTCATTTCCCTGAGCTCTGCTATCTCTTAAAACATGTCCATATCTTTGGTGACTTGGGCTTTGAATTCATTAATTTCTTGAGCCAACTTTAGAACTACTCTTTGGAATTCAATTTCCATCATTTCTTCCATTCTATTTATCTTATTTGGATTCCATATTCTGAATTCGGTTTCTGACATTGCTGCCTTTATCTATGCATGGCATCTTCAGTTGTATCTCATTTGTCACATCTTGGGGGGGGGGGTTGATCTACTCTGGTTATTCATGTTGCCAGAGTTCTTCTGTTGGGTCCGCACCATGTATATTTTTCACTGTTTGGTTATTAGAACTGGTAGGGTGAGATTGAATTGGGGTTCCCAGGTAGTAGAGATAGCTCCTTACCAATGCTCTAGGTTTTGTAATTGTGGCTTATCTCCTACAACCTTACAAAAGCCCCTTTCAGAGTTTTGGCAAGAGACTCTGAGGACGTACTTGGTGAGATAGTGCAGGCTAGCTGTTTCGATATCAGCCAACTTCTACCCTATCCTAAGAAACCACACTATTAGATTTAAATCTCAACTGTGAAGAGATACAAACAGCTGTAGCTCCCAGCCCCCACCCTTCATTCTTTTCCACTACAGAACTTCAAAGGTCAACCTCAGAATGTCCCAGAGTGGAAAGCCCTAGACACAGGTTCCAACCAAATTGTCTCTGGCAATGCAAACCCTGCCTAACAGAGAGGGATTCCAGGACAATTCAAAGCAAAGGAATTCAAAGCACAACTGGAGCCAGGGATCCACACTCCCACCCGCCAGACTCAGTCCACAATATTGTCTCCTTCTCTGCTCACAGGCCTAGCTGGAGCCAGGGGCAACACCTCCACCCACCAGTCCCAGTCCATCCACTGGATTAGGGTCTGGAGTAGTGCTTGCCAGACCAGTTGGAGTCAGGGGACCACGCCCCACCTGCCAGTCTCAGTCCACTGCCTGGCAAGCCTCTGTTCACAGGCTCTGTTAGAGTCAGGGCATCACACTCCACCCGCAGGTCTCAGTCCTCACCTGGTAAGCCTCTGCTCACCAGCCCTGCTGGAGGCAGAAGAGTGCGCCCTAGTCCTCAGGTCTTGGTTCACACCCAGTAAGCCACTGCTAGAGTGTTCTGTTGAAATCAGGAGACCACGCCCTTGCTCTCCGGTCGCAGTCCATGCCTATCAAGCCTCTGCTCGCAGGCCCAACAGGGACCAGCCCTGTCTGCCAAACTCAGTCCACACAGGGCAACCAATCTCCTACTGTGGGCTTCTGTCGAAGCTGGGGCTTCTGCTCCCTGTCCCGCCAGACAAAACCCGAACTGAGGGTCAACACTACCACTGGCCAGGCATAGTCATAACCAGGGGACTGCTCCTCCTCCCTCTGAGTGTCCCTTTCTTCCCACACCCTCCTTCTTCTCGTTAGTCACAGATTCTGTCCTAATGGCTGGCTGTCCACACTATGCCCAGGTCTCTCAGGACAAGACCAAACACTCTATGCTCTGGAGGGGGCATAACTTCGACCACCATGCAAGGGGGAAAGGGTGGAGTGGGAGTTCGGACTTGTGGGGAAAAATATCTGTTCAATTTTATGCCTGGCACGGTGGTGTCTAGGTTCATAAGTGGCCACCGTGACACACACACACCCCAGTCGACTTCCCTGGAGAAAGAGACCTGGAGCTTAGTGGCTCTCTCCAGCGAGGTAAAATGAGAGAGGTCTTTTGTTCCCTTCTTGTTCACAGATAGCCTGTGGCAGGCCTCCTGTTTGGGGGAGGGGTCTCCCCATCCTCTAGTCAATAGACTTTCTACCTGTAATTTATTTTCTTAAATGCTATTCCTTGGGGTTACAGCTTGCCGAACTTCTTTCTTGGCTCAGCTCCCCGTCTTTGGCTTCGTAGAGTCTGGTTCCATTCAGTTATACTTCCTTTCCTCAGGAGCCTCTGGCGAAGGTTGCTACCAGTCGGCCATCTTCCCAGAATTCCCTTCTAATATTTTAAATATTATTAAAGGACAATTGATTGCCAAAGCTGGAACAATTTGAGTAACAAAGTACTACTGGATTATAACTCAAAAGTTTAAAATAAATATCGTAAGCTCATATTGATATAAACAAAAGATTGAATTAATAGAAGATGATAAACAAATCTCCCATGCAGAATCCCAGATAAATTATATAAATACTTCACCCTAAAAGAAAGAGAGTATAATTCCCCACTCTTTAAGTGAGGGATGCTCATAATGACTTCCTTCCAAAGAGTACAGTATGGAAAGGGAAGAAAAAAGAGTGACTTTTACTGTAGAGAAGCCTAATAAACACTACTTCAGCCAGGTGACCCAAATCAAGATCAACATTCGTAAGTGATATTGATTGTACCCCTGACATAATGAAACAAATGGCACTTTAACTCTGTGACTTTCCTTCCCAAAACCCACAACCCCAGTCTAATAATGAGAAAAACATCAGACAAATTCTAATAGAAGAATATCCTATAATATATTAGACTAGTACTTCTCAATAAGGGGGTCATTTTATAATCATAAAGGAGTCAAGGTTATCAAAAACAAGGAAAATCTAAGAAACTGTCAACAGTCAAGAACATCTTGACTGTGGTATCTTGGATGGAATCCTAAAACAGAAAAAAAGACATTAGGTAAACCTAAGGAAATCTTACTAAACTATGGGCTTTAGTTAACAACAATGCACCAATATCAGTTCATTAATGATAACAAAAGTACCACACTAACATTAAGATAATTAATAGGGTAAACTATGCTATGGAGGAAGATGATGGTATATGAGCACTCTCTGTACCATCTACTTAATTTTTATATAAATCTAAAGATTGCATAAAAAGTTCTGTAAATGGAAAATTCTTATAAGGGAAGTGGTACACCGGAAAGCAGAGAACAAGAGACAAAAATATACAGCTGATAAACCAGTAACACATATACACATAATGGAATCTTAATATTACTTAAAAATAAACAATGATAGGTTTAACATGTATGTCCTTAAACAATACAGCTAACAAGCTGACCAAAGAGAACAGAATTACAAAAAATAACACAACTAATTTAAAATGCAGAAAAATAGGAAAAATAGAAAAGTACATATACTGTCAAATAGAAAAAAAATTAAGATAATAAAATTAAACACAGCCATATCAATATTCACATTAAATGTAAATGGCCTAAATATTCCCAAGTAAAATGGTTTGTCAGACTGAATGAAGAAGAAAAGTCCAGAAGAAACTCCTTTTAAATACACAAACATAAACAGGCTTAAAATAAAGACTAGAAAAAGATAAACTATGGTATCACCAATCAAAAGAGAGCTGGAGCAGGGCAGGGGAGCTCACACACGCAATCCTAGCACTCTGGGAGGCCCAAGATGGGAGGATTGCTTGAGGTTAAGAGTTTGAGATCAGCCTGAGCAACAGTGAGATCCCATCTCTACAAAAAGTAGAAAATTAGCTGGGTGTGGTGGCATGCCAGTAACCAATTAGCTGGGTTGGTGGCATGTCAACATCAGGAGGTTGAGGCAGGAGGATCACTGGAGCCTAGGAATTTTGAGATTGCAGTGAGCTAAAATAATGTCACTGCACTCTAACCCAGGTGACAGAGTGAAAGTCTGCCTGGAAAAAAAGAAAAAAAAGAACAGGCTCAGCACCTGTAACTCAAGGCACCAGCCACATACACCAGAGCTGGCAGGTTCGAATCCAGCCCAGGCCACCAAACAACGACAACTACAACCAAAAAATAGCCAGGCATTGTGGCGGGCACCTGTAGTCCCAGCTACTTGTGAGGCTAAGGCAAGAGAATCGCTTAAGCCCAGGAGTTGGAGGTTGCTGTGAGCTGTGATGCCACAGTACTCTACCCAGGGTGACAGCTTGAGGCTCTGTCTCAAAAAAAAAAGAAAGAAAGCTGGAGTCACTATATTATTAATATCATAAAATACAGACTTCAGGCCAACAGGAATTTCATAATCCTAAAGGAGGCAATTCAAGAGTGTTTAAGAATCCTAAAAGTTTATGTACCTAATAACAGAACTCTAAAATAAAGGAAGCAATAAATGATAGAAATGAAAGTAGAAATTGAAAAATCAACAACTATTGCTGGAGATTTCAACACTCACCATTATCAACAGAACAAGTAGACAAAAAAAAAAAATCACTGAGCATATAGAAAATCTGAATAGCACTATAAAACAACCTGATCTACTCTTCATACAATACCAAACAGCAAGAGAATATACATTCTTTTCAAGTATACATAAAACCTTTACCAAGACAGACTTAATTCTGGGCCATAAGTAAGTCTCAATAAATGTAAGAGAGTTCAAATTATAAAAGTTATGTTCTGTGACCAACAGGAAATTAAACTATAAATCAACAACAAAGATATCTAGAAAATCCCCCAAATATTTAGAAAGGTAAATCAGATTTCTAAGCCAGCCATGGATCAAGGTAAAAATTGAAAACCACTTGGAACTGAATAAAAACAAGCTATAGCATACCAAAATTTGTGTGATAAAGCCAAACCAGTGCTTAGAAGAAAATTTAAAGCACTAAAGATCTGTATTAGAAAAGATTAGCTGGGTATGGTGGTGTACACCTGTAGTCCTAGCTATCAGGAGGCTGAGACAGGAGCATCACTTGAACCCAAGAGATGGGTTCAGTGAACTATGCAGTGAACTATGATTGCACCACTGCACTACAGCCTGGGTGACAGAGCGAGAGCTCATCTTTAAAAAAAGAAGAAAAAGGAAGAGAAGTTTCATATCAATGATCTAATCTTCCATCTATCTGAAGAAACTAGAAAACTTAACATGAAAAATCAATGAAATAGAAACAGAAAAATAATAGAAAAAAATCAATGAAACCAAAAGGAGGTTCTTTGAAGATATCAATAAAATTTATAAATCTCTATTCAGATGCATCAGGAAAAAGAGACAATAAAATTACCTATTCAGGAATGGAATGGGAACTATTTTAACATCTATCCGGTAATTATTTAACATCTACCTTTAGAAGTGGTGCCTTATCTCCTTCCTTTTGAATATGGACTAGACTTGGAAACTTGCTTCTAACAAATATCATAGGATAAAACAGAAGTAAATATGTGTGATTTCAGAGCCTAAGGAATAAAAGACATCGTACAGTTTTCAGCTTATCTCTCTAATATATCACACTCAGGGGAAGCTAGCTGCCATGCTGAGTTGACAGTTAAACAACACCATGGAAGGCTATGTGGTGAGGAACTGAGGCCTCTAGCCAATAGTTGTGTCAATGAGCAATCTTGGAAGCAAATCCTCCTACCCTAGCTAAGCCTTTAGATAACAAGTCTTGGCAAACATTTTAATTGCCAGATCATAAGAGACTCTGATTAAGAACCACCATCATAGCTCTGTGGATAGGGCACCAGCCATATACACTGAGGCTGGCGGATTTGAACCCAGCCCAGGCCTGCTAAAACAATAATGACAACTGCAACCAAAAAAACAAAAAAAACTAGCTGGGTGTTGTGGTGGATGCCTGTAGTCCCAGCTACTTGGGAGGCTGAGGTAAGAGAACTGCTTAAGCCCAAGAGTTTGAGATTGCTGTGAGCTGTAGCTCCATGGCCACAGAACTCTACCCAGGGTGACAGCTTGAGAGATTGTCTCAAAAAAAAAAAGAACCACCATCTAGGGTGAGCAAAGTGGTTCACACCTATAATCCTAGCACTTTGGGAGGCTTAAGGGGGTTGGATCACTTGAGGCCAGGAGTTCAAAACCAACTTGGGCAAAATACTGAGACCATGTCGCTATAAATAAATAAATAAATTAGCCAAGCCTGGTAGCATGCACCTATCCCTAGAGGGAAACTCACTCAGTGGGTGGAAAAAAAAAAAAAACAATGAACAACCATGTAAGAGTCTCCCAAATTGCTATTCCTCAGAAACTGTAAGAACAAGGTTTAGAATAATTAGTTATGCAGCAAAAGATAATCAATTCAGGGAGTATCATTACAAATACTAAAAATGTTAAAAGGACAATAAGGAGTATTATAAATAACTTGAAGCCAATAAATTAAAAATCTGGATAAAATAAACAAATGTCTTAAAGGACACAAACCATCAAGTTCATGCAAAGAGAAAGACATAACCTAATAATTGAAAATATAGCATGTACCTTCTTTTTAATTACACATGAATCATTCTCAAAAAAAAAAAAAAAATAGATCATGTATTAGGTCAGAGGAAAAAAGTACCAGTAAGTTCCACAGAATAGATATTTTTTTTTTACAAATACTGTCTATCATACAATAAAACTAGAAATAATAAAATTAAAAATCAGAAAAGACCTTCTGTGAGAAAATTTTTAAAACCTTTTTTTTTTTTTTTATTTATTTATTTTTTTTTTTTGTAGAGACAGAGTCTCACTGTACCGCCCTCGGGTAGAGTGCCGTGGCGTCACACGGCTCACAGCTCCTACATACAGAGTTGTTGTTTAACTACAAATTGAAGTTATATAACTTCTAAGAAATGATGATAAAACAATATGTCAGCATCTATAAGATATTTTAAAACAATGAGAGGAAAATGCAAAGGCCTAAACAATTTAAATACATAAAAATGTACTCTCACTGGACAAATCTCAGCCAAATGAAACATCAAATAAAGTAATAGTTAAAATCAATTAAGTAATTTTTTTTAAATCCATGTGTCCATTCTAACATAAATAAGAAAGAAGAGAAATACACTCCTTATAGTAAGCTGCCAATCATCATAAATACAGAAGGAATGATGGAGTTAGTTCATCAACATTCGGTAACTGTTAAGAGCAGCAAGGTGGTTCCAGGTAATCACCAAAATAATTGAAGAAAACAAGTAAAGTTTAAAAAAAAAAAAAAAAAAAGTTAATGGCCTGCACGTGCACCGGACCTCATCCTAGTGACTGCAGATACCATGGAAAACACAGCCTCTGGGTTTTATACACAACTTTAAGGAGTATCAGCTGCTTCTTGGAAGTCTCCTAGGGTCTTAATTAACTGTTCTTAAAACATATCACCTGCAAGGTCTTGCAAACCACCCACCTGCCAGGTCTTAATCAGCTTCAGTCCCATAATAGCTCTAGTCAGCCTGACCAAGACCAGCCCAAAACAGCTTAAACGTATCGTCATCCTACTCATATCTAGCTAACTACTTAACAAAAATCATCACATAACTGACTCAAGCCAAAGTCAACAGATGCTAAAACTGAGGGGGGAAGTGTAGGTGTGAAAGTTTGATGCCTCAGAAGACCTCCACAAAATCCAGCAGAGAATACTTTAACAAGGTAATCAAAGTTAACATCATCATTAGTGGAACCAGCTGACATTACGTGCCCTAACAAGGACATGCCTTCTTTAGTATACCTACCAAAAAATGCATATTCTGAATTCAATGAAGAAATGGTCAAACCCAAACTGAGGTACATCCTACCTAATAAAAACCCAAACTCTCAATCCATAAAAAACAAAGACAAACTGAAGAACTACTCCAAGTTAAAGAGACACACAGCTAATTGTACCTTGGTATCTCACATCACTTTGGGGGGGAGGGGACTGGGAGGTATAAAATACGTAATTGTCCCCAAAACAAAATTTGAATATGAGTATGAATTCCACATTAGATAATGGTATTGTTATCATGATTAAATGTCCTGATTTTGATCATTGTACTGTAGTTATACATGAATGTGTCTTTACTCATATGAAATATATCCTTAAGTATTTAGGGATAAAGGGACACCACATTTTTGACTTAATCTCAAATGGTTTGGGAAAATAATGAGTATATATACCTACCCACATATACATACTCAGAATGATAAATTAAGTGTTAATGTAAACTGGTGAATCTATGTATAGGGTATACTAGAATTCCTAACACTGTACATCCTTGCTACTTTTCTGTAAATTTGAAATATACACAAAACATTTTTATACAATTAAAGCGTTTTGATTAAGATAACTGTTTAAGGCAGGTACAATTGAATTATTACTACGGCAACAGTTACAAGAAAATTTCCCCTAACCTCAATTCTGATAGCTGCACATTCTATTTATTTATTTTTTTTATTTCAGGTTATATGAGAGAACAAACAACTAGGTTACAATATCTGAATACCTCAGGTAGATAACTGCACATTCTTTCTAAGAGTATTTGGCAGACAGACATAAATGATACAAAGTATTTTCCTTACAGTAACTAAAATTAGTAATAACAAGGGTTCGTGGGGAAGGGGGTGAGGTAACTTAAGTAAAACTTCAACTTTTCTAAGTGTTGTCTGAAAATGAATCATGTTTGTAAGTAGGTGTTAACATGTAATAACAAATGTTACCCAATCCTTTCTGTAATGCTCACAATGAGTTGGAGGACGCATGGAGAAGCCCAAGTGCACCGTCTATAATTTTTCATTTATTGCAGAACATTCTGATTAATTCTACACCATCCAATACACTCAGGGATAGGCAAAAATTTAATCTAGCAAATGGAATGGATAATGCATTCAATACTTTTCAGTAATTACTCAAAACTCGGTAATTCCTAGGATAAGGCCCCTCTCTTAGTAAGGGAAGGGCAGGGAGTTGAGTGTAATTGCCAGAGAAGAAAAGTCTATACTCAAAATTCTAACCTAAAGCATCTTGGTGCAATGCTGAGGGAGAAAAAAAAATCCAGGACTGAAATCAAATAGCCTGAGTTTAAGGGATTCTGATCGCATCTTGGACAAGTTACTTAACCTCTTCAGTTTCCCATGCCTTACCTTCCTCAATTAAAAATAGTAATGATAATTGTGAAAAAATTCTCCCTCACAGAGCTGAGGATTAAGCAAGATATTGTACCTGGAACGCACTTTGTAAACTTCAGAACCCCACTCACGTTAGTTGTGTATAATGAACTCTAGGCCACCGGAATCAGCAAAGGTTAATTAATTGCATCGTTGTCAAGATTTCTTACAAAAATATCACACTGGAACTGCCCAGGTACACATGACTTTGGTAGAGGATCAAAACAAGGTTTTTCTCCAAAATGTTCTACAGGAAACACAAATAAAACAAGCCCAGGTGAACTGTTACCAACATTCGTGGGGCTGCAGAACGTTAATAATAAGGCAGGGCAAAATTCACCCCACCCCGAAAAACAAAAAAAAAAAAACAACAGTCAATTGTGGGACTAAAGTTGAACTAAGAAAAAGCAAAACTCCAGGCCTGGGAGGGTGGGCTCGAGGAGGCGTGGCCCCCCGCTCCGCGCCTCCGGGTCCCCGAACCCGCACAGCCGCCCGGGGCCTGGCGCAGGGCCGAGGGCGAGGGTAAGGGACGGGTTTCCTGCAGCGGTTCGCAAACCTCTAGCGTCCCAGGAGAGAACGACATCGCCCCGCTCTAGGCCCACCAGCCTGGGCCCCTACCCTCGCCAGTCACAGACTTCCATGGGCGGAGCTCCGCCGCGAGAAGGCGGCTCTCTTAGCTAGAGAGCAACAACCAGACGGGTACCTGAGCCGAAATGAATCCCTCATACACGGTTTTCGCCCGGTTCTGAGGTAGAAGCAACGGGCACTGGTGCAACAGGCTGTCTTCCATACCCGCCATTGCTCAAAGTCCGCAGAGCCGCACGGAAGCTCCCAGCGGGCCCGGCCTTGCACATGCGCAGTCCGCTTGCGCTCGGCCGCGGGAACAGAAACTTGCGCCTCAGCGGGAAAAGTTCAGTGCGGATTCCCGGGGCGGAAACGGAGCTCTGGGGCAAGCTGGGCCCTCGGGCGCTCCGCGGGAGGCTGGGCGGAGATTGCTCTCGGTCCACTGAACTCACCGACCAGGATCATACACCTTTGTACTGAAAGACTGCCACAACTTTGGGGTTGCATTCCCCCAGAATAAAATCGTTTTTACACTCCATTGTAGTATTTCTACTGCTTTAAACCTGTCTCCCCACCTCCCCTTCTTTGCTGCTGACCTTTCTCCCCTAATACACAGAACAATGCTAAAATAACGTAAATGCATTACAATACATTCAATATGTCATATATAGTACTACGTATATGATAAGTCTATGGTTTATGAAGTTTAATCAGATACTATAATAGAGAGACACTCAAATATATAGTGATAAAGACAACACTGGACTCAGTTTTGTGTACTGTGCTCACAAATACATCAGTCAAAACAAGAGAGAAAATTACTGATGGGTTTTATGAACTTAAGTTAATTTTCCTCTGACAACACTTCTGTAAATTTTTCTAAGTCAGGAACGTAATCCATTACCTTGTATTAAGGGCTGATGAAATAAGAAACTTAATATTTAATCTTATGATTATTCCAGTACTCCAGTTAGTATTCAACACATCACATTTGGGGGCCCTAGTAATTACAAAACATTATATTGCACCAAAGGTTGTGCAAAGATGAATAAAATATGCCCCTTTCCATATTTACCATCCTCAAAATAGAATTGAACTTTTGACACCTCTTAAAGTTTGACTGGATGCTTAGAGAAAACAAAAATGCTGGATGCTTAGAGAAAACAAAAATGCTGCAGGTATATGTAAACAAAAACATTGGTTCTCAAAATGTGATCCTGGAACCAGCATTATCAGCAGCATCTATGAACTTTACAGATGTGCAAATTGTTTCTTCTGATGGAGTTCAGGACATGCTACCCTAAAATATGCTCCTGGACATTTGAGAAAATAGCAAAACCTTGGAAAATCACTCTCTGACCTTCTCCCACTCTTTTGCCTTAAAGCATGTCATTGGGCCTTCAGTGTAGAAATGTTCTCTCTATACCCATAGGAAAGGCACATCCCTATCTCTGAAGACCCAGAGACACAGAGAAGAATCTTAACAAACCTTGCTAAATTCCCCATAGTTTATTACCATTAGAGCATACCTCCTTATCCAATCATACCCCTTGGCTGTCCACTCATCAGTCTAAAAATAAACTTTTCCTTGTTTCTTTGGGTGTTCATTTCTAAAGGCTCCAATGTCACATCATGTAAAACTTATATTAAATAAATCTATGTTTTTCCCTTGTTAATCTGCCTTTTGTTATAGCAGCCTTAACCATAAACTTAGTGGTGGAAAAGATGTCTCTCATTCCATACAGATCTCTACCTCAAACCTAGGAGAAACAAAACTTTGGGAACAGAGCCCAGCAGTCTGTTAACAAGCCCTCCAGGTGACTCTGATACATGCTGAAGTTCAAGATCCTCTGCATGGCCATTATATAACATCTGCTAAGTTATACAACTCAATTTCATTTTATCTTTTAGAGACGAAGTTTCTCTCTCACTCCAGGCTTGAGTATAGCAGCATGATCACAGCTAACTGTAACCTCGAGCTCCTGGGGTCAGACAATACTCCTGCCTCAGCATCCTGAGTACCTAGACCTATAGACACATGCCATCACTCCCAGTCTATCCATCTATCTATCCATCCATCTACCTATCTCTCTGTCTTGTGGGGACAAGATCTTGAACTCCTGACCTCAGGCAATCCTCCCAATGTGCTGAGATTATAGGCATGAGCCACCACACCTAGTCCAACTCAGTTATCACAAATGACTGTGCCACATGTTTGGTGATGAGGATAAAGTAAAGGTTATGCAACAGTAGACTCAACACAAAGATTAAGGGGACATACTTAGTTCAAGCACTTTATAATTTATGTACAAATAAAGACCGTGGCCATTTCCAGGACCTTGAACTTCCCCGCCACCACACTTTCCCCACTTTCCTTCAAAGTCCTTCTCTAATGCTCTCTCTTTTTTGGAAGTCTTTCTTATCTTCTGAAAATTATTGCTCTCCCTAATCACTTAGCATATTTCTTGGTGCATTGTAGGTGCTCATTTGCTACGTGTCTATTTGCTGTACATCTTAGTCTTTTTGTTTTCCTATAACAAAATACCATAAACTGGATAGATTATAAACAACAGAAATTTATTTCTCAATTGTGGAGACTGGGAAATCCAGAATTGAGATTCAAGTCCAAGACTTGGTATCCAGGAAGTCACTGCTTCCTAGATGGCAGGCTTTTCCTTATTACTTTACATCATACTCAAGTTTGCTATTGACACACTAAACAGTGTAGCAAACAGCCAAAAGCAGCGGGTTCTTTGCTTTCATGTCTCATCACTATCTTATTAGACTTAAAAATTTCCAGAAAATGTATTGCCAGATATCATCTTAGTTCTTTAAGATACCTAAGTCACTATTCTTGGTAGTTGAATTTGTAAAGGAACATTTCTTACCGATAACGTCTATAATCTAAGAAATCCAACCGCCAGGGAACAAGGTGAAATACTATATAAAGACTTTTTAATTTGATGACTTTACCATTATCCATAGGTGTTCAAGACTGAGTGATGCATTCTCACTACCATCATCAGTCCATGCATGCTGTGCTAAGATCATGGTTTATATGTAGCCACCCCTAAATCCAAAGAAAATACACAATGAAAGCCAAGAATCTACTTCTACCCCCATCAGCATGGTTTCAATTTTCAATCACTCTGATAAACTGCATGAGGATCCTCACCAAAGTTCAAGCTCTGCAGGACATCCCAGGCTTGGTTGCTTTTATATACTCTGCCATAGATACTAGTACTATGTGGGTGCTATTTCCTGAGTGAGAACTGTGTTTCCTCACGTGGAAAAATCTCCAAACATTTTGATAAGTAAAAACAAAACTTCCAGAATGGTATTACAAGTTTACTATTATAACCTTTATGTTAAAATATATAAATAAACTCCTTCAATATTACTAGCAGTGGTTACTTTGGGGGAGGGAAATGGGGACAAAGAATGGGGATAATGGCCCAAGGAGATTTTTACCTGTTACATTTTAATTTTTTAAAGAAGAAATATTAGTTTAAATATATACCATTCCAGTTAGCATCGGTTATCATTACTGTATAGTCTAAATGTTCAGCTTTGTCCCACGAGTTTCTCCTCACAGTTTTCATTGGATAGGATGCCTGTCATTAACATTAATATGATGAATAAGGGAGCAATTGCTTGAGTCTAATGAGAAGAGAGATGAAGTCAGAATGTTGAGAAATGACAAAATTAGGAAAGAATGGAGGAAGCACAGCCATTTAAAAGAATCTTCAAAAAACTAGAAAAGCAAGAAATGATGACACCGTGTCATAAAAAGGAAAAGAAAGCAGAGATTCACAACTAAAGGCATGATCAGCAGTGTGAAATGATACATAAAGGTTGAACGAATTGAGAATTATGGGAGGCCTCTGGATTTGACCATTGCAAAAGCATTTATTAACTTGAAAGAACAGTTTGCTCTTGCTTGTGTTTCTATTCAGACCCTGAAAAGCAGTTCAGAAAGCCTAATGCAGTGATTAATGTCAGGATTATTTTCAATTTTTTTAAGCCTTGAGAAAAGTATATCCATGAGAAATAAACTACACACACTTTTTATGTGATCAGAGTTTGGGAGCTGATATATGGAGGAGATAGCCCAGCACCTCCAACCCTACCCCAAATTTTCAGGAGCACACTTCCTTGCTAGGTAGTTTTTACCAAAAATGAGTCTAGGTCCATGGCAGATCTACAATAATAATGTCTGCTTCACTCTGGGCAGTAGACTGAAGGAACAATAAAACCCACAATCCAATCACCAGTAAACAAAGGACCATTTAAGGGCTATATATGCTAAAAGAATTAATAGGTTACCAGGAATGGGCTGGAATTGGGAGAATATTTATGAGGTCATCAAGTCAAGAAAGGTTATGAAGGAGAGTGGGTTGTTCAGGAGTAGAGAAGAATCCAGATTATTGGACAAACTCCTTCGGAACAAGGCACAAAACAACTCTATCCTAGGAAACATCATTCCCACACCTAGTAAAAGCTATCAATTAGAGACATCAATGGGTCTCTTATAATTTACAACGAGCACCTGGAAGAAATGTCCTCTGATTTCTAACACCTACCTAGCAACTTGGGAAATAAACATTCCAGTTGGCAGTGGCAGAATAGAAGAGACCAATTTATAGGACACGCAAAGTTGGGAAGGTAACAACAGTAGAAGATAGGGAGAAGACGAGAATAATAAATACCCAAGATTAGGGAACAGTAGTTTTTAAGAGGGGGATGAAGGATGCAGAAATAAAAATCAAAGGGAAAAGTGACAGTCCATTTTGAAATTTTGCCTGAGGCTGGTAAATCCCATTTATCTAAAGATACCCAAAAGAAAACAATTCTGTTTCTGAGAAAAGAGCATACAAAGACAAAAGAAGACACACGAAGCCCTCCCTTTTATTTTGGAAAACTTAAGCTGCTACATCAAAGTGAATGAGTAGCAAAAGATGTAATCTTACTAATCTTCCGTAAGGGTCTTTGATGCTGGCTCTCAAGCATCCAAATCATGTCAAACTATTTTAATACATAGATGCCCAAGCTATATCCTTGACTAATGGTCCCAGACTATGGTCCCTGGAATAGGAGCATCACTGTCACCTAGGAACATGCTATCTCAGAACTGCTGAATCTAGATTTTGGGAGACGACTCCAGCAATCTGTTTTAATAAGTACATGTTTGACAAATACATGTTTTAACTAGGCAATTCTGATATGATCAAAGTTTGAAAACCATCACCCTTGACTTAGTAAACCTAAATTTTCATATCTGATTCCACTGTGCAGGCATGGTTAAAAGTTACTGAACTAATCAAGTGAATAATCTTTCAGACAGAGATTTTACAGTTCCAAACTCAGAGTAACCGGGCACTTGGTTAAGGTTTAGAGGATATTAGCTAAATGAATAAATATAATTTATCAATGTAAAACCATTATTATAAAGGACAACTTAATATAGAGTTGATAATTTCAATTTAAAAAAATTTTTTTTTTTTTTAAAGCTGAAGAATCACCCCCAATTTAGGTCAGATATTAGGGAGGTCAAGTTTTCTTGACCTTTCTTGACCTTTCCTTCACAATCCCAAATGCTGCTGGAGCTCTAGTCACCACCAGATGAAAGGACAATGATAACTTTCCCAGATGACCTTTTGAACAAATCTTATACCACACTGGATATACCCTATGTGCAAAGGGTCTGGAAAATGACATTTTTTAGCAAAAGACATTCTGTCCTAGAGTTCTGTTAGGAAAAAGGAAAGAATGTTAATGGGATGGGCTACTTTCCATTTCCACGCTATAAAATCCACCCCCAACACACATAAAAACATGAACTTAGCTGGCATAGCATTACTAATAAAATGCATACTCTATATGAAAAGGTTTCAGACTAAAGATCCACCATAAACACTTTTAATTCCAAAGATACTGTACTATGTTTTTCTGTATTTTCTATTTTGGGGGATGAGTTTTCTTTTCGTAGGACTACTAAAATGAATTTATATTGTGTTGTTTAAGTGAAGTGAGCATGATCTATAAAATATAATGGATCAGAGGCTGGGCGTGGTGGCTCATGCCTGTAATCCTAACACTTTGGGAGGCCAAGGCAGATAGATTGCCTGAGTTTAGGAGTTTGACACCAGCCTGAGCAAGAGTGAGATCTTATCTCTACTAAAAATAGAAAAACCACACAGGAGTTTGGCAGGCACCTGTATTCTCAGCTACTCAGGAGGCTGAGGCAAGAAGATCGCTTGAACCCAAGAGTTTGAGGTCACTGTAAGCAATGACACCATGGCACTCTACCCTTCTCAAAATAAATAAATAAATAAACAAATAAATACACATATATATGTATATGTATATACAAGGGATTAGAAACCAAATGCCTGGATAACAGTATAAGAAATAATAAGGAATCAGTTTTACCTTTTAGAACTTAATGTGTGATCTATACACTAATAAGATATGCTATAAATAAAATAAGAAAGCAATGAACTTATATTTTTCATCCTAAAATGTCCATTAGCTATAAAACTAAATAAGATTTTAAAATCATAATAAATAAATAGATAAGACTTGGGTATGTTGTTGATAAGGATAACAGTTGCTAAAATAATAGTTTGTTGTCTATTTAATGTTTATTATTTCTATCTATGGACGAAATAGAACAAGCAAAGTAACATGAATTATCTGGAGTATGAAAACAGCTGACTTTATAAAATTTTGATAAATAGCTAAATTAACAAAATGAATGAAAATTTGCTCAAGAATTGAAAAGTGATTTATTTAGTCATTTCAAAATAATAAAAATGTTGCAAACATCATTATAAAATATTAGCAATACTTTCTTATATTCTTCAAAATCTTAAGTATATAAAAGTCAATATTAGCATGTCTGGGAAGTAGACATAATCATTCATTGCTGATAGTTATATGTAATTTGCAAATGTTTTTAAAAGCAATATACTTATATACAGCAGGAAACATGATTTTCTTTTCAGTTCGGTATCATCACTTATGGGAGTATATCCCAAGAAATAATCCAAAAATGCTTATAGAAATCAGAAATAACCACATGTCCAATAAGTTGGAAATAGTTAAGTTATAGTAACAGGATAAAATGCCCAAAATCCATTAAAATTACACATATGCATAAATCATTGGTTCATAAAAGTATATGTAAAATACTAATGTGCGAAAAGATCAATACAATGCCAAGATGAGAAGTATAATCAGTTGATATTTTAAAGGAAAAGTACCTTTTACATTTCTGTGCAAATCAAGTTAGTTAATATTACCATGAATTTTTTAAAATAAGGCATTAGAAAAGATTTTTAGAAGTATAAATGCAGTCAGAATCAAAATCATCCATCAGATTAGAGGGAACATAATAAATTTCACTCAATATATCTTAGAATTTATTGCATGGCCAGGCATTGTGGATCAAATCTGTAATCCTAGCACTCTGGAAGGTCAATGTGGGTGGATCACTTGAGCTCAGGAGTTAGAAACCAGCCTGAGCAAGAGCGAGTCCCCATCTCTATGAAGACAGAAAAACTAACAGGTTGTGGTGGTGCATGCCTATAGTCACAATACTTGGGAGGCTGAGTCAAGAGGATCACTGAAGCCCAAGCGTTGGAGGTTGCTGTGAACTATGACACCATGGGACTCTACCCAGGGTGACAGGTGAGACTCTGATTTAAAAAAAGAGAGAGAGAGAATTTATTGCATGTCATTAAGTATAGATCAACCTCATTCTCTCTAAAGGCAATATGAAATTTATTTTGAGGAGATAAATATTATTTTTTCATTTTTAAAAATTAAGGTATAATTAATATAAAGTAAAATTTACTCTTTTAGTGTACAGTTCTCTAAGTTTTGACCAATGTATACATTCAACTGTAATTTTGATAGATATTGCCAAACTGCTCTCTTGAAGAGCCACATTTGTTCACAGACCGCAGCAATTTATAAATACTTGCTTTTCTATAGATTTGCCATTCACATGTGGCATCAAATTTTTGACTTTTACTAATCTGTAGAAGAATGTGTATTATCATTTAAAATTTTATTTCTCTTATTCTGATGAAACTGGGCATCTTTTCATTTGTATAAAATCCATTAACATTTCCTTTCTTTGAACTATCCATACTTTCTTTTTTGGTCTTGCTTCTTTATGGTGGGTTGGTATTCTTTTTAAGACTGTTTAACTCTGGATAAATCACTTAATATATTATCGCCAGGGTACTTTGCAACTCACAAAATGCATTTGTGAAAACTAAATGGGTTCAAGACAATAGGTACAGTTAAATATGGATTATCTGAATGAGAAACATGAAAACTCTTTGAAATTCCTATTCAGGTTGTCCTTTACTTAAGAATGTGCTTGTCACATCTACAGTGAAATGACAATATTAGATATTTTCAGTATTTTTATTATTTTGTCAACAATACAGAAGATAGTTAACCTTGGGGTTGTAGCAGTGGTGAACCAATGTCTACTTTGAAAGGGTGGGAACCCGTTGCCTCAAGGCCACATGTGGCCTTTCAGATTCCCAAGTGTGACTCCTCACTGAATCCAAATGCTAAAGCATTTTTTCTACGAAATTTGGATTCAGTCAGAAGGCCGTGAATCCAAAGGATCGGAAAGATCCAAAAGGCCACATGTGGCCCCAGGGCTGCAGGTCCCCCTCTAGCTAAACTACATTTTTAGCCTCTCTTGCAATCTGAACTGGCCAAGTGACTGAGTTGGAGCCAGTGCAATGCCACCATTCATAAAAAGCGTTCTATGCTTAGGTCAACCTTTTCTTTGTCCATCCACTGGTTTAAATCAAAGGATGTTAAGGCCCTTGGGGTGAAAAGGGCATGAAAGTAAAAGGTGTGTCTAAAATGTCTTCCAATGGACTTAAGATAAGGGAGAAATAAGTTTTTTTACATGAAAGCATGAAATTGAGGGGGTTCATTTGTTGTAGCACATGTTACACTAACTAACAGTGGGTGTCAAGTTGCTATATAGATTTTATTTAAACATTTAAAAGTAAAGTAACAGCTTTATTTTAAATAGTTAAATATTTACAATATGCCATAAGTATATCCTTTGAAACTAGGTAAGCTTATAATGGAAAAATTTAGAAGTGAAAGGAAATACAATT
Source organism: Nycticebus coucang (assembly GCF_027406575.1). NCBI lineage: Eukaryota > Metazoa > Chordata > Mammalia > Primates > Lorisidae > Nycticebus > Nycticebus coucang. Next base: position 56,718,371 of record NC_069783.1, read on the forward strand.
AAAAATTTTAATTTGTAGGATATCTGACTGAAAATGAACAGTGTTCTGAAGCATCACAATTATTCTTTCATTTATTTCTGTGATAAAGTTCAGACGATATTATGCAGATTAAGAATGTACACCCAAACATATCCAGTGAATCTGAGACAACTACCCTGGGATAAACAATTATAAATATAAATCATTTTATCTATTTATTGAAGTTTTTTCCTGCTGAACTTATGTTTGAAAACATTTCATTAGCCTCTTTTTACTTAGGAGTAATAAAATTGGATGCCTTTAAAAACACTTAGTATTATAGACTAGTAACAAATTTATACTGAGTTTTAGTAACCTTTTATTGCACATAAGTTTGCTCTTATCGTTTTTATTTCTTATTTCTAAAGTCAATAATTCTGAATATTTAAAATCTCCTAAGAAAGAAAAAAAAATCACTACAATGTGAAAAAATTTTTCAAGAATTAAGTTTGTAAACTTTTTGGAAAAAAATGCATTTTAAACTGACTTTTAAAATCTTTCGAACAGCAGTCACTATGGATGATCCCAATGCATCAAAAATGTTAGCATACTTTTATTAAGAAATTGGAAAAAGACATTTGTGTTGAAAGTAAACTCATTTCTCTCCTGATACAATCAACTTTCCATGTGCCTCATATGTGTTCGATTGGCCATATGGTAATCTTAGCACTCTGGAAGGCCGAGGTGGGTAGAATGCTTGAGCTTAGGAGTTTGGAGATCAGCCTAAGCAACAGGGAGACATTTGGAGTTGCTATGACTCTGATGGTGCCACAGCACTCTAGCCAGGGAGAGTGAGACTCTGTATCAAAACCCCCGAAAAACCAAACCAACAAACAAAAAAAAAAAAAAAAAAGAGAAAAAGAAAGTAAAAAAACCTGCCTTATTTTGTTATTCTAATGATGTTAAAGGAGATTTTTTTTTTTGCAGACATGCACATAACTTTAACATGAAAATAATCTAATGAATGGCTACAACATATCAGTATGTCCGTATATCTGACGCAATCAATAATTCCTCTGTACCAAACCTTCCTAATGAACTTACTCCATGAAAAGAAATTCTTTTTTTTTTTTTTTTTTTTTTTTGTAGAGACAGTCTCACTTTACTGCCCACAGTAGAGTGCCGTGACGTCGCAGGGCTCACAGCAACCTCCAGCTCTTGGGTTTCAGCGATTCTCTTGCATCAGCCTCCCCAGCAGCTGGGACTACAGGCGCCCGCCACAACGCCCAGCTAAGGAAATTCTTTTTTAAGTAATGATCTAATGATTACATTTTGATACTTTGACTACTTTCCTCTTCAATAATTCTGAGTAATGATCTAATGATTACATTTTGATACTTTGACTACTTTCCTCTTCAATAATTCTGATTACCAAAAGCCCTTAAAAAAAATAAAAGCCGTAGATTGCCAATTACAGACGAAATTATCTTAATCATTGAGCCAGAAGAGTGTTGTTTTTTTTTTTTTTTTTTTCCAAATTAGGTAACTGAGATAAAAACAACACAACTGGCCTGATTTATCCAAATGGGAAATCTGTGGGAGAATTTACCAATGACTGCCAACCCTCCATTTAATCATTTTCATGGATGATGTGCTATGCTGCCGAAATTCTCTTTCAGGAATGGCTGCCTTGTGCCACCTGCTGAGAAGCTTGACCACAGACATGCTTAGCTGCCAGCACCATCTGTGACTTGCCCTTTGCGGGAAAGTGAACAACTGGCCCAAAGTCATGCGCTATTCCCAGGGTGGCACTTATTTAATGACTACTAATGCAGGGATACAAAAAGCTACTCCCCTTTCCCTCAGTGGGAGGTAACTCTGGGGGCTATCTCAATTTTAGGTCTCCTTGAACAATCAGCTGAGGCTGTTTTGTGCCTAAGTTACAGTGCAACTTCTCTTTCCACCCAATTCTGCTGCCTTCCTTTTCCCTTAGGTGTGGATCCCACAAGCCCTACTTAATAAACTGCCTCCTAATAATCTTTCTCTCTCATATGGAGAACCTAACCTGTGTCAATCATCAACTAACACTTGGGTAAACACTGTATGTGCAGGATAGCTGTTATTGTTATCTAAGACGAATAATTTAATAAGAATGATCATTTTCCTGTATACATTTTTGAAAATCCTTTCATGTACATTGTGTTATTTGGGCTTTCCACTTACTCTATGAGGTAGCTGGGACAAGGATTACTGTACATGTTTCATAGCTTTGTACACTGAAGCTTGGAGAGAAATGGCTTCTTGATTCCAGGCAGACATTATTATTCCAGTCTTCTCTTACTTTGCTTGTCAATAACACTATTTCTCTAAGAGACTGTTTACTCACAATTGTTATAAAACTCTATCTCAAAAGTTTTTACTGGCTCGGCACCTGTGGCTCAAGTGGCTAAAGAGCCAGCCACATACACCTGAGCTGGCAGGTTTGAATCCAGCCCAGGCCGCCAAACAACAATGATGGCTGCAAGGAAAAAATAGCCGTGCCTTGTGGCGGGTGCCTTGTAGTCCCAACTACTTGGAAGGTGGAGGAAGGAGAATCGCTTGAGCCCAGGAGTTGGAGGTTGCTGCAAGCTGTGACGCCACAGCACTCTACCCAGGGTGACAGCTTGAGGCTCTGTCTCAAAAAATAAATAAACAAATAAATAAAAATAAAAATAAAAATAAATATTTTTACTATATTCCCCACCTCAAGTATAGGTAGTAAATTCCTAACTCATCCTGGCAGTATGAAATTCACTGCTATAACTGTACCTGGATATTTTTCAAGATCTTATCCTCAAACTTCATTGCCCACTTGTGCCTTATATTGCCTTCTTTCCTTTTCTTTCAACATGTATCTCCTGAGCACCTGCTGTAAAGGAGATATAGTGTTTCTTGAGAACTTACGCTCTGCTGGACATTATAGTAAATCCTATTCATGCATTAGCTCATTGACTCTCCGTTGACAGATCTGATGTTAGTTTTATCATTTCCATAATGCATATAAGGGAGAAAACTGAGGCTTAGGGAATTTAAATGATTTTCTGAAGGCTACACAACTAGGATGTCACAACATTTTCAGGTCAATCTCATTCTAAAATTCATGCTCTTTGTCTCTGCACTAAACCTCTGTGATGAAGATAAATGAATAAGGCATGGTTCCCACTCTCAAGGATTTACTGTCTAGTTCAGAGGGACATTATAACAATTGATTATATTTTTATAACAGATTTATTGAGAAATAATTCATATATCTACTCATTTGAATTATACAAGTCGGTCATTTTAACAAATTCACAGAGTTGTACAACTATCATCACAATCAATTTTGGAACATTTTTAAACCCCCCTCAAAGAAACTCCATACTGAGTAAATGTCACTCCTTATTTCCTCTACCCCCACCCCCAGGCAACCAACAATCTATGTCTGTCTTTATAGATTTTCCTATTCTCTACCTTTCAGACAAACAGAATCACCATATGTGGTCTTTTGTGGCTGGCTTCTTTCTCTAAGTATAATGTTTTTAAAGATCATCCATGCTAGAGAGCATGGGTCCTCACACTTTTTAAACAGGGGGCCAGTTCACTGTCCCTCAGACAGCTGGAGGGCCGGACTATAGTTTTAAAAAAAACAACTATGAACAAATTCCTATGCACACTGCACATATCTTTTTTTTTTTTTTTTTTGTAGAGACAGAGTCTCACTTTATGGCCCTCGGTAGAGTGCCGTGGCCTCACACAGCTCACAGCAACCTCCAACTCTTGGGCTTAAGCGATTCTCCTGCCTCAGCCTCCCAAGTAGCTGGGACTACAGGCGCCTGCCACAACGCCCGGCTATTTTTTGGTTTGCAGTTTGGCCGGGGCCGGGTTTGAACCCGCCACCCTCGGCATATGGGGCCGGCGCCCTACCGACTGAGCCACAGGTGCCGCCCGACACTGCACATATCTTATTTTGAAGTAATAAAACAAAACGGGAACACATACAATATTTATTTATTTATTTTTTTACAAACAAAAGGCAGGCATACTTCTCTCAAGCCCGCTAAGCATTAACTTAGTTATCTCGTTTTTTGCTACTTTTTATGAGACAGGGTCTTGCTCTGTCACGCAGGCTGGAGTGCAGTGACTCATTACAACCTTGAATTCCTGGCCTCAAGAGAACCTCTTGCCTCAGTCTCCAAGCAACTGAAACTATAGTCACCTGCCATTATGCCCCCTGAATTGCCTAAACATTCTTTTTTTTTTAAATGTATGTATGATTTTATATTTTTATTTTTTTTTTATTGTTAAATCATAGATGTGTACATTAGTGCAATCAAGGGGTACAATGTGCTGGTTTCATATACAATCTGAAATATTCTCATCAAACTGTTCAACGTAGCCTTCATGGCATTTTCTTAGTTATTGTATGTAGACGTTTGTATTCTGCCTTTAGTAAGTTTCGCCTGTACCCATTCTAAGATGCACCATAGGTGTGGCCCCACCCATTGTCCTCCCTCCACTCTAACCTATCCCCTCCCTTCCCCTTCCTTGGCCCCTTCCCCATAGTCTAGTGCTATAGTTGGGTTATAGCCTTCATGTGAAAGCTATAATTTAGCTTCATAGTAGGGCTGAGTACATTGGATACTTTTTCTTCCATTCCTGAGATACTTTGCTAAGAAGAATATGTTCCAGCTCCATCCATGTAAACATGAAAGAGGTAAAGTCTCCATCTTTCTTTAAAGCTGCATAATATTCCATGGTATACATGTACCACAATTTGCTAGTCCATTCGTGGGTTGATGGGCACTTGGGCTTCTTCCATGACTTAGCAATTATGAATTGGGCTGCAATAAACATTCTGGTACAGATGTCTTTGCTATATTGTGATTTTTGGTCTTCTGGGTATAAATCTAGTAAAGGAATTATAGGATCGAATGGCAGGTCTATCTTTAGGTCTCTCAGTATTCTCCAAACATCCTTCCAGAAGGAACGTATTAGTGTGCATTCCCACCAGCAGTGTAGAAGTATGCCCTTTTCTCCACATCCACGCCAACATCTCTGGGTTTGGGATTTTTGTTATGTGGGCTACTCTTACTGGAGTTAGGTGATATCTCAAAGTAGTTTTGATTTGCATTTCTCTGATGATTAAGGATGATGAGCTGTTTTTCATGTGTTTGTAGATCGTGTGTCTGTCTTCTTTAGAGAAGTTTCTCTTCAAGTCCCTTGCCCACCCTGAGATGGGATCACGTGTTGTTTTCTTGCTAATACATTTGAATTCTCTGTGGATTCTGGTTATTAGACCTTTATCAGAGGTATAACCTGAAAATATTTTCTCCCATTCTGAGGGCTGTCTGCTTGCTTTACTTACTATGCTGTTGGCTGTGCAGAAGCTTTTTAGTTTGATCAGGTCCCAATAGTGTATTTTTGATACTGCTTCATTGCCTGGGGAGTCCTCCTCATAAAATATTCACCCAGGCCGATTCCTTCAGGAGTTTTTCCTGCACTTTCTTCAAGTATTTTTATAGTTTCATGTCTTAAGTTTAAACCTTTTATCCAGTGAGAGTCTGTCTTAGTTAATGATGAAAGGTGTGGGTCCAGTTTCAATCTTCTACAGGTTGCCAGCCAGTTCACCCAGCACCATTTGTTAAATAGGAAATCTTTTCGCCACTGAATGTTTTTTTTTCTTTAGGATTAATTCCTTCATTTTTAATTTTAGAATATTACAGGAATGCAAATGATTTATTGCATGGATTGCCTTTGTACTGGTTGAGACAAAATTACAAGTGTGCCCATCATCCACATATTATACATTGCACCAAATAGGTATACTTTCAGCCAACCCCTTTTCAATCAAACTGCTTAATTTCTGTTCACTTTCACATTCATCTGAGCAAATGGGTGCTGATGTGTTAGTTCCACTTTAATAGTGAGTACATGTGGTATTCTTTTTTCCATTTCTTCCAATACTTCACTTAGGAAAATGGTTTCCAGTTCCATATGGATGATTTCAAAAGGTATTAATTCATTTCTTGCAATGGCTGAGTAGCACCCAATAGTATACATATACCACATTCTATTAATCCATTCATGAATTGATGGGCACTTGGGTTAGTTACAGTACATCTTTGTGATTGTTAATTGTACTGCAATAAACATTTGAGTGCAAGTGTCTTTTTGAAACAATGACTTTTTTCCTTTGGGTAAATAGTGAAATTGCTAGATCAAATGGCAGGTCTACTTTTAGTTCTTTGAGAAATTGCCATAATAATTTCTATAGAGGTTATACCTCTAACCTATAGTCTGATCAACAGCGTATAAGTGTACCTTTTTCTCCACATCCATGTTAGCATCTATTGTTTTGGGACTTTTCAGGAAAAGCCATTCTCACTGGGGTTAGATGATATCTCATAATGATTTTGATTAGCATTTTCCTGATAATTAGTGACGTTGAGTATTTTTTTCATGTTTATTGGCCATTAGTGTATTTTCTTTCTTTTTTTTTTTTTTGTAGAGACAGAGTCTCACTTTATGGCCCACTGTAGAGTGCCGTGGCCTCACACAGCTCACAGCAACCTCCAACTCATGGGCCTAAGCGATTCTCCTGCCTCAGCCTCCCAAGCAGCTGGGACCACAGGCACCCGCCACAACGCCCGGCTATTTTTTGGTTGCAGTTTGGCCGGGGCCGGGTTTGAACCCACCACACTCGGTATATGGGGCCAGCGCCTTACTGACTGAACCATAGGCGCCGCCCAGTGTATTTTCTTTTTTAAAAGCTTCTGGCCTTTTTTTTTTTTTTTTTGTCCAATTTATAATGGGGTTGTTTGCAATTTTCTTATTGATTTCCCTGAGTTCTTTGTATATTTGGTTCATTACTGCTTTATTTGATGTATAAATAGCATGCAAATATTTTCTCCTATTCTACAGGTTGCCTGTTTGTATTGTTAATTGTGTTCCCCACTGAATGTTTTTAATTGGCTTGTCAAAGATCAAATAATGGTAAGTAGCTGGATTCATCTCTTGGTTCTCTATTCTGTTCCAGACTTCTACTTCTCTGTTTTTGTGCCAATACCATGCTGTTATGATAACTATTGATTTGTAGTATAGTCTGAAGTCTGGTAGCGTAATTCCTCCTGCTGTGTTTTTATTGCTAAGTAATGTTTTGGCTATTCAAGGTTTTTTCTGATTCCATATAAAACGAAGTATTATTTTTTCAAGATCTTTAAAATATGACAAGGGAGCTTTAATAGGACTTGCATTAAAATTATATATTGCTTTGGGTAGTATAGACATTTTAACAATGTTGATTATTCCTAGCCATGAGCATGGTATGTTTTTCCATTTGTTAACATCTTCAGCTATTTCTTTTCTTAAAGTTTCATAGTTCTCTTTGTAGAGATCTTTCACGTCCTTTGTTAGGTATACTCCCAAATATTTCATCTTGTTTGGCACTACTGTGAAAGGAATAGAGTCCTTGACTGTTTCTTCGGCTTGGTTATTGTTGGTATATATAAAGGCTACAGATTTATGGGTGTTGATTTTGTAGCCTGAGACATTGCTTGATCACTTCTAAAAGTTTTGTAGTAGAATCCCTAGTGTTTTCCAGATATATGATCATATCATCTGCGAAGAGTGAAAGTTTGATCTCTTCTGACACTATGTGGATACCCTTGATCACCTTTTCTTCCCTAATTGCAATGGCTAAAACTTCCATTACAATGTTAAAGAGCAATGGAGACAATGGGCAACCTTGTCTGGTTCCTGATCTAAGTGGAAATGATTTCAATTTAACTCCATTCAATACGATATTGGCTGTGGGTTTGCTGAAGATGGCCTCTAATAGTTTAACAAGTGTCCCTTCTATACCAATTTTCTTAAGTGTTCTGTTCATGAAGGGATGCTGTATATTATCAAAAGCTTTTTCTGCATCAAATGAAAGAATCATATGGTCCTTATTTTTTAGTTTGTTTATGTGCTGAATTACATTTATAGATGACATATATTGAACAGGCCTTGAGACCCTAGGATAAATCCGACTTGGTCATGGTGTATAATTTTTTTGATGTGTTGTTGGATTCTATCCTTCAGCATAAGGTTGTTTAGCTTCCATGTTTTTGTATGGGTATGCAGATTCCTGTTGTTATTGAGTTCAACTTTTATTCCATGATGGTCTGAGAAGATGCATGGAATAATTTCTATTTTTTTAACTTTGCTGAGGTTAGATTTGTGGCTAGGATGTGGTCAATTTTGGAGTATGTTCTGTGGACTGATGAGAAGTATGTGTATTCAGTTTTGTTGGGATGAAATGTTCTGTAGATATCTGTTAAGTCCAGATGTTGAATGGTTAAGTTTAAATCTAAAATTTCATTGCTTAGCTTCTTTTTGGATCCATCCAGCACTGCTAAAGGGGTGTTAAAATCACCAACTACTATGGAACTGGAGGAAATCAAGTTGCTCATATCTGTTAGAGTTTCTCTTATAAATTGAGGTGCATTCTGGTTGGGTGCATAAATATTAATAGTTGAAATCTCATCATATTGAGTATTACCTTTAACAAATATGAAGTGTCCATACTTATCCTTCCTTATTTCAGTTGGTTTAAAGCCTATTGCGTCTGCGAATAGGATTGCAATGCCTGCTTTTTTCTGTTTTCCATTTGCCTGGAGTATAGATGACCATCCCTTCACCTTGAGTCTATATTTGTCTTTTAATGTAAGATGTGATTCTTGTATGCAGCAGATATCTGGCTTGACTTTTTGTATCCAGTCAGCCAACCTGTGCCTCTTTAGAGGACAATTTAAACCATTCACATTAATTGAGAATATTGATAAGCCTTTCGGAGTCTGGTGGACATTTTTAATTCTTTTGCGACCGTGGAAGTTGGAATTTGATCAAAATTTTCTGGGTGGGTTTACTTTTGTGGTGGAGGATTATGCTGGTCTTTATGGAGGATAGGTCTGAGAATATCCTGGAGAGCTGGTTTAGTTATGGCAAATTTCTTCAACATGTGAATATCATTGAAGTATTTAATTTCTCAATTATAAATGAAACTCAGTTTACCTGGGTTGAAAGTTGTTTTGTTTTAGGAGATTAAAAGTCGATGACCATCCTCTTCTAGCTTGAAAGATTTCAGCAGAGAGATCTGCAGTTATTCTAATATTTTTGCCCTTGTAGGTGATGGTTTTCTTTTGTCTGGCTGCTTTCAGAATTTTCTCCTCCATATTAACTTTAGTGAAATTGATTATGATGTCTCGGGGGATGTCTTATTTGGGTTGAGTCATGCTGGAGTTCTGAAACTGTCTGCTATCTGAATTTCAGAATCTCTTGGCATGTCTGGAAAGTTCTTCATAATCTCATGGAGAAGAGACTCTGTGCCTTCTGAAGCCACTTTGTCACTTTCGGGGATCCCTATAAGACGAATATTGGTTTTCTTGGAATCATCCCAGAGCTCTCTGAGAGAGCGATCTGTTTTTTTTCCTCCATTTCTCTTCCTCTTTGAGAGTTTGGTAGAGTTTAAAAGCTTCGTCTTCAATATCAGAAATCCTTTCTTCTGCTTGCTCCATTCTGTTAACTGAGGGATTCGACTTTGTTTCTCAGATTTTGAGGGATGCAACTTCTTGTCTCAAAGTGTCAAAATATTTGGTCATTTGGTCTTTGAATTCGTTGAATTCTTCAGATATCTTTTGGGTTACTGCTTGGGATTCTAATTTGTTCTTATTTGCTATCCAGATTCTGAATTTGATTTCTGACATCTCAGCTGTTTGTTTGTGCATGGGATCTTGTGCTGTGTCTGCTCCATTGATCCTTGTGGGAGTTGCTCTACTCTGACTATTCATATTTCCAGAGTTTTTCTTTTGATTTCTCCTTATGATTGTTTTTCACCATTGCCTCTGGCCATCCTCAGAGTTGGGGAGGTGTTTTTCCAAGATTAGACCCCAGCGGGATCACTCTATATTTTGCTGGACCTTTGTAGGGAGTGACCCTGTGTAGTTCCTCTGGGGCTGCCCCAACCAGGGAGTTCTGGTTGTGGAAGCAGCTCCTGAGTGTGACAGACCCGGATCCAGCAACAGGTTGGGAGATGGTACCCATGGTTCTGGGAGTGCCTGGCGCCCAGTGACTTTGGAACAGAGAGCCCAAGGCTCCAGCTGTCTCTGGCCAGGAGAAGGGCTTTGCACAGAGGCAGGGAGGACTCTGGAGGGCACGCAGCTACCAGAGTCCCTGGCCAGACAAGCGGGGCAGTGTGGAGGCAGGGAGGGTACAGGAGGGAGGACGCAGGGTTGCACGGTTCCCACAGGTCCTGGTCAGGGAATGCAGAGGCCTGGCGGGTGTGGGTTGCCGGTTGGGGGTCATGGCACAGCTCTTATGGAGGTCTGGGTGGCAGCAAGCCCGGAAGTTTGAGGTTGCTATGAGCTGTGATGCCACGGCACTCTATCCAGGGCAAAGCCCGAGGCTCCCGTGTGCTAAAACCAGTCTCACTCTGCCATTGAGGGTTAAAGCTGTAAGGCAGCTCAGTCCCCGTCATTAGGCTGCTCAGTCACTAGGTTACTAGCTCTCGTCCGATCCTTGCTCTGTGACCCTGAGGGCGGAGCTTACCGGGGCAGTTCTCTCACAATGGCTTCCTGTGGCCCACAGCCAAAAACTATTAGCTCCGTCTGGCTCAACGGCTCACTCTGGGGCCCTAGACAATGCCCAAAGTTCTCTGCACTCCTGCTCAAGCTCTCCCCAAAGGCAGTTCAACTGAGTGCCAAGTCCAAAAACACCAAAACAGTTCACAGGTAAGGCCTTTCCGGTTTGCAGTCTCACTGCTGCTTGTACTTACGGCTGCAGGCGGGATTAGGTCAATCGGACACACGCAACCACTTGCCAGTTTTCCACTGTTTTTGTCTTCCTCTTGGGGTCCAGAGTCCCTCGCTGATGCCCTGTATCCTCAAAGGGATGATTATAGGCAGATCCCACCAGCCAGCCTTGCCTGGAGTCTTATCTCCCCAGACTCACCCTGCCCTGTTGCAGGGAGGCTGTTACTTGACCGCCATCTTGGATTGTCCCACATACAACATTTAAGATGAAGAACAAGTAAAGTTAAATCAACAAACTTACCAGTATTTCAATGGGAATTTTGGGCCTGCTTTTGGCTAATAAGATGGTCAATGTCTGGTTCCATATTTGTCACTGCTAAGTCATAACAAATGATGCAAGTGTGAATCAGTTAGTCTAGATCTGGTTGGAGATTTCAGATGTTTCAATTTGGAAAATTCTGTTCACAGAAATAAGTGCTACCAAAGATGTTTGCCATTTTGAGTGCATGGTTCCTGAGATTAGGATATGTCTCAGAGGGGAGAAATGCATAGAAATTAGCTTGACTTGAATGAGTCTTTTTAGAGAGTCACAATTCTGCAGTTCAGCCAGTTCCATTTGGTAAATCCTAGCCACATTTTCAGTGCCAGTAGAAAATGGGCTACAGAAAAGCTGTGTCCTGTTCATGGAGATGAAGATCTTTAAATCTAAATTGGAACTCCTTTTGCAACTTTTCCAGTGAATCCACACATGTTTTTTTTGGGAATGCAACCAATGGATTTTCTGCTAACAGATTTTGAGTTGCGGGGAGATGGCAGAAATTTTTCTCCTTCACTTATTTGATGAGGAGGCCTAATTTTACTTCAAATGCTTTCACATGTGATTGTATATCACAGATGAGTTTCCCCTTTCCTTGAAGTTGCACATGAAACTGTTGAGTAGCTCTGTTACATCTGTCAGAAAAGCAAGGTGCCATTTCCATTCTGCATCATTGAGCTCTGGTACTTCTTTGTTTTTTGAAAGCAGAAAAGCTGTAATCTGTGGAAGTAAGTCATAGAAATGTTTCAAAACTCTCCCTTGACTCAGCCAATGGACTTCTGCATGGTATGGAACATCTTCACAGGCAACATTTAGCTCAGACAGAAATTCCTGAAATTGTCTGTGGTTTAGTGCATTACCTCTAATGAAGTTAACACAAGATACCATAGTTTTCATAACACAGTCCCACTTCAGTGATTTACTACACAGTGCTTGTTGGTGGATGAGGCAATGTATGGCTATTGGATGAGAATGGTTATGTTTGTCCATCTCTTGGTTAATGTGAGCAATTACTCCTTTCTTAGACCTCACCATGCTAGAAGCACCATCAGTTGTCACACTGGCTAATTTTGCCTAGTCCAGCTCCAAACTATTCACAGTTTGGCAAACCTTTTCATAGATATCCTCTCCTGTAGTTGTTCCTTTGATGCTTTGCAGGGCAGCAAGCTCTTCTGTGACTTTGAAATAGTCATTCGTCCCACAAATAAAAATTAGAAGTTGTGCAGAAACATGAACATCATTACTTTCATTTAGTGCCAAGGAAAAATAGGATTTTTTTTTTTTTTTTTTTTGTAGAGACAGAGTCTCACTTACTGCCCTCGGTAGAGTTCCATGATGTCACACGGCTCACAGCAACATCCAGCTCTTGGGCTTATGCGATTCTCTTGCCTCAGCCTCCTGAGCAGCTGGGACTACTGGTGCCCGCCACAATGCCTGGCTATTTTTTTTGTTCTTGCAGTTTGGCTGGGGCTGGGTTTGAACCTGCCACCCTCAGTATATGGGGCTGGTGCCCTACTCACTGAGCCACAGGCGCTGCCCAAAATAGGAAAGGTTTTTTTACAGAGTTTTACAAATGCTGATGCAAATTGTCTCCCATTTCTTCAATCCTTCATGTAATTGATGGTCCTGAAAGACTCACTGTATTAAATAAATCGGCCTTCTCTGGACACATCTCTGTGGCAACAGAAAGAAGGCATTCTATAACAAATTCTCTTTCCACAAATGGTCTGCCAGTGCACGCTATTAGCTTGGCAACTTGAAAACTTGCTCATAGTGGTAAAGTATTTAGCTGTTTCTGCTTCACAAAAGTATTTTACCGAGTTGTCAATGTATATTTCAGTTTTACTATTTTATCTTTTCTCATTTCTCTGACCAAACAATCATATTTATCTTTACATTGAGTTTGATAGTGTCAATGCAAATTGTATTCTTTGAACACAGACACTGTACTCTAGCATATCAAATACACAACTCTTTCCTTGTACTGCATGAAAAGGTAATCATAAGTCCACTGTTCTTTGAATATCCTACACTCCGAGTCAATTGTTCTCTTTCTTGATATCATTGTTTCCTAGGGGTTCCAAATTGCTATTAGTAAAATACCAATATATATATACAGCGCTCCAAAAACAATATAACAGCAATAACTTTGCCCACACAGAGACATATAGACTGCATTGCTCATCAGTGCAGTCTGATCAGTGTCCATCAATGCAGCCTTGCAATTCCACATCACTTCAGCCTCGCCAGTGCCCATATGATGGAACTCTGCTTTTACCTCAGGCTAACACTGGTGCAGTGTGGGAACAGGCATGATTACAGAGCCGGTTCCTCCACCACCTTTCCAGTTCACACTACCCTATGAGAATAGCTCTGCAATCTGTGAACTCGCACAGGAATCTGATGGGTGAAAAGATCCATGCGATCAGATTCCACTGCAGGAAAAAAGAAGGCACGTATGCCTTTTTTCTTCTGAATCTAATGCAACTTCAGCCATACAAGCATATGGCTGAACTCACACTGCTCAGAGATCGCAACAGTGTGAACCAGGGCTTACACAGCACACAACATACAACATCACACACAACTAAATAGCAATCAAAATATAAATGCACTTACTGTCAATTAAATTGGGTTTCCTACTCTTCGGCTGTCTGCAGAGCTGGATTAAGTGCCCACGAGGCCCTAGGCAGATTACCAGTTTGGGGCCCCCATCCGATAACACTGAGCACTGACCATTTGCACTAACACTGACCGCTGACCATTTGTGATAACAGTGACTGCTGACAATTTTCATTAATACTGAGCGCTAACAATTTGCATTAACACTGAGCACTTACAATTATCATTACCACTGAGCACTGATTATTTGCATTACCTCTGAGCACTGTCAATTTGCATTAGCACTGAGGGCTGACTATTTGCGTTATCACTGTGATGCAACCCCCCCTAGAAACCACCCCCAACCAACTAACCAACTTAAAAAAAAAATGCTCTCCTAACTTTAAAGAAAGGGCTCTTCAAACTTCAAAAAAAAAGGCGCCCCCATCTGCAAAAGAAAAGACCTCCTAACTTCAGAAAAAAAGGCCCCCCTTAACCGCAAAAAAATGGCCCTACTAACCGCAAAATAAAAAAAAAAATAGACCTCCTAACTTAAAAAATAAAAAAAAATAATAAATCCTAACTTGTTCTTACCTCGGTCCTTAGGCAGCAGCAGGCAACCTGGTGACTCCTCCGATTACACCAGAGAATGAGAGAAGGAGTCGAGAGACAGAGAATATGAGGGGAGTCAGAGAGTGTGGGGCACATTCCACACATGCACACTGCGGACTGGGACAAGTGGGCTACTAAGCAGGACAGGCCAGGTGGCAAAAACACCCTGTGGGCTGGGACGAGTCAGCTGCTAAGCAGGACAGGCAGCTGTGGCAAAAACACCTAGCAGGCTGGATAAATGTCCTCGGTGGGCCGCATGTGACCCACAGGCCATAGTTTGAGGACCCCTGCTATAGAGTCTACCAGTACTGCAATTACAATTAAATATTACTTCATTGTATGGATATGCCACATTTCAATTATTTACCCATTTATCAGGTGATCAACATTTATTTCTACTTTTTGTATTTTAAGAATAACACTGATTCCAAAAATGAAAGCAGACTGAAAAAAAAAGTATAATACTGCTATGAACATTCATATGTGAGATTTATGTGGCTATGCTTCCATATTTTCTGAATATATGCCTAGAGTGGAATTACTGGTTATATGTCAATTCTAAAGATATTTAATCTTTTAAAGAATTGCTGTCCTATTTTCCAAAATGCTGTTTCATTTTACATTCTTGCCAGCAATGTACAAGGGTTCTGAGTTCTCTGCGTTCTCCCCAACACTTGTTATTACATCCCTATTTGGTTGTAGTTATCTTACTTGGTGTGAAGTGATATCTGATTGTGGTTTATTTGTATTTCCACTATGGCTAATGACATTAAGTATCTTTTCATGTATTTATTGGCTATTAGTATATCTTCTTTTCAGCCATTAGCCCCCGGCATGGGACCTCCACACTACAAGCAAGGTGAGGTGGGTGATCAAAGACCCCAGCAGTCTGCCATGCTGTGCCTAGAGTGTCTACCTTACACGAGGAACTGGATGGAGACAGGGAGTCTTCTAAAAGCTTTACTCACTGGTATTTAGCCTCAGCAACTTGCAGCTAGAAGGGATAAGGAATGCTATTGTGCTGCTCTTCCAACATATAATATCCCTTGAATGTGAACTGAGGGAAGAGAGGAAAAGTGGGCCATGGCTCAAGTGACACACATACCATCATTATTGAGATTTAGCAAATTTTCTTGAATAACTAACTGTTTCTTCCTTTAAGAAAAAACTGTGTGCCTTTAAGACAATTTCTGATGACATTAAATTTTTTTTTTTAATAATTTCACCCCTTGCAATTGTTTCACTGGGGAATGGTCTCCAACAAGCCCTCCTGCTTTATTTTTCCAGAAGTGGAACTCTCACTTGATTATATTTTTAATATAACTATTATGGGGGGGCATGTTTTAGGAGTCAAAATGAATGGATTTAAGTTATACACATATACTAGTGTATAACTTTGGACAAATGACCTAACTCTTCTGTGCCCCTGTTTCCTTATAAAATATGGAATAACAAAATATATACCATTGGGATTCTTGTAAGGAATAATGATATATATGTAGCATGGTCTAGAACATAGCTCTCAAAAGATGTTAGCAATGTTAATAATAATTATTATCATTGTCCTACCAGTAATTAAACTTGTAACATTTTTTTCTTTCCTGTTGAGAAAGATGTCTACACAGGCTAAGTTACTCGGAGGTCCTGTTCTTAGTTCCCCTTTCCAAAGGTATGTACATGCTTTTTCTTGGAATCCATCCAGTTAGCCAGTTAGCAAATCCAAAAAAGGGCTTGGCACTTCTACTTTCCTGAAAAGAAGACACATATATGTGTGTGTGTGTGTGTGTGTAATATATTTTTGTCAGCGTCAAAGTTAATAGCTACCCAATCCCTGATGATATAGTTATCCAAGGGTAGTAGAGAGTGCATACAGGATCTCAAAATGCAGACATCTGAACCAGCATTAATCCCATGATTCTGGGGTGTCTGGGGTGGTAAGGAGGTATTTTGGGCCCCGTGGCCTGGAAGAGCTATGACTCTAGGAACCCAATCAAAGGCACATACTCAGATATCAGCACTGACAAGAGTGATAGTGCTCTTTCAAAGATCTACAGCAGCCTGAGTAAAGTGTTATGTCAGCAATAGACCTGTATCTCCTAAAGCAATGGTTTTCACATAGTATAACATTGACAGCTATGAGATTATTGGGTAATGCTGGGAGATGTTTTGGTTATCGCAACTTGTGGTATGTGTGGGTACTATTGCTGTCTACTGGATAAAAGCCAAGGATGTCACTAAACATCACACAATGCATAGAATGGCCTCCCTCAACAAATGATCCCCAAGAACAAAGTGGCAAATGTACCTAGGTTGAGAAACCCAGCTCTATAGGGATGCGCACGAAGACTCTTCCACAGTCAGGCTTGATTAGAAGCCTTACTTGCTACAGGCATCAGACTCTAGGTTGTCTCTACTTGGTGCATATGTCAGCTAGGATTGGCTACATTGTCCTGTGCCAACGAACAATTCTAAAATCTTGGTGACTTAATACAAAAAATTATATTTCTTGTTCATGCTACATTCCAGCATAACTTGAAAGGCTGATCGCATAGGGGCCCTGATTGATAACTCCACAACCCATGCGGCAGAGGGCAAATCAAGTACTGGGCCTAAAGACTTCTGCAGAGAAGTGAAACATATCATCTCTACTTACAATACACCAGCCAAAGCAAGCATCATAGCCACTGCTTTCTTTGAGGGGGCAGAAAATATACATGCCTACTCTGTGTTTAAGAGAACCAAGATAGTGGGTAATTGCTTTAATGACTACCACAGTAAATATCCTTTTTAGGATGCACCATCCTTTTTAGATTGTACACATCTTGGTTGGGAGGAAGGAGCAAAAAGGAAAATGCTTTTTTTTTTGTAGTATAGTACGTAAGGTCTACCCTAGGTAATTAATTGAAAAAACAAAACCAGAAGTGATCACACTGGTCCTCAGCTTGTAGAACAGTGCATTACAACCACATTTTGAGACACACACACTACTGTAGGGATATGGCAATAGTGATCAATTCCATCTCATTGGGTTCAGAAAAGATTTTATAAGTGAATTGCTTTAGCTCAGTTCTAAAATGCAGGTTAAGTGTTTTTATAGTAAAACAAATTCTTCTGCAAAGAAGCTAAATAAAAGTTACAGAAACATTAGAGAGTTTGGAATGTTGGGGAAACTGCCATGAGGTGCTTACAGGTAACGGACAGGCCATAGTAAGATGTGAGGCTAAGCAGGAGGGGAGAAAACACCCAGAGGGAACTTCATATGGACACTAGCATTGGGACTTTATCCTACCAGCAATACAAAGCCATTAAAAGGATTTAATCTGGGAACGGATCAAATGGACTTAACTTTTAGAAAAATTCATCTGATAATTCTGTGGAGGGTGAATTATTAGAAGAGGAAAGACAATGGCAATAAGATTAATAGAATATGATTCCCATATTCAAGATGATGAAAAAGTTAAAAGGAATGATATTAAGGAGGCAGATTCTGCTTTCTCAACTCTTTTGGGCCCTCCTTTTCATGTGGCTGTAACAGTGAAGGTGACTCAGTGGTCACTACCGAACCATCTATCCTCTCCCTTTAGTGATCCCATCCAGTCTATGGTTATTAAATGTTATTAAATTAAATTAAATGTTATTTTATTAAATTAAATAAATTAAATTATTAATTTTGTAATAAATTATTAAATTAAACTAAATTATTAAATTAAATTTGCTGACAACATCCTAATTTATCTTCTTAGCCCTGACCTTCATACTTTCATACCTGACTACTATGTGATATATTCACTCTGGATGTGTAATTGTCATCTCAAATTGGTTGTGTCAAAAATGAACCTCCAGAAAATGACCATTTTATAACTCCTATAAAGAAATAGTTGACTTAGGCAATCATTATCAAGATATGCTTAAACTATTAGACAAAAGTGTATGGTGAAATAGATATTCACAAGATCCAAAACTATCGGGTTTATAATGGTGGAATCCTTAGAACTAAAAATGAGATGCCCTGAAATTAAATGTCAACTAATGTTCTGCGACTTAAAGTAAAGCACCAAAAAGTTTGGACCTGAATCTATCAAGCTTTGGATGTACTAGTTTACAGGAAAAAACAGGGATAGAGGAACAAGTTAAATGACATCAGGAGGAAACCATCAGGCAAATCCTGAATGTCAAGTGGATAACTGAACAACTGCCCCAAATTTGTTATCCACTCAATGGCATGAAAAGATAAAAAAAAAAAAAAAAAAAAAATTGGAGGAAAAAGGGCTATTGCAATTTAAAAGAGACTCAAGGAAGATGGCGGCTGAGTAACAGCTTCCCTGCAACTGGGCATGGTGAGGCTAGGGAGATAAGACTCCAGGTATCTCTGGCTGGTGGGATCTGCCTATAATAATACCTTTGAGGATACAGGGAGTCAGCAAGGGACTTCTGGACCCCAAGAGGAGGACAAAAACAGTGGAAAACTGGCAAGTGGTTGCGTGTGTCCGATTGACCTAATCCCGCCGGCAACCGTAAGTACAAGCAGCAGTGAGACTGCAAACCGGAAAGGCCTTACCTGTGAACTGTTTTGGTGTTTTTGGACTTGGCACTCAGTTGAACTGCCTTGGAGAGAGCTTGAGCAGGAGTGCAGAGAACTTTGGGCATTGTCTAGGGCCCCAGACTGTGTTGCTGAGCTGGACGGAGCTAATAGTATTTGGCTATGGGCCGCAGGGAGCCATTGTGAGAGAACTGCCCTGGCAAGCTCTGCCCTCAGGTCACAGAACAAGGATCGGGTGGGAGCTAGTAACCTAGTGACTGAGCAACCTAAAGGCAGGGACTGAGCTGCCTTACAGCCTTAACCCTCAGGGGCAGAGTGAGACTGGTTTTGGCACAGTGGAGCCTCGGGCTTTTGCCCTGGGTAGAGTGCCATGGCATCACAACTCATAGCAACCTCAAACTCCTGGGCTTGGCACTGCCTGGACCTCCATAAGAGCTGTGTCCACTGGGCCTCCGCATGCCCTGACCAGGAACTGTGGGAACCGCACAAGCCTGCATCCTCCCTCCTGTACACTCCCTGCCTCCACACCAGCCTGCTCATCTGGCCAGGGACACTGGTAGCCGTATGCCCTCTGGAGCCCTCCCTGCCTCTGTGCTGAGCCATTCTCCTGGTCAGAGATGGCTGGAGCCTTTGGCCCTCTGTGCCAAACTCACTGGGTGCCAGGCACTCTCAGAACCGTGAGCACCACCTCCTGCCCTGTTGCTGGATCTGGGCGTGTCACACTCAAGAACTGCTTCCACAACCAGAACTCCCTAGCTGGGACAGCCGCAGAGGAACTACACAGGGTCACTCCCTACAAAGATCCAGCAAAAAATAGAGTGATCCCGCTGGGGTCTAATCTTGGAGAGACACCTCCCAAACTCTGAGGACGGCCAGAGGCAACAATGAAAAACAATCATGAGGTGAAATCAACAGAAAAACTCTGGCAATATGAATAATCAGAGTAGATCGACTCCCCCAAGGATCAATGGGGCAGACACAGCACAAGATCCCATGCACAAACAAATAGCTGAGATGTCAGAAATCGAATTCAGAATCTGGATAGCAAATAAGAACGAATTAGAATTCCAAGCAGTAACCCAAAAGATATCTGAAGAATTCAACGAATTCAAAGATCAAATGAACAAAGATATTGACACATTAAGACAAGAAGTTGCAGCCCTCAAAGATCTGAGAAACACAATAGAATCCCTCAGTAACAGAATGGAGCAAGCAGAAGAAAGGATTTCTGACATTGAAGACAAAGCTTTCGAATGCTCCCAAACTCTCAAAAAGGAAGAGAAATGGAAAGCAAAAACAAATCACTCTCTCAGAGTGCTCTGGGACAATTCGAAGAAAACTAATATTCATCTTATAGGGATTCCCCGAAAGTGACGAAGTGACTTCACAAGGCACAGAGTGTATTCTCCATGAGATTATGAAGGAGAACTTTCCAGACATGCCAAGAGATTCTGAAATTCAGATAGCAGACAGTTTCAGAACTCCAGCATGACTCAACCCAAATAAGACATCCCCCAGAGACATCATAATCAATTTCGCTAACATTAATATGGAGGAGAAAATTCTGAAAGCAGACAAAAGAAAACCATCACCTACAAGGGCAAAAATATTAGAATAACTGCAGATCTCTCTGCTGAAATCTTTCAAGCTAGAAGAGGATGGTCATCGACTTTCAATCTCCTAAAATGAAATAACTTTCATCCCAGGATCCTGTACCCAGCTAAACTGAGTTTCATTTATAATGGAGAAATTAAATACTTCAATGATATTCACATGTTGAAGAAATTTGCCATAACTAAACCAGCTCTCCAGGATATTCTCGGACCCATCCTCCATAAAGACCAGCATAATCCTCCACCACAAAAGTAAACCCACCCAGAAAATTTTGATCAAATTCCAACTTCCACAGTCGCAAAAGGATTAAAAATGTCCACTGGACTCTCGAAAGGCTTATCAATATTCTCAATTAATGGGAATGGTTTAAATTGTCCTCTAAATAGGCACAGGTTGGCTGACTGGATACAAAAACTCAAGCCAGATATCTGCTGCATAAGAATCGCATCTTACATTAAAAGACAAATATAGACTCAAGGTGAAGGGATGGTCATCTATACTCCAGGCAAATGGAAAGCAGAAAAAAGCAGGCATTGCTATCCTATTCACAGACACAATAGGCCTTAAACCAACTGAAATAAGGAAGGATAAGGATGGACACTTCATATTTATTAAAGGTAATACTCAATATGATGAGATGTCAATTATTAATATTTATGCACCCAACCATAATGCACCTCAATTTATAAGAGAAACTCTAACAGACATGAGTAACTTGATTTCCTCCAGTTCCATAGTAGTTGGATATTTTAACACCTCTTTAGCAGTGCTGGATAGATCCTCCAAAAAGAAGCTAAGCAAAGAAATTTTAGATTTAACCTTAACCATTCAAAACCTGGACTTAACAGACGTCTACAGAACATTTCATCCCAACAAAACTGAAAGACATTCTTCTCATCAGCCCATGAAACATACTCCAAAATCGACCACATCCTAGGCCACAAATCTAACCTCAGCAAAGTTAAAAAAAAATAGAAATTATTCCTTGAATCTTCTTGGACCATCATGGAATAAAATTTGAATTCAATAACAACAGGAACCTGCATACCCATACAAAAACATGGAAGTTAAACAACCTTGTGCTGAAGGATAGATGGCTTATAGATGAGATTAAGAAGGAAATCACCCAATTTTTGGAACAAAAGAACAATGAAGACACGAATTATCAGAACCTCTGGGATACTGCAAAGGCAGTCCTATGAGGAAAATTTATAGCACTGCAAGCCTTCCTCACGAAAATGGAAAGAGAGGAAGTTAATAACTTAATAGGACATCTCAAGCAACTGGAGAAGGAAGAACACTCCAACCTCAAGCCCAGCAGAAGAAAAGAAATAACCAAAATCAGAGCAGAATTAAATAAAATTGAAAACAAAAGAATTATACAACAGATCAATAAATCCCAAAGTTGTTTTTTTGAAAAGACTAATAAAATAGATAAACCTTTGGCCAACCTAACCAGGAAAAAAAGAGCAAAATCTCTAATTTCATCAATCAGAAATGGTAACAACGAAATAACAAAGGACCCCTCAGAAATGCAAAAAATCCATAACGAATACTACAAGAAACTTTACTCTCAGAAATATGAAAATCTGAAAGAAATTAACCAACACCTGGAAGTATGCCACCTACCAAGACTTAGCCAGAATGAAGTGGAAATGTTGAACAGGCCTATATCAAGTTCTGAAATAGCATCAACTATACAAAATCTCCCTAAAAAGAAAAGCCCAGGACCAGATGGCTTTACGTCAGAATTCTACCAAACCTTTAAAGAAGAACTAGTACCTATATTACTAAACCTCTTCCAAAATATAGAAAAAGAAGGAATATTACCCAACACATTCTATGAAGCAAACATCACCTTGATCCCCAAACCAGGAAAAGACCCAACAAGAAAAGAAAATTATAGACCAATATCACTAATGAATATTGATATAAAAATACTCAATAAGATCCTAACAAACAGAATCCAACAATACATCAAAAACATTGAACACCATGACCAAATGGGATTTATCCTAGGGTCTCAAGGCTGGTTCAATATACGTAAATCTATAAATGTAATTCAGCACATCAACAAACTAAAAAATAAGGACCATATGATTCTTTCAATTGATGCAGAAAAAGCTTTTGATAATATCCAGCATCCCTTCATGATCAGAACACTTAAGAAAATTGGTATAGAAGGGACATTTCTTAAATTAATAGAGGCCATCTACAGCAAACCCACAGCCAACATCGCATTGAATGGAGTTAAAGTGACATCATATCCACTTAGATCAGGAACCAGGCAAGGTTTCCCATGGTCTCCATTGCTCTTTAACATTGTAATGGAAGTTTTAGCCATTGCAATTAGGGAAGAAAAGGCAATCAAGGGTATCCACAGAGGGTCAGAAGAGATCAAACTTTCATTCTTTGCAGATGATATGATCGTATATCTGGAAAACACTAGGGATTCTACTATAAAACTTTTAGAAGTGATCATGGAATACAGCAATGTCTCAGGCTACAAAATCAACACCCATAAATCTGTAGCCTTTATATATACCAACAATAACCAAGCCAAAGAAACAGTCAAGGACTCTATTCCTTTCACAGTAGTGCCAAACAAGATGAAATATTGGGGAGTATACCTAACAAAGGACGTGAAAGATCTCTACAAAGAGAACTATGAAACTTTAAGAAAAGAAATAGCTGAAGATGTTAACAAATGGAAAAACATACCATGCTCATGGCTAGGAATAATCAACATTGTTAAAATGTCTACACTACCCAAAGCAATATATAATTTTAACGCAATTCCTATTAAAGCTCCATTGTCATACTTTAAAGATCTTGAAAAAATAATACTTAGTTTTATATGGAATCATAAAAAACCTCGAATAGCCAAAACATTACTCAGCAATAAAAACACAGCAGGAGGAATCACGCTACCAGAACTGAGACTGTACTGTAAATCGATAGTGATGAAAACAGCACGGTACTGGCACAAAAACAGAGAAGTAGAAGTCTGGAACAGAATAGAGAACCAAGAGATGAATCCAGCTACTTACCATTATTTGATCTTTGAGAAGCCAATTAAAAACATTCAGTGGGGAAAAGATTCCCTATTTAACAAATGGTGCTGTGTGAACTGGCTGGCAACCTGTAGAAGATTGAAACTGGACCCACACCTTTCACCATTAACTAAGATAGACTCTCACTGGATAAAAGATTTAAACTTAAGACATGAAACTATAAAAATACTTGAAGATAGTGCAGGGAAAACTCTTGAAGGAATTGGTCTGGGTGAATATTTTATGAGGACTCCCCAGGCAATTGAAGCAGTATCAAAAATACACTACCGGGACCTGATCAAACTAAAAAGCTTCTCCACAGCCAAGAACATGGTAAGTAAAGCAAGCAGACAGCCCTCGGAATGGGAGAAAATATTTGCAGGTTATACCTCCAACAAAGGTCTAATAACCAGAATCCACAGAGAACTCAAACGTATTAGCAAGAAAAGAACAAGTGATCCCATCTCAGGGTGGGCAAGGGACTTGAAGAGAAACTTCAAGAAACTTCATGAAAAAAAGCTTATCATCCTTAATTATCAGAGAAATGCAAATCCAAACTACTTTGAGATATCACCTAACTCCAGTAAGAGTAGCCCACATAACAAAATCCCAAAACCAGAGATGTTGGTGTGGATGTGGAGAAAGGGGCACACTTCTACACTGTTGGTGGGAATGCACACTAATACATTCCTTCTGGAAGGATGTTTGGAGAATACTGAGAGACCTAAAAATAGACCTGCCATTCGATCCTATAATTCCTTTACTAGGTTTATACCCAAAAGACCAAAAATCACAACATAACAAAGACATCTGTACCAGAATGTTCACTGCAGCCCAATTCATAATTGTTAAGTCATGGAAGAAGCCCAAGTGCCCATCAACCCACGAATGGACTAGCAAATTGTGGTACATGTATACCATGGAATATTATGCAGCTTTAAAGAAAGATGGAGACTTTACCTCTTTCATGTTTACATGGATGGAGCTAGAACATATTCTTCTTAGCAAAGTATCTCAGGAATGGAAGAAAAAGTATCCAATGTACTCAGCACTACTATGAAACTAAATTATAGCTTTCACATGAAGGCTATAACCCAACTATAGCACAAGACTATGGGAAAGGGGCCAAGGAAGGGGAAGGGAGGGGGTAGGTTAGAGTGGAGGGAGGACAATGGGTGGGGCCACACCTATGGTGCATCTTAGAATGGGTACAGGCGAAACTTACTAAAGGCAGAATACAAACGTCTACATACAATAACCAAGGAAATACCATGAAGGCTACGTTGAACAGTTTGATGAGAATATTTCAGATTGTATATGAAACCAGCACATTGTACCCCTTGATTGCACTAATGTACACAGCTATGATTTAACAATAAAAAATAGAAATAAATTAAAAAAAAGATTTTATGAATTAAAAAAATTTTTTAAAAAAAGACACTCAAGAAGCATAACATTCAAGAACATTATGAAACTATCTCAGTACATTTTCTGTTTCTATCACAGAAGGCCACAGACTAATTTATAAAGAAAGGAAACTTATATCTCATAGCTATGGAGTTTGCAAAGTCCAAGAGCATGGCGCCTGAATTTGGGACGGGTCATCTCATGTTAAAAGGACAGAAGTTGAAAGCAAGTATGTGAGACAGAGAGAAAATGGGGTCCAAACTTTTCCTTTCATCAGAAGTCCACTCCCTTGATAACAGCACACCTGTGATAGCAGCACTATTAATCCGTTCATGAGGGTTCTGTCTTTTAGAGATCCCATCTCCCAATATCATTTTTTGGCAATCAAACTTTGACAAAAAT
Source organism: Nycticebus coucang (assembly GCF_027406575.1). NCBI lineage: Eukaryota > Metazoa > Chordata > Mammalia > Primates > Lorisidae > Nycticebus > Nycticebus coucang. The sequence goes on from NC_069783.1 coordinate 56,743,685, forward strand.
TTTGAAAGAGATGGACAAACTATAGCATAAACATTGTTTGTATCTTGATTTAAATAAACCATTTGTGAAAGAAATGCAGAGGCCTGGCACAAGAGAAATTTCTGAATTGGTGAAGTATTGATAATGGCAAGAACATTCAAGATTAGAAACAATGGAAGGAAAACCAATATATTTAATAAGTACGATATTAAAGTGTAGGTTCTTGGGAAACCTTTAGTTAGAGATGACCACAGTGAATGGTTCTCAACTGAGAGAAATTTTAATTTCCAGGGGACATTTGGCACTGTCCTGTCTTAATTTTGGTTGTTATAAGGGAGGAGAGGATGTTAATGATATCCAGTGAGTAGATATTAGCAATGCTGCTGAACACCACATGAACAGGTCCCCACAACAAAGAAACCCTCAGAGTTTCTTCACCTGGTACTAGTGACAATTGGGGCTGGACCATTCTTTTTGTGGTAGCCTACTCATGCAGGTATGCAGTAGCATTGCTAATATCTACCTACTTGTATAAACAATACACAAATATAGTCCAGCATTTGGGCAGAGGGAGGAGCCGGGAGGGCACGGAGCGGGGATGATTGGCAGGAGGAGGGAGGGCATTTGGCAGGATCTCACCCAATGGGCACAATGTGGGGATGTGTAGCATGTCCCTAGGTGAGAGGTTTTTTTACAACTGGAACTTCACCTTGGAAGTGAGAACAATGTAATCTAGAAATTTGTATTCTCAAATTAATTTGAAATTTAAAGAAAAGAAGCCCTCAATAGCCAATCAAGTGTAAACTCAAAGAAGGTAAGAATCAGGACGGTTCATTTGTTCTCAGTGTGGCAGAGTTCTTGACACATGTAAGTGTGAAAATATTTGATAATCTGTTTTATATTGTGTAAGTCTCCAGATTCTTGAAAAATTGGAGAGCAGAGGTAAAAAGAGAAATATTGTTTGGGGTGTGGGTGGCTGCTAAGGCTCAGAGACAGATCTTAGAAGCATTTACAATTGTTTGTTATACCATATAGGTGTCATAGAAACCTTGGGAGTGAATGAGAAAATCAACAGAGTGGTTCTAAAACCTCATTGTGGATTAACATCATTTAAGCAGGTCTACAAATATGCAGATGCTTGGTCTAACCCCAGAGATTCTGATTTAAATGCTTGGGAGCGGAGCATGTGATCAACTTTTTTTTTTTTTTAACTCTCCATAGTATTTTAATGTCTAGCCATATTAAAATAGGATGGAAATCTAAGATTTCCTTTTTTTTTTTTTTTTCCTGAACACAAACGAACTCCATTCATTATGATGGGTTCATCCACAAGATATACTGCATTCAGCATACTAACTCAGGCAGTTGGCTGTAGTTTTAACAGTTCTTTAGGTTTACTAAAGCAAACAGGAACCCACCGTTGGCCTCCTTTGGTGAAATAAAAGGCCAGAAAGTCCTTGGCAGAACATAGAGGAAAGAATTTAAAGACTGGGAGATAAGAAAGTAGATTAAATGGATCATGTGTCTCACCCCTATATCCTGCCAGAGCCCTAAAGACTTCTCTCCCTTGCCAATAAAAATAGAGCAAAAAGGGAATTACCCAAATATTTAAAAGTACTCTGCTGGCCCTTCTTTCTGGGCTGGGAATGCTTGTGGAGGAGCTACAATAAAAGTGGTATTCCTGATCTCAGTGGGGATGTGAGAAGCCAGCTGAGGCCTGGCCCGGGTGATGACTGTTAACAGTCTGAAGCAAAGTGGGTATTGTTTTAATAGCCAGATGCTACACTCGGGATCAGGGAATGGCTTCAGTAGCAGAAATATCTGTCTGTGGTTAATTAATCATGGAGTCCCCAGGAATGAAATAGACAGACAGCCAATTAAGGTGTGTCTTGATTTATTTAACCAAAGCTATTCTAGGTCTGATGAACAGAGGCCTCATTGGAGCCAATGTGCTAGAGAATTTTGGGTTCACAGACCCAGCATCACCCAATGAAAGAGAAGCTAGTATCTATGCGGAAAGAGCCTGCTGTCACACTAGACAGGCAAACTGTGAACCTTCTGCCTTGTCTTTCCTAATGGGGCTGGCAGTCATTAACCTGAATACTTGTGCACTGAGGAATGGGAAACACTTAAACTCGGGAAATATTGGATATTGGCTCAAAGCTACCACTGATTCCTAGGGACCTATAATTCCACCACAGTCAGCCAGTCAGAATTGGAGATCATTATGGAACTCAGGTGATAAATGGAGTTCTGACATGAGTTTATTTCACAGTAGGCCCAGTAGGACCCTCCAAAATATCTTGGGGTCATATTCTCAGATCCTGAGTGAATTGTTGAAATGGATATTTTAGGCAACCGGTAGTTTCCTGAATCCCCATGCAGTTTCCCTGATTTATAAAGTAAGGACTATTATTTTGGGAAGGGCCAAACGGAGGTCATTTGGCACTCTCGTTCATTGCCAAAATACAGAATGAACAGAAGTGCTACAACTCTGGATATCTGACAGGGGTATATTTGGTGATTAATTTAAAAGGCTGGCTTAGCTTTTGTGATCCAATAGGTCTGCAAGAATGGCAGTGGATTATTAGAAACAAAATCAGTTGAGGCTCCAGTTGTGGTGGCTGTTGCAGTTTTCTTGTCCTTCCTAGAACAAATCAATGTATATTTTGGTGCAATTCTTGATCTTACTAAAATATATATTTTTTCCTTTTAGGTTTGCAGGTATCATCAGAAGTTTGCTATCTTTGATAGAAAACCCCTAAATCTTTATTGCCATGCCTCAGGGATACGTCAGCATTCTGACTCTAGTCTTCAGTTGAGTTTGCTGGGATCTGGGCCGTGTTACCATTTACTTTAATCCATAACCCACAAAACATCAAGAGGAACACAAAGTGAAAACAACCCTGGATGCCTTCATAAGTCATATTCGTGACTATGGAATTTTGTAAAACTAAAGAGATTTGATGTGACACTAATGGGTCAGTGGCCTTCTAGGGATCTATGGCCTTTTAGGCTACTCCTTGTAAAATGTACCTAAATTTTAAATGCAACATTATTTGTATGTTTTGTATGTTAGACCACTGACGAGATGATCCGACTTTTGTCCATTTGTAATTTGGGACCATAATAGAAGAAAGCTTAGCACCTAGTCCTAGGTTTCTTTCTGCCAATTGGTCCTTATGACCTGGAAGCTCTGAGGGTACTTGAACTTACCATAGCAGACCTACACGCTGAATAAAGACTTGTTAATTCCAGGTAGCAGATAGCACAGAGAGGACCCCAGAGTTTGGGTAAAGGCCATGCCTGCTTCAGTAGCTAACATTTTGGGAGAAAGTTCCTGACTTGATCCTACCTCTGAAGGAGACTGTTTACCATGGGATTCCATTTGGTAGTGAACTGGGCACTATCCTGTCAACCCAGGCATAAAATCTGCGGTGCACTGAAATATTTAATACCCATCAGATCTTACATTCCTGTACCTTCTCAAAACTGTCACACTGGTCATTAGTCTGTCATTTTCAGAGAAGTTTCTGTTCAAGTCTCTTGCCCACTTATAAATGGGGTTGTTTACTCTTTTCTTATTGATTAGAGTTTTCTGTAGATTGTAGTTATCAGGCCTTTGACAGATTCATAACATGCAAAAATCTCCTCCCATCCAGGCTGTCTGTTTGCTTTGTTTGTGGTACCTTAGCTGTGCAGAAGCTTTTTAGCGTGATCAAATCCAATTTATTTATTTTTGATGTTGTTGCAATTGCTGGAGGGGGGAAGTGGTGCTTCCTCATAAAATCTTTTCCCAGGCCAATATTATCAAGCATTTCCCCACGCTCTTTTCTATAGGTTTTATTGTTTTGTGTCTTAAATTTAAATCTTTTATTCAAGGAGAATCAATTTTTGTCAATGGTGAGAGGTGTGAGTCCAGTTTCAGTATTCTACATGTGGCTAACCAGTTTCCCATTTATGAAATAGGGATTCTTCTCCCCAGTGCATGGTTTTGTTATGCTTATCAAAGATCAAATGGCAATATGTGGCTGGGTTCATCTCTAGATTCTCTATTCTAGTCCATAGATTTATATATCTATTTTAACAAGTAGATATTTTTAACCACCCTAATTATATCCAAATTTTAATCCACACTTAAATTATGCCTTAATCTCATACTATGTGAATACTCTGCATTGTTATAATTTGACTTGTTAATGTACCCATGAAACTATGTTTTTACTGGTTTAGTTTCATTTACATTGTTCTGCTTCCATCTCCAAACTGAAAAATTGCTAGCAAGTACTCTGACATAGGGCATTTACCAATGTGCATGTTGATATAAAAGAGATGTTACAAATGTTCAATTTGATTTGAATCGTATGAATAGGTTCTAAATTGCTAAATCCAAGATTTAATTCATAAATTTAAATTTTGTATATTTATTAGACATGAAAAATCAAAGTTTCAATTTTAATTTTGTATTATTGTTTTTTTAAAAACATAAATTGAATCATACTGAAAGGCATTTTGTCAAGAAGTAAGCATTGTGAATTGGAAAACCCAGAAGAATTAGAACCCATAAGATACACCTTCACAATGCTTTGATTTGAGAATTCAGTGATGGAGCATAAATTATATCTGATAAGGAGTAATAGTAACCATTTTTTAGAGAAGACTTCATCCACAAGTGAAAATTATATGGGAAAATACTAAAATTGTTAATAAAAGAATATAAGTTAATTTATGGTGCTGATGGGAAAGCTCTTACACCATAATTTGTTTTATTCTTTAATACTGACAATATTAGTTAAATTAGTACTGGCATTTTTCATGGGAGTTTCTTTTTTTTTTTTGCAGTTTTTGGCTGGGGCTGGGCTTGAACCTGCCACCTCCGGCATATGGGGCCAGCATCCTATTCCTTTGAGCCACAGCCACTGCCCTCATGGGAGTTTCTTACAAGCTGAACCCTGGAGTTCAAATAGATTTCAATCTGACAAATGCTACTTTGTAATGTCACAGAAAATATTTCTCCCGGAAAAAATACTTTATTTACTTCATTCATAAAAGATTTTGACAGGGCTTGATAAACTATCTTTTAAACAAAACTTAAAATAACGTGGTATTTGCTTTAGGCTTATACATTTTATGTGATGTGTTAAAGATTCTGAACATTACATTTTAAAAAACTTATTCGAGAAATTGACCCATTTTAACCAGCTCCAAATAAATTTACTTAAGTCTGATCTAGAGGAATGATTTTTAAGACTATCTAAAATAGGGTGGCGCCTGTGGCTCAAGGAGTAGGGTGCTGGTCCCATATGCCGGAGGTGGCAGGTTCAAACCCAGCCCCGGCCAAAAACCACAAAAAAAAAAAAAAAAAGACTATGTAAAATAATTTGAATGGCCAGTTACAGATTGTGGATGGATTACTCATTTTTGCTGGGTTGTACGAAGGAAATTCTACACCAAGGGTAAGACAAGGACAAGATAGATGGTTCTTCTCCTCTCTTTTTACTTTGAGTCTATAAATGAATGAGAAAAAGCATCAGACTAGGGCACATGAGACCCACGTTAAGACATGACACTTCCTTACGCGTGTAGATAGATAGATAGATGGATAGATAGATGAAAATGCTTCATTTTTAAGATGTGGTTTGGTAGTGGTCATGAGTTTTTTTTATCATAGCAAATTTTAAAATGAGATTAACAAAACACTATACATATAGAGTAGTGACTAAAGCTTAGAAATATTTTCATTATTTGGCTTCTTTTAAAATTGACTTTTATATTACATTTTAGAAATTAACTTTTACTTGTTTGTTTTTTTTTTTTTTTTTGGCCGGGGCGAGGTTTGAACCTGCCACCTCTGGCATATGGGACCAGCGCCCTACTCCTTGAGCCACAGGTGCCACCGAAATTAACTTTTAATTTCTGGAATTTCTGGATAAATTGCTTTAGGTTGCTACTTTATGTTGTTAGCATAGACCTGATTTGTTTTTTATTTAACCTTTAAGTAAACATTATAGAGAATATTTCTAGTCTCACCTACAAGCAACAGATACTCTTTAACAGTTGCATTTTTTTTTTTCAAGAGGAATCTATATCTACATTAAAGGTCAATTTCTGTTGCCATATATAATGTTGCATAAAATCTGAGAAGATTATTTGTTGAAACAATCTGATTTAGTAACTTTTAACATAAAACCTTAAAGAACCACTGTATCAGATCATAAATATGTGGTATGTTATCGTAAGGTAAAAATAAATCTGATTTCCTATAAAAATTATTCTTATTTCTTTATAATTATATCTCATGAAATTAACTACATTTTAAATGAGTTTTTTAAGGTTGTGAACATGATTATATTTGTTTCTATCCCCTACAACAATTAAAACTGTGTCATACATTAAACATTTTTTTAATTGGAGCAGTGCCTGTGGCTCAAAGGGGTAGGGCGCCGGCCCATATGCTGGAGGTGGCGAGTTCAAACCCAGCTCCGGCCGAAAACTGCAAAAAAAAAAAAAATAATTAATTAAAAACAAATTTTTTAAATTGAGAATTAATTTACTAAGAAATATAATGGCTTCTAAATTATCTAAACAGCATAAGAAAATGTGACAGCCTTTCTTCAGTGTACAAAACATGACTACGTCCTTTTACCCAGTGCCCTACCTCTACCAGCCAAGGAACTGCAGTTAATATTTTTCAGGTTCTACAAGGAAACGTACCACTTCTAGAGAAGGAAGAATAGTTATGCTGAGCCTATCTAATTTATTCTTAATTCTTCTGTACTAGGTCCATCACTGTATGAAAAATAAAACCTAAAATTCACAATTTTAAAACAGCTCATTTAGGATTATCACTGGAGATATAATAACAAAGCTAGGCAGTTAGCAAAAACAGTTCTCTACCTAGTATACTAACTGATCCCTATCTTCCACCCATGCTATTACCAATTTGGAAGCCATTAAGATTATTTATGTATGTATTTATTTATTTTTTGAGAGAAAATCTTTCTATTGCCCTGGCTAGAGTGCTGCAGTATCAACCCAGCTCACAGCAACCGCAAATTCCTTGGGTTCAAGTGATCCTCTTGCCTTAGCCTCCCAAGTAGCTGGGACTACAGGCACTGGGTCACAATGCCCAGCTAATTTTTTCTATTTTGCTCTTGCTCAGGCTGGTCTTGAACTCCTGAATTCAAGCAATCCTCCTGTCTTGGCCCCCCAGAGTGCCAGGATTATGGCTGTGAGCCACCACACCCAGCCGAGATCCTATATATATATGATCCATATACATATATATATACACACACATGCATATATATATGATCCTATATATGATGCATATATGTATACGATCCTATATGTATAGATGGATAGATACATGCACACACACATATATACACATATATATGTATACACATGTTTATGTATCTTTTACAGATGGAAATCATATTGTTACTTTACTGCTCAAACTTTTCCAATTGCTTTCCATTTTAACCAGCAAAAGCCAAAATTTTTATAATAGTTTACAAGGCCTGCAAGGATTACAAGGCTCTCTCTTGTTGCTCTGGCCACAGTGGTTTCTTTGTTCTTCCTTGAACATATCAGACACATTTCTCTGCCAGCTCTGTCTTGGTCAGGGGTCCTCAAACTACGGCCCGCAGGCCGCATGAGGTGGTGTTAATTGTATTTGTTCCCGTTTTGTTTTTTTTACTTCAAAAAGATATGTGCAGTGTGCATAGGAATTTGTTCATAGTTTTTTTTTTTTTTAAACCATAGTCCGGCCCTCCAACGGTCTGAGGGACAGTGAACTGGCCCCCTGTTTAAAAAGTTTGAGGACGCCTAGTCTTGGTTATCCCTTCTGCCTGGAATGTTTGTCTCCCAATGGCTCCTCCCTCTATGCCCTTCTTCAGGTCATTGTGTAAATGTCATCTTTTCAACTCTATTTAAAGTTGTAACCCGCCACCACCACCACATCTCATACCTCTTAGCTTGATTTATTTTTCCCCTTAGACTTACTATCTTCTATCAAGTCTAAATTTTAATTGTTTATTTGCTTTATTTCCTATCAGGTGTACAGAACTTGCCCTAATCCTTTGAACACATTAGAAGTTCAAATAAATATTCAGTGAATGAACTATTACATTACAATTTTTGCCCTAATTTCATCTGTTTTCAGTAATGTTAGAATCTTAGAGTTACCAATGAAAAGATGAATAAATGAGCTATCCAATACTGAGTGTCATATTTTCCCATAAATTATAACACATTAGAACCTTGGACATATTTGAAGAATATATTCAACAGAATGGATGACACAAGCACTTACGGCCTGAGGATGGGAGGAAGTCAGATGGTCCTCATGCTCAACAAATGCAGTTGAAGGGGAAAATTTGCTAGCTATAAGATAACAGCCTCCAGATATAGACTATCATGAATTTTAAAAACCTAAATTAGTATGAGTCTAATGGTTACTAACCTAATGTAAGCCTTGACTTATGAGAGAGAATGCTGTATGAAAGGGACCATTGTTGGGGACTTCATCACTTGCAGGCTGTAGACATTTCTTATTTTGACCTTTCTTGGATCATGGGTCATGAGTTGGAATAAAAAGCATTCATTAGCCAGATTACAATTTGTCATGAAATATTATTAGAGAATATTGGGCACTGAGCCTCCTGTGCTAATTTGTAACACAGTAACTGTACTACTTGATAAACTTATCCAATACCTGAGAATCTGCCATTGCTTTACGAACTTAGAAATAAGTCCTGGCCTCTTGCACTGCTGTTTACAGGAGATGCTGAAATCCAGTGAGGCCTATAACTTTAAGTGGTGCTTATATGGACCAATGAGAGATGAGAAGGAGGTTTGGCCACCTCAGCCACATCAAACCTAGTGATCAGCACAGTGACAGAAGTCAAAGCCCTCTCACCTGGTGCAGACTTATATCTGATTGTTCCACACAACTTACTCATTCCTTCAGCACTTTATTTCTTTGATTAAAAATTTATTGAAAACACACTTGTATAACCCCTAGACCTTCCTAAGGCAAAAAGTTGTATTTTTGATACAGAGGAAAAAGATCCATTGAGAGTAACCCTAGTAAGCTATGATGATATTTGAACTGGGATAGAGTAATAAAGATGGGAAGAGTGGAAGAAAGTGGAAGAATTCAGAAAACAGAAAATAAAATCAATAAGGCTTGCCAATTAATTGGCTATGAGGAAAGACTGGCATAACTGGAAGCTTAGTTATTTACCACGCTGATGAATACCAGACAAAGAACTGATTTGTGATGGAAAACTGAGTTGACTATTGACCGTATTGAGATTGATATGCAGTGAGATATCCACGTGGTTAAGTATAATGAACTGGAGATAGAAATGGAAGTAGTTGGGAGATAGGTGGTAATTGAAGCCATCATTCTGGCTAGATTGGACTCCATCAAAAGAATGGAGTCTAGACAATTTATTGAGTGAGAAAAGAAGAGATTGCCTTGAGGAACTCAAACATTTCAAGACTAGGTAAAGGAAATAGGAATGGAAATACATTAAAAATAAGTTATCAGAGAGAGAGGATGAAAACCAGTTAGCATGAGCCCACAGGTTAATGGAATGAATGAATGAAGAACAATGCTGAAGAGACAGTGCTGGATTCTTCTCTTATCAGGAGAACAAAGTGTTTCTAGCTGCAGACCTGGGTATTAGAGATGGTAAAGAGGCATCTGTGTCTGCTGGCAGCACTCATCCCTGCCTGCTGAAAGCAGATGTCCACTCCCCTCAGACCGAGAAACATGCATGCCCTCATTACCTACACACTCAGCCTCGAGTCTGGCTGGCCTATGCTGACTTCTTACTCAGGAGGTAGGCATTGCTGGTAACAACTGGCCTTAGTCGGCATACCATCATCACCACCTAAGGCAGTCTGCATGTTTTAGGCATTCTAGCTAGCTTATCAAGAAGGGACCTGGGTCATGGGAAATGGCATCATAGGCCAGTTACTTTGCTTACAAAGCATGAAAGCCAACCTTCATTTCCCACCTAAGACATATGTTCCCCACTCATGAGTGGAGGCTGAAGGAGTCCAGAGGGGTAAAAAAAGCAGTAGCGCTATGTCTAAAGCATTTAGAGGTGAATACCTATAACAGCATTCTCAGTGTTTACTGAGTATATGAACTACCTGGGGATCTTGTTAAGATGAAGATTCCAGTTCAGAACATCTGATGAGATTCCTGGGATTCTATATTTTCAACAAGCTCCCAAGGTGACGCCATGATTTTATGCCAAGAACCATACTTTTTAGCAGCTAGAGTTTAAATTATATTTGATGGCTAAAAAGCAGGAGAATGAAATAGCAGCAAGAGCAGAGACTAATCAAGAGTGAGGTGGGGATGCCATGTAAAATCCAGGTGACGCAGGTCCCCTTCACTTAGGGCTGAACACACACCCCATTTTCTGGGCCCAAATAGGCTCATAAACCAGTTTGATTAATGTTCCATCTAAGCCACCCCTCTTGGGGAGTGATAGATTGCCCCTAACAAGACCTCATTCCTACACAACGGCAGTTTTAAAATTCACTTCTGCCCACAGGCCTCTAGCACCAAATGGTTGTAACATATTCTAGACATACATTCCATTTCCCCAACCACCCTCACAGCCCCTGCCTGCAGGGTAGGGAAAGCTGCATATAAACAACCCCTAGGCAGAAGGCTGAAATGGGCTACCCACTCAGGACCCCCCTTTGCTATGCTGGAGCCTTTGTCTTGTTTCTCTTATCTATCAATAAAATCTATCCTTCAGCTCACCCAGGGTAGTCTGTGAATTCAGTCTTCCAATTTCTAAGACCAAGGACCTGGCAGAGATATTCTGGTAACACAGATTCAGAAACAGGTCTTCCAACAAGGGGTACAGATGGCTGTGACCAATTAATGTGTCTTGGACCTGGTTACTTCAAGGGCTCCACCACTGTGGACTTTGTGGCCCTTAGATGACTTTTAGTTTTCTGGATGCCCAAACACACTTACTCCATAACGGTTTGAAGCCTAATACATTTGTAAACACAGATAAAAAACAAAATACCATGGATCAGCAGTCTCCTTAGTTGTGATTTTGCTTTGGAATATAAAGAACATTCCGGGTGGTACAGGCAATAAAGAAATATTTATAGTAAGAAAATTGAATCTACTTAATTTTTGAAAGTTTAATTTTATAAGGTATATAATGTAACAAGTAATTGTTCTTTTTATGTGTAAGGGAACCTACAAGTATAGGATTTGGATCAGCATTTAAATTTTAAAGTAAAATGCAAACTCTACACCTATACAGTTTTGCCTTATGTAAAGCATGTTCAAAGTAAAAGTTGAAAAAAAAGACATGAAAAGTGAAGAAAAAAAAAGAGAGAGAAAGAGAGAACCAGAGAGTATATAATATAAATGGAAGCAGATAAGGAAAATTAAAAGAGGGATTTTTACAGGGGAAAAACAATTTCATTTTTATTGTGAAGACGTAAATGAATAAAAGAAGACTTTGAATGTGAAGATGATTAAAAAGACAAAATCATTAGCTAAAGATATTTACAAGTTTAGAGTCTTTCATTCTGATTGTAATTTTAATTAGCTGGACACTGGGGGGGAGAAAATGAAAGCCTACATCATCTACTTACTCTTTAAATTGCGTTCCACCTTAATTTTCTGCTCTTCAGTTCTTAATTTTCTCTATTTTTGTTCTGAGTAATCCGGTTATCAGGCTAAAGTGATTTTCCCTCAACCAGGTTTCAGCCATTGCTTTAGTTTTTCTTCTTTCAATAGCACAAACTCTCTACAGGTAACTTTTTTCAGTTCTTTGTCTATACAGCAGGGCGCTTTGCATACCCATGACAGTTAGATGACTAATAACAAAGGCTCCTATTTTGAAAATAATTATGCTCTATTTACACAGTTTTCCACAAAATTTACTCATAAAATTTATAAGGCAATAAAGCTTTAAAAAGCTGTAGTTTGACTATTCATTAAAACCACTTTTTCCCCCCTGTGGCCAAGCAAGTTGCTTGTTTCTGTGTGATTAAATAGAAGCCGAAAATTCAGTATTAGTTAATTAAGTTCACAATTTGTGTATATATGAATAAAATTTTGAAAAATGATATTGATATAAAACAAAACAATCTGTTTAGCGTAACCTACTTTTGAAAGATTTTATCTTTAAGATATTACCTGGCCTTTTAATGGGCTCTTTATTTTGCATTTGTTAAAGAAAACAAAATTAGCCATATATGTAACCATATATGTATCCCTCAGTTTGTCCTGTCTTCTAAAAGAAATTCACTCAAATAATATGAAGCAACAATGTTGAAGTGTCTTGAGGTCTGAGGATGAAAGGTGCTATTTAAATGGTGACAATTACCATTATTCTTCTGCCATGGATAAAAAGTTACAATTGGCTTTTAAATTACTGTAGATAATTTCATTTTGCTCCCCCATAAATCAGAAACAATTAGAGTATGGAGTTATCAGCACACAAAATATACGATCAAATTAGAATAACACATATACAGTAGTGCAGAGTATAAAAGGAATTAACCTAGTTATTAGACTCCCCCAATACAGCACTGCCTGCCAATCATAGCTATCCAGGATGGCATAGTTTAAGGAATAGTAAGAAAACTGCTGTACATCATTGTTGCCTTCTGTCTAAAATTCCAAATTTATTTGTACTTCTCTAAAGCATTCTTCCCCTTAAAATACAAATATTCCTTGAGATAGATGCTCCTTTGAACCTTATCGTTGTTGTATACTTTTAAAGATAATGAGCCCTATATACTTTCCAAATACAGACTTTGAGAAAAGAATAGAATAACAGAGAACAAATAAAAAGTTGAAAGAAGGAATTAGATGGGGCATTGAGGGTGGAAAAATATGCAGAAAATGAAATACAGAGAAAAATAGATCCAGTTCCTAATTTTGTTTGAATGTGATAATGAGTAGCATTATAATCATTAGACAGTGTTAGCCCAAGGAAGGCTATACAAGCCCCTTCTCTGCAAGTCTTCATATAGGATAGCTGGGTCTATGCAGAATGGTTCAGGTGTACCACTGAATATAACGTGATTGCATTGATTAATTGTTATACCCAGGATTCATTTCTTTTCGAAATGCATCATACCTGAAGGGTCTTCTTGTCTTCTTCACTGACGGACTTTCTTTTTTTATAATTTCGATATGCTATAACAGCACTGAGATTCCCCCCCCACCCCTTCTTGTCTTGCTAACCTTGCCTTGTATATTCAGTGTCTTCAGATTCTGGCATCAAAATCACCTAAAGTGAATTCTAAGTATATAGATTCCTGAGGCCCCATCCTTCACTGGGATCAAATAAACCCAAATTATGAACCTGCAGGGACCTACTATGATGAGGGAGAGACATATTTTAGGAGTTAGGAAGTCCAGCCAAGAGTGATGAGGTAGGGTATTTTCTAATAAGATGATACTGCTGTTACCTGCAAGGGGTCCCTACCAGGTGGATTGGTTCCTACCCAACTTGGGTTGGATCACACCTGGGGCTCGCTAGCACCCCCCACTCCATCTCCCCTAGCACTGTATTGTAATTGCTTATTTAGTTGGATAGCCTCTTCCTGACATTGGTGTTATCCGGCCATGTGTTGTGTTTCTTATTTACTCTGAAGTCTCCAGAATCTAGTAGAGTTTCTGACACATGGCAAATGCTCAAAGGATACTTAAGTAAAAAAAATAAATTAATAAAGTAGAGTTGGTTCAGTAAATTACAATTTTAAAAATGGGAAAAAAAAAGAAAAGGAATTTTCCTTGCCAGCAAAATGAAAGAGAGACAATAAAATAGTAACTAACAGTTATGAAATTCTTATTATGTGTTATAAATTGTTCTAAGTCCTTTAAATGCAATATTTAATCCATATAACTGTGTCAGTGGAATACTATTACTATTTTTCAAAATAAAGGAAGGCCCAGTAACTTGCTCAAAGTCCCATGTCTAGTAAGACAGAACTGGGACCAGAACCATGGCAGTGGGAGTCCTGACCCTGTGGTCTAAGCTAGTAGCATCACTCCACGTGAACCAGCACGATACGGGACCTGCCTTGGAAGCCACAGAGGATACTAAGTATTGGCTCCTGCTTTCAAGGGAGTTTACAAAAATTAACAACACACGTTTATCTGAATAATTTACTCATTTTTTCTCTGAAATTTAAGAGAAGAGAGAAAGAACAGAGGGAGACAGAGGAGAAAAGACAGAGGAAGGAAAGAAGGGAGGGAAGGAAAGGGGAAGAGGGAGAGAAGGAAGGAAGGAAAGCAGAAAGGAAACGACTCTAGTTTTTCATGAGCAGGTTTGTGATCTAATTTGTACCTGTTGGATTTTGTACCAGACAAGGAACAGAAAATGAAAATCTCTGAAACAAGCACTTAACCCACAATTTTCATTCACCATTCTTTGAGTATCAAAAAAGTTGAGAGCTGGTGTGATGGCTCACACCTGTAATCCTAGCACTCTGGGAGGGAGGCCGAGGCCAGTGGTTTGAGCTCTGGTGTTTAGGTGACCAGCTTGAGCAAGAGCAAGACCCCTCTCTACTAAAAATAGAAAAATTAGCCAAGCTTTGTGACAGGGGCCTGTAGTCCCAGCTAATCAGGAGGCTCAGGCAAGAGAATCTCAGGGTGACAGAGTGAGCTTCTGTCTCAAACAAGCAAACAAAAAAATTAAAAAAAAAAAGAAGTTGTGAATTATTCTCTATAATAAAAATGAATTTTTCCTTTGAAAATAACATAAAAGAAATATTTTTTGCCATCAAAAATAGCCAATACCTCTTTTATCTATGTATAATATGTATGTAAATTTATCCATATGTGAAATATATGATTAATTTTTTTCTTAGACTAATGTCACGCTACCAATTTCAACATTACCATCATAGCATTCACACATATTTTAAAACTATCCAGTGATGTGGGATGAAGTAGCTAATTCATTTTTACTGATGATCATAAAACCTTAAAAGAATTTAGTTTTATCAAGCTTCTAAACAAAAATAGGAAAATATAAGGTAAAAAGAGAGATAACTTTTGACTTAGAAAAAGAAGGGTTCAGGTGCAGGATAAAGCATATCAAAGGCATATGAAATGCTATCACTTTGAAAAATAATAAAAGAATAACAAGTTTAGAAAATTAACTGTCAAATTACATTTTTTAAAGAGGGGCAGTTAAAATGTTGATGAACAAATATAAGATGATGACTCAGGGGCACTAAAAATACAAAATGTGTGGGTTCTACAAGATAATACACTAAGTACTGGGAGTTTCACTTTATAACCCATTGTGATTAAACAGCATACTGCTGAAAATGCAGATGTGATACTAGCATAGTAAAATCAGCTTTTTAAAGATGCTTCTAATTAAATCATGAAAAATCAAAAAGAAAATGTTGAGAAAAGCCATTTTGAAGATTTTATTAATGGTGCATTCATGGAGAAGGCTTTATTAGATTTAAACTAACAAATGCTAATGCTCGTATACAAAATGATAGATAAGCATTTTCCCCCTAAAAAGTTCTTTCTTTCAGAGTGAAAAGATTTTTGTAATATAAGCATACCCTTTGATTCAGTTGGTTCTAGTAATGAGGTATTTTGATATATGAGTTAATGATGCTTTAATTAATCCACCTGTGTATATGTTTAGATGTGTAGATTGTTGCCATATCTCACTCAGAATTCTACTCCTAAATAGAGGGCTCCTTTTAATATCCAAATTGTTTTTCTGAGAAGTCTGAAGGTCATTGGCTTTACTGGATATTAATATAAAAACATCAAGTGTAAATTGTTCCATTGTAGAAGCTCTTGTTAAATGCTTTCTAAGAAAACCCAGGGAAGACCTAATTTAGGATTAATCCATGACATATAGTAATAATTTTGGGATCAATCCATGAAATATAGAAATAATTTGTATGTTCAGGCCCCTTATATAAATTTCAGAAGGTGACAAATAAATTTCTTGTTTTAAACAGTTTTACCTCCTCGTTGTTCACTATCCTTCAGCACTCAGCTCAAGACTCATCATGCCTGGGAAACTTTTCTTAACCCCTTTCTTCCTCTCTTGGCTCTTATGTGGTCCCTTGTCTGCCTGCAGACAGCTCACTCTTTACAAAACTATAATTCCTCATGGGTAATATAAAATCTAAAAATCTCTGAAAACCAAAAGCCTTTTAGTGTTTGGTGCAAATGTATTTGGGGGTAAGACCTACCTATGAAGTCCTTTGCAGAAATAGTAAGGTGTTTAATTATAAGAATGCCTCCCCAGACCATATAAGGTTAGAATAACATATGGCATATTCCCAAAACAGTCATTCCTCAGTCTCCGTGGGAGATTTGTTCCAGAACTCCCCATACCAAAATCTTTGTATGTTCAAGCCCCTTATATAAAATGGTGTAGTATTTGAACACAACCTACTAATATCATCTCATATACTTTAAAACATCTCTGGATCATTTATAATACCGACTATAATACAAATGCTCTGTAAGCAGTTATTATACTGCATTTTTATTTGTTTTATTTTTATTGTTATTGTTGTATTGTTACTTTTATTTTTTTTAACTGTTCAAGTATTTTCCATCTGCAGTTGGTTGAATCCATGGGTGCAGAACCCATAGATATGAAAGGCTAGACTTATTACTTTTCTAAAATCTGAGGAATTTTGAATTATTATTGTGATTTTTTTTTTTTTGAGATAGAGTCTCAGTCTACCTGGGGTTGAAGGCCACGGAGTTATAGTTCACAGCAACCCCAAACTCTTGGGCTCAAGAGATCCTCCTGCCTCAGTCTCCTGAGAAGCTGAGACTACGGGTGCCTACCACAACACGCGGCTACTTTTAGAGACAGGTTCTCCCTCTTGCTTAGGCTGGTCTTGAACTCATGAGCTCAAGCAATCCACTTGCCTCAGCTTCCCAGAGTGCTAGGATTACAAGTATGAGCCACCACACCTGGTCTGAATTTTGAATTAATTATATCTGGCCCCAAGGGATTTGAGTTAGCAATTGTGGGTTTATATTAGTACATCATATCATACTTTGGTTAATTGTCTGGGAATTCCTGTGGCCAAGTATTGTGTTTTATTCCTCTTTGTAGAGTAATAATGGTTTGATTAGAACTAAGGAGTTTCCTGGGATGCAGGCCTTTCAGTGCTAAAATCAGATAAGTCCCAGGCAAACAAGGACCTTTGATTCTCAGCCCCTAGTACAGTATCAATCATGTACTGGATATTCAAAATAATTTTGTTAAATAACTGAATAAATTAACAAATGAATGAATGAGTTAATGAATGTTCTTCAAGTATTCCAGTCAGTAATAAGAAGTCTGAAAATATGGAAATGTGTGAATATTAAAAATGGATGGCCTTTTTTAAAAATCTGGTGCAGGACCTGTTTGCTCAGACTCTTCTTTGTGCCTCTGTGTCTTCCTTCCTTCCCTCTGGCTATCGTAAAACAAAGCAGGCCATTTTTGTGTTGTTTGCATAGTCTGCATTCTCCCATGTATTTGTTAACTAATAGCAGTTCTTTGTTTAACCATCATATTTTAATTTTCATGCTGGGCGGCTGCAGTGGCTCACACATGTAATCCTGGCACTCTGGGAGGTTGAGGTTGATTGCTTGTGCTCAGGAGTTGGAGACCAGCCTGAGCAAGAGTAAGACCCTGGCTTTACTAAAAATAGAAAAATTAGCCAGGCATTGAGAAAGGTGTCTATAGTCCTGAAAGAGGATACCTGAGAGGGTTGAGGTATAGGAGAACAGGTCTTCTCAAGGAGACCACAAGGATACACCTGCAGAGTCCTCTCTACTGTGACTCAGCTCTTGGGAATTTGTAAACTTAACTGCCTGACACTTGGAAATTTCCAAGTTCTGTGAAATCCTGTAGTTCTGTAGAGGTTGGAATAGCATCACCTGCATGATTCAAACTGGCCAATGAGAAGGGTACCTGTGGGGTGGCTGTCAATAAAAAGGGAAAGACCAAGCGAGTTGGAGAGCGCTGCCATTTGGAATTCTTCTATGCCATTAGCTCCCAGCTGGCAAATAAAGCCCTTCCTCTTATAAACATGGTGTTTGAGCGCTCTTTCTCTCCATTGGGCTTTGTCTTCCTGCAACAGTCCCCAGCTACTCAGTAGGCTGAATGAGGCAAGAGATACAAACTCTTGATCCCAGGAGTTTGAGTTTGCTGTGAGCTAGGCTGATGTCATGGCACTCTACCAAGGGCAACAGAGTGAGATTCTGCCTCAAAGAAATATTTCTTTCGTAAATTTGTATCAGTTGTTTTTCTTGAGTTCTGACTGACCCTTTTTAAATAGCATTCTGAAATATTTGAGAAGTACTATTATAGATTATATTTTTTCTTATTTTGTTCTCTTCAACCTAAATTCCGTCCTTCTTTGATTCTCATTTATTTCTGTTTGTATTTCTTGAACATTCTCTTTCATATATGCCTTACTCAATGCCAAGCGATTTCTTCTCATCTATGTACCAATGTAAGAATATGACATAAAAAATAAATGCCTATGTGCTCCGTGTACATGAGCAGAGTTTATCTAGTGGCTTTCTGAGCTAGGGTGAGAAGGGTGGGAGCCAGCCACCATGCTGGGAAGATTCTGCTGTGGGACAGCTTTATCACATTCCTGCATTCTTCTAAGGAAGGATGATTTTTTTTCTTTTTAACCTGGACAATAAAATACTGACTTGAGAAGATTCCACATGCCTGTTCATGTATATGTATATGGAGAAGCCACTGAAATGGGGGTAGAGAGAGACAGCGTGACTGAATTCTGTGTCCACCCTGTCTATGACTCCCTTTCTTTCCAGCCCCATGCCTCAACTCCTAGAGTTTCAGAGTCCAGATTCCCCTTGGGGCTCAGGAGGGCAGATCAGTCAGCTCATTCTATATGTTCTAATTAATGTTCCTTTTGGTACATTATTGCCCAAACTATTTGTTTTTTTCTTAGATTGAGATCTTTGTATTTTTAATTTATTTATATAAAGGCCTTCTAAAATTAAGGAATTAACACATTTAAATTCCTATATGAGCTGAGCACCATGGCTGATGCCTATAATCCTAATACTCTGAGATGCCAAGGCTGGCCAATCTCCTGAACTCAGGAATTTAAGACCAGCCTGAGCAAGAGTGAGATCCCATCTCTAAAAATAGCTGGGCATTGTGGCAGGCACCTGTAGTACCAGCTACTCAGGAGGCTAAAGCAAGAGGATCACTTAAGCCCAAGAGTTTGAGGTTGCTATGATCTATGACGCCATACCTCTTTACCAAGGGCAACAAAGTGAGACTCCGTTTCAAAAAAAAAAAAAATTCACATATGATACAGATATTGCCTTAATAGTCTTTTTTTTTTTGGTTTCTTTTATGTAAAAGAAGTTTTAAATTTTATGTGGTCATCTCTCAGTCTTTCCTATGCATATTTTTATTCTATTGCATTATATTTGGAAAATTTTATTTCAGATATTTGCTACTGGTGAATTATATGTTACAGTGGGAAAGTCAAAGTTGATCCTATTCTGACATTGTCAAACAATTATGTAAAAACTAGCCTCCCCCCATTGAATTGGGAATCCCTTTTCATATATTAATTATTATACATCATCGATTCTGTTTTTCTGATCCTTTAACCTATCTGTCTACTTTATACCAGAACTTTACTGTTTTAATTAGTATAGAATAATGTTTTCATTTATAGTAAGTCTCAAATTTTTTCACCATACTTCTTTTTACCCAGAAGTTTAAAACATGCTTTTGCCCAGAGAATTCTGAGAAAAGTCATACTACTTTTGGGTGGTCTAATTTTTAATATTTTGGAATTCTAAAGTATTAATTTTTGTTTTAACTTTTTAAGATCCTATTTATTTTAGCCAAGTTGCTCTGTTGCAGATTAATAGTGCTATGTTAAAATATAACTGTGTTTCTGTCAATATCCTTTTGGTTCTATAACAGTTTTTTCCCTAGGTATTTTGTCTTTCTGGGTCTGTTACTTGGCACTTAGTATCAGTTCCCACATAAGGACTGGCCTGGGGGAGGCCAAAATCCATCTGTGGAGTGGAGTCACAGGGCGTTCAGGAAGAGCACAATCATTGCTCTTTGGAAGATTCTTTGATGAGAGAATTGCATTGCCAAGGTAGATGCCAAGGCTGTTAGAATAAAAAAAGGCTTAATGCCAGATAGCCAAAGAAAAGCCAGGGAGGAAATAGCAGATGGGCATGGGGACGTAGTGCGTCAAAAGAATAAACAGCTGGAATGAGAGTTGGGTTTGGGTTGTGGAAGTGAAGGGGAGGATGAGAAATTTGAGTAGCTTCTAGAAGTATAGAGTAGTAGCAAGAAGACTTCAGCAAGAGGCCAGGAAGAAGTAACCCTGAGCTGGCTCAGAGTTAATCTATTTGGGCTGCCCAAACAGAATACCATAGACAGGGTAGTTTATAAAAAATGGAAATTTACCTCTCACAATTCTGGGGGCTGGGAAGCCCAAGATAAAGGCCCCAGCAGATTCTCTTTCTAATTATGGTGGTGACTTCTTGTTGTGTCCTCACATGGTAGAAAGAAAAAACTGCACCCTACTGAACCCCCAAAAGGACACTAATTTTGATCATGAGGGCTCCACCCTCATGACCCAGTCACCCCTCCACGCCTGACTTCCCAATGCCATCACACCGGGCATCAGGTTTCAGCACAGAAATTTTAAGGGAACGCGAACAATCAGACCATAGCATTGCTCAGCCAAGAAGCAGAACTCTGTAAGAAAAGCGGGACTCAACTACTCTCTTATATGAATTTGGGTCATTTAGAGTAAAAATGGAAAAAAAGGGCAAAAGGGAGGAAAAATTTCACTTTAATTGAAACTTATAAATTGCCTTCTGTTTGAAAGTGTCACCTTTACATCCTTTTGCTTAAGTTTGTTTTGTCTATGTCCCTTTTACTTTATGTTTGACCCATCTGTATTATTTTGTTTAAACCATATCTTTTTGTAATCAGAAAATTGTTGGATGAAAAATTCCAACTTGGGAGTCTTTATTTTTTTTGTTGAATTGAAGCTGGATACACATAGGATTGTGGTAGAGATGTCTGGCTGTTCACTAAGGAAAATGTGCTCCCTTCCATAACATAAAAGTCATTGTTGGAAAAGGCTACTCAGCCAGGGACTGGGACTGAATCTCTGCAGTGATTCAATGTGTAAGTATGAGCAGAGGTGAGTGAAGTGGGCATATTTTCATCATAGGTCCTATATAGCCCCTGCTCTGGCTGTATACAAATGCTCAAGCTGACTTTTTTTTGAGTCAAAGTCTCTTTTGCCCAGGCTAAAATGCAGTGGTGTCATCATAGCTCACTGCAGCCTTAAATTCCTGGGCTCAAGTGATCCTCCTGCCTCAGCCTCCTAAGTCATTCGTACTACAGATGTATGCCATCATATTCTGCTAATTAAAATTTTATTTTTATTTTACCCAGGCTGGTTCCAAAGTCCTAGCCTCAAGCAATCCTCCTAACTCGGGCTTCCAAAGGGATGGGATTACAGACATAAGCCCCCAGGCTGGTCCCAGGCTGACATGTGAAACTGAAGATGATCAAACCCTGGCATCTAACTCACTGACCTGGTCCAGAACCCTTACATCCCTCATGCTAATATACACATTATATTAGGTTGTTTTATGAGCAAAATCTAGACTTTTATTGTACAAAAGTTCTGAAATCTTAGAAATTATGGCATCTAGTGTTATCCTAACTTACATGAATGTTTAGCTTTTTCTATTTTTATGTTTCTTTGCTGTTTATTTCTCAATTGTAGTTTATTGGCAAAAGCTCCTTTGCCAATATTTTGCATTCTGTATTCTGTTGTACATATATCAATGATTTGTGAAATAAGCATTTCTTTTTTTATCAGGCTTTAGGTCATATTACAAGCCCATAGTGATCAAAACAGCATGGTATACACTATGATTTAACAATTAAAAAATATAAATAAAAAAACAGCATGGTATTGGCACAAAAATAGACATAGACATTTGGAACAGAATAGAAAACCACCAGATGAAACTAATATCTTACAGCCACCTGATCTTAGATAAACCAAACAAGAGCACAGACTGGGGAAAAGAGTCCCTGTTCAATAAATGGTGCTGGGAGAACTGGATAACCACATGTAAAAGACTGAAACAGGACCTGCCCCTTTCACCACTTACAACAATTGATTTGAATAAGCATGTTTAAACTATACTATTTGTCTTACAGCTAATCCTAAATTTATCTTATTAGAAAAACTAATGAATGATGACTCTGTCTCAGGGAGATAAACAACTGAAATTCTTTCCTTTTTATTGGCTTTTGCTAATATAATATTGAGTCACAAATACCATCATTTTTTAAAAGTTTTATTTCTTTGATTTTTTAATTCAATTTTTAGCCATTATGACAGTAACAACCATTTCCTGATTAATTTTCTTTTCTCTACTTATTATTATACCTTGCATGGATTTTGTTCTTATATACCTTTTCTGATATAATCTATTGTTGATTTATTTTTCAGTGATAAGAGGGCACCTTTAAGTAACTTTTTAGAAATCATGCATGGCTGATATATTTTCTCTGGCCTTTGGTACCTGAGAATGTCTTCTCATTGCCTTACACATGAACAACTTGATTATGTAATTGTTAGACGATTACCTTTCCCCTAAAAGTTCTTTAGAAACTCCCCTGATTGTATTTTGATATTTATTTTTGAAGAAGACATCTAATCCTAATTACTTCCAAAGCAAATGTATATCTGTATGTGAGTGCATGTTTGTGCTGACTGCTTATAAACTTACTTTGTCAATCAAGAAATTTAAAGTTTTACCGGGCTAGGTCTAGAGGTTGCTGTTACATGTCTAGCCTTGACAATCTCTGTGTTTAGACTCATTTTTAGATCTTGAAGATTTTTTTTGTTATCTCTTTGCTTATTGTTTGAGCTGTTTACCCTGCTCTTTATAACTTTAAATTCTTCTTTTTCTTTCTTTCTTTTTTTTTTTTTTTGGTGTGTGTGAGACAGAGTCTCACTTTATTGCCCTCAGTAGAGTGCTGTGGTGTCATAACTCACAGCAACCTCAAACTCTTGGGCTCAAGTGATCCTCTTGCTTTAGTTTTTCATTTTTAGTAGAGACAGGGTCTTACTCTTGCTCAGGCTGGTATCAAACTCGTGAACTCAAGCAATCTACCTGTCTCAGCCTCCCTGCGCCTGGCAAGGTTAGCCTTTGTATCATTGATTCGAGTGTTTTAGTCTTATGCCTTACTCTTTTTATGCTTGTGTCTAGTAAAGCAAATTTAATTTTGCTCAATGTGGTTTTCATTTTTGTCTACTTTGTACTCAACTTGTCTTGCTAATCTTGAGATGGTGGGTCAGGGTGGCTTGGTACAGCCTGGCAAGGATGACAGTTTAGGGCTTTCCGCTTGGCCTTTCCTGATGGGGATGTGAGGGTAGGAGTTGCAGGGTTGGGTTTTTTTAATGATGTTTGCTGAAGTAGAGTAGTTATTGTCTACTAAGCTATACATGTATGAGACATAAAGAAAACCCAGCGAACTCACCACCGTGCCATTGTTTGGAGCCCAAGGTTCCTGACCCGTCTTCCTTCGTCTCTGAATTGTTCTGCCTTCCCTGAACCTTTACAGGGCTTTTTGATTTATATATGTATAATGTCCAGGGACTGTAACTATACGAAGAGGAATAGGGAAAAGTGCATCTACTCCATCATTTCAGAAAGCAGAATTCTTTAGCCGAAAATTTAAAGATAAGTTGTGAATAATGGAAAGCAATGAAATGTCTATACTTTTCCCCATTCTGTAGTCAAATCATCATAACTTGCATTTTCAAAGAATGGCCCTTGTTTCGTGTGCTCTACCTTTACTAGTCAGGTGCCCAGGGAAAACCAGGTCACCTCCACAAAGTGTGGTCAATCCACACAGTCTTAGAATATTTGATATTTTAATGCTATAGTTAATTTCAGAATCCTTTTTACTGATTTCCCCACATTATAGCTTTTGACTCATTTGTCTTTCAAAGGACTAGTAAACCTTAATTTGCTTTAGCTGCTTTGAATGGAATTTTATTGTTTCCCACCACTGCCTTTCAACTCATGCAATTTGAAAACTAAATGCAAACTGTAAAACTCAATCAATCTGGTAGTATTCTTTTAATATCAATTTTTATATAATTAGCCCCCAAACTGTGTTCCATTACTAACAATTAATCTTATGCACTTTGAGGGACAACACTAATTTCACACTTAGCAGCATTTAAAAGAAAGGTGGTATGAATACCACAGGGGAAAAGGCCCTCCCTAAGGAGTTATGCTTTATTATCACTGAGGAGGGAATGAAAATGCTTTCCCATTGCAACCCACTGCAGGGGCCACATTCTCTTCAACTCTGGGCCAGTCGAATTGGGTAACAAACACGCAAGAAAATCACACACACTTTAATTACAGTTATCAGTGAGACGGCCAGCCTTTCAAAAAAGATTCTTTCTGCATTTTCTGTATTCTTTTGACAATTTTCTTGAGTTGGTATTTTTATCAATGCTATATGGTTAATTGCTCTATTAAGGCTGACTGTGAGAAGTCAAACCATGGAACCATAATAGGACAAAGAATGAGGGCAACAACAGCAGAAAGTGAAAAATTGAGGAAAACTTATCAGAGGAGAAATGCTTAGAAATGAAGAATTCTGCTAAACAGAATGCATTTAGCCATTAGGCATTTAATCAGGGCTTAATACATGTATACTATTGCATCATTTTAAAAAATACATTACTGACTTTATTTTGTTAATAGTATAAATTTCTAATGGACAAATTTCACAATATCTTATTGGTGGGGCGTTGCCTGTAGCTCAAGGAGTAGGGCACCAGCCCCATATACCGGAGGTGGTGGGTTCAAACCCGGCCCCAGGCCAAAAGCTGCAAAAAAATAAAAAATACTATTGGTGACTTGTAAATACATAATTCCCCTGATACTTGTTATCAAAAGTTGATATCATCATGTCTGAATCACATGAAAGTAATTTTTAAAATATGATTTTAATTCAAGGTCAACTATTAAGAATAAACCAAGGCTTAAACCATCTCTTACTGTCAAAAATATAATGAATACATGTTAGATGGTATGCCTGGTGTTTAGCAAAAGGTGCACACATATCTATTTACTTTGGTACTTCATGACTTTGACCTTTTGGGTGCTTCTTGCTAGTAATTGGTTGATGAAGAGTTGTAGCCAATTTTAATATTTGTAATTCATACTCAGATATGCAAATTATGAGCACATTATAAATTTTTAAAATTATAGGAACAATTTATAGTGCAAAGTGGCACTGCTCCAGGGGCTAAGCAGTGGCCTGGGAACTCAGAGCTCTGCATTTTAATTTTGATTAACTCTCTGTGTGACCATAGGCCTAGTACCTTAATCTCCCTATAACTTGTATTACTTATACATAATATGAATGCAACAATTTTATTCCTCTAGTTAAAGTGAAGAATAACTGTGAAGTAGAGAGTGGTTTAAAACTAAAGAGTGAGATATATATATATGTGTGTATATATATATATACACACAACACAAAAGACCAATATAAGGCTGATGATTTTATGGGTTTAATAAACATTAAGCATTGTGTCATTCACACAAAGATAAGACAAATGGCCCACTATGAGAACTATGGAAATTACTATATCCCAACATAGAAATTATTAAAATGCATGTAACATAAGAAATAAAAATTTATAATAGCTGTCAGACTTACATGGCTATTCGTTATTAAAAGGAGCTTTTTCCCTTATTCTGTTTTCTTCAATGCTGTATACATCTTTTAAATGTATAGTAGTGCATTTTTAAATGCTTTACTAGGTACACTCTTTAAAGGTAGCCTTTTTTCCTCTCTCTCTAACAATGCCTAGCTTTCTATGAGTCATTTAAACTTTACACCAGGAAAACTAAAATAATACAAAGGATTTCAGCTTAAAAGTAGGACATTACAAAAAAACACACAAATTCACAGTAATTCATAGCAAGCATAAATCTGTATTTTTAAACTCACCTACTTGTCCTATCTATTAAATGATATACTGTATCCTGAGAACCACAAAACACATAGGTGCGACTGATGAGTTAGTGATGGGATCTGGGCCTCTTTACTTTTCCATATATCAAGACATCCGCCTTTTTAGCTTAATAAATAGCGCTGCAACATTGAATTTCAGCAGGGAGGCCATTCTCCAGTTGTGTTGCAATACAATTTTGAGTCCTAGTGTCTTCCTAAGCCTCCCTTGCCTAGTGAAGCCAATATTTAGAAAGCTCTAGCAAACTAACACCTGCTAGACATAAATCACACACAGAAATCTACAACTGGACAAGCTCAGGAAGATATAATAGATCAAATCCACGAAGAAACTCACAACAAATTAGGAAAATCTTAAACTTAATCCTATAACCTGACAGGCAGTCAGCAGACTGACTTATGGAGATCTGTAAGGTGGGAATTAGACTGAATGCCAGATGGCTTCTAGAAGTCAAATTAGGAAAAAAAAAAAAAAAAAGGAATAAACTACCTCTGATCATAAGCAGGGGGAGGGAGGCTGACAAGGAAAATGTAGTAACAAAGTAACCCAAGGATGAACTAATATTTTACACTATATTCTCTTTCCTTTGTTTCTCCCAGCCAGCTTGACAGAAAATAGAAATGTTCAACTAGTCACAAGCCTAATACTGGATGCCAGTTTGAACAGGTGCAAAAACAAAGAACAGAACACTTCCATTTGGAACAACTCTTTACATAGTCCCTAATATGCTTTGTGGGAACTCACCTACAAGGTTTCTTATTGCTCTTTCCCTGATCAGGAGATCAATTTGCTGAATACATAGCATATTCCCTTAGTCCTTGGAAAGGATTAAATAGAGGAATGACCAATTAGTTTATTCCAGTGGTCCATCATCGTGAGATGATACAAGTGCTGGAATTCTGAGATCACACTGGTTGGAAGGAAATGTTACCTGGCACCATTTCAACACAATTGTAAAGTGCAACAACATTCTTCTACTAGTGAAAGAAGTTGGAAATTAGCACTGCCAATTATCAATGCTAAATGTATGTCCAATCAGTACTGAGGCCTCAAATAAACCTGCAGCTCATGCCATGCAGTCAGTTGGTAAATTGGATGCAGGCGGACAGAGGAACACACTATCCCTCCTCTGTAGGTGGTCTCTGTTTCATTAGGTTTCCAATTGATGTTGCTGCACAGTAATCCAAAAATGTGTGATGGGAGCATCACTCTCATTTTTTATTAACACCCCTTCGCAAATGTATCGGAGGCAGGTACAAAACAAAGGTTTTGCCAGGCTTACTTTTATCCTCTTGGAGGCTATTTCTTATCCAGCCCCGCCGCTGGGTGCTTTGCTTCTGCTAGTTTAGAGTCACCGTAGTGACTCATCACTGTTTGATATGATCAACATCCTTCAGGGTGTTGTGGAAAGCATGGGAGAGCTGCTAGTCTTTAAAAGACAAGTGATTTAGGAAAGTAAGCTTATTTATAATAATGAATAGTAACATGACCACTGAAGTCAGGTGGGAAAAGAAAAAAAATAGAGATGGTGACTATTGTTTCAGGAAATCTGCCAGAAATTTGTAAAGCATGGAATTTTTTGAGAGCTCTGAGGTCATCTGGACAGAATTCTTCATTTTCATTTCATAAATGGAGGAATTGTGGCTCAAACTGGCTCCGGCTGTCCCAAAGCTATGCCATAATTAGCAACAGCTAAGGCTGGAAGGCAGGGCCTGTGTGCTGTGCTCTATTCAGGATACTATGTTCAATCCATAATAGGTGGGTGTGGATAGCCACCAAGAACTATGTAGTGCACATCCTGTGATTCCTCAGGCTCATATCATAGCCTAGCTTTTATTTATACAGTTACATCAAGTTATTATCTAAAATATTCGCTAGTTTGTAGCTTTTGGAGACATCATTCAGCATTATGCTATGAGTAACATAACAGTGTTAATTTCCTCATATAAAATGTTACATGTGTCTGGTAGTTTTCCTGAGATAATAGGCATCCTCTCATTTTTTATTGTATTACCTAGCTTCAGTATCCATGTTACTAGAGGTCTGAAAGCCTGTCCTGAATCCCTAGGTAGTGAGGGGAATAGTGTCACGATGCCTTGACTGTATCCAGAAGCTTCACCCCCAAGGTAAGCGATAGACACCTCTCAGCCTCTTTTGCCTGCTGCTTCCAGAGAAATGGCTGCTTCCTGCATTCCTGGCAATTGTGCTCTGTCTATGCAACTGGACTCTGGTTGCAGGGCTTTCTGGTTTAATGACAGAGCGCCAGTGCACTGGGTTTAACCCACTGAACTCCACTGAACACAATCTCCACACAGACTTTGTCTGCATGGGTCCCATGTTTTTCTCTTCTGCTCTTGTTGAACCACATCTTTATTCCCTGTGCTCCTGGGAGTTTCTTGCTCTAGTAAGTGGAGAATCACGCCTCAGTTATAGGTTTGACACACACTCAGGATGGGGAATCATGGCATTACTTTTTGCTCCCAAGTATTTTTCTAGCTAGTTCAAAAAATAATAACACTCATTCCAGAATATGAATCTCAAGGAAAAGAATGACTGATTCTAAAGTACTTAAACTCATCAAGAGAATTTATGTTTTATATGCGTCAATACAGACACTTTATATGTGTGTATATATCTCACAGAGTCTGCTCAAAGTCTCCAGTTGATGTTTTATGTCTTTCTTTACCACATCAGTAAATTGGTACTACCTGGCACGGTTCACCTTAGATTTTAAGAGCATCTAATCCTCATCACTGAAAAGAGGGTTATATAGGTAAAAGTAATAGATAAAGGGGGAAAAAGGTGACATATTTTGGTATTTATCATTATGCCACCTTTTTTAGAATTTCATATTAAGATGGGGGTACATACTATGATACTTTGTTTGATTTCATACTTGTATATTTTTCAATGTACCTTATTGGAATAATATATATTAACTGCATCAGGATAATGTTTAAAGAAAGTTACTCTGATTATATGTTTGGTGGAATAAAACAAAGTGTGCACAGTATGAACAAAACCCACTACTCTTATTAATGGGTTTCTCTACCAGCCTCAGAGTCACTTGGAAAGTAGCCAGGCCTAAAACAAGTATTTGTAAAATTTGACATCCATATTACTTATGATGTCAGAAATAATAAAAACTTCATTGAGAAAATTGAATTTTTTTTTTTTGAGACAGAGTCTCACTTTGTTGTCCAAGCTAGAGGGCTGTGGTGTCATATCTCACAGCAACCTCAAACTCCTAGGTTCAAGAGATCCTCTTGCCCCAGCCTCCCAAGTAGTTGGCACTATAGGTGACCACCAAAACACTGGGCAAGTTTTTCTATTTTCATAGAGATGGGGTCTCACTCTTACTCAGGCTGGTCCACACACCTCAGCCTCCCAGAGTGGTAGGATTACAGGCACGAATCGCTGCACTCTGCCAAGAAAATGATATTTGGAATTTAAATATTGGAATAGTGGAATTTTAGGCACAGCTATGTTGTAACAAGAAAACCTGTATCATTTGCTGTGTATATGAAGTATGTTCCTTGTGGCAATGACAAAATAAGAAAAGAAATACATTTAAAAATGGCAAATTAGAGTATCAGCACATGTAAGGCTACATACAAATAATGGAAAACGCAACTCAAGAATGTGTAAGTAAGAAAATGATTGATTGCCCCAGTGGAGAAATCAAGAGGAAGGGCAAACTTCAGGGCTACTTCATCCAGAGACTTCATTCCACAAGCGCTTTCCTGCCCCTCTCGACAACTCTCTCTGTGGGTTACAGTTAGGGCCTCCCCGCAAGGCTGCTTCCCCCAACCCAAGATGAAGGCTTCCAGCTTCAGTGGGGCTTCCATGCTTTTTCAATTTATGGGAGAAAAGTTTTCAAGCCAGTGGATGGGACTCTCCTGAAAGTGAGAGTAGGGTTAACTTTGCCCAAAAATATGGATTATGCAGGGAAGCAATAGATACAAACCCCTTCTCCACCTACAAACACAGATTCTGATTTCCGAAAGAATGGGAGAATCTGGGAAGATAGCCAATATTTGTGCATGATAAAATTAAAATGTTCAGATTAGACTTGATATATAACAGTGAAATGTATTAGCCCAGCACCCATCATTTTATTTAGGGAAATGATAAGAAAATTTAAAACCTTAAATCTTAGCATATCAAAGGAGTTCCATCACAGTATTAATAACAAGAGATAGATAAATTGAACTTCACAAAACAAAGTTGGGAGAAATGTAGAGTCACACTTTTATTAACAATAATATTAAGGAAACCTCTGAAATACTTTGTATGTGTTGCTGTTGTCAAGATCTTCACACCTAATAACGTGTCTCACTGTTTTTTTTCTTTTCTTCTTTTTAGGCCATGAAAAAAAAAAAAGGAAAGTCTCTCAAGGACTAACAATCAGAGCTGCCTGGTGGACAAGGGATGTTTTGGTTGCATGAAGACCTTGAAGCAAGGATTCTAAATCAAAGATTCAGGGGCAATCTGAGTTTGCATTTAAGATCCTTCTGCCTGTAGCAGTAGCTTATATGTTATATTCAATTGATGTAGAAGTGCTGTGAAGAGACATTCTATTACAACCCCTGATGACATTCGCATTGTGTATTTCATAATTTAATTGTAGATAGAAAGTTGGTCTATATGAGTCAAATTATGATTCTTCCTTAAAAGCAAAATTTGAAAATTCACTTTACATAATTGACTTACAGGTATTTACTGCATATGTGTTTCATATCTAGCAATGAACAAGGTGTTGTAAAATAAAACATACAGAAAACTACATTTCTTTTCACAGGCTGATTGTTTCCGATTTTAAGTAAAAAACATGATGTGAATCCCTGAACAGTTGCTAAATTTATATTGAGAGTATTATTATTTTGACATCATGATTTTACCAAAATAGATCAAAGCTGTGAGAAAATGTCAGAAAGAAAGAATTAAATAACCATACTCTTCCCATCTCAACAAAAGATAATTGATTTGGCTTAAACCTGTAGAAAATAAGTCCTCTGGAGTTTGCATTTCCAAAAAGTTGCAGTTGGCTTTGCATGTAGTGGCTACATTCTTTTATAAAATGTACTTCTGTGTTCAAAGTCAGTAGCTAGGGCAAAGCAAATTTCTCCTTCAGCCAAACAAAAGTTCAATGATAAGAAAGAAAATAGAAGGAATATCAGAGTATTCTTCTCTCTTTGTGCTTAGGGAATGCATGTGCGTTTCTACAGCAAAGGATAAAATTAAAGGGAAACATTCTCCTCAAGAATCTTTCTTTGAATTTTATAGGTAGACTTAGAAAACAATGTCACTAGCATTATTTATTCTGAATAATACTTTTCAGTCTGGTGGCATCATTTTTTCAGGCTTTATTTTGGGGGGTAGGGCTACTAATTGAAGTAAAACTTTAAAAAGAAAAAATAATGATCACAGTGACACATATGCTTCTGAACTAAATTTTTTCTTTGTGTGGTCAGATATTATTTGGGTGAAATTTTTTCCCAGTCTCCACTTTTGTCTGTTGTAAATATCTTTACACAATGGGGATAATTTGTGAAAAACTCTTTTACTTGTCCATCTTCCTAGACAACTAAAGGTCTAATCTAACACCTTAGCATTCTAATTTCTATTCATCTCCCTTTTGGTAATATATTGATATTCTTGTTTAATTAGTGGTGTGAATGGTAGAATCTGAGATCTCAAATTATTTGACAAAGTCACTGGGTTATCTCCTTAAAGCTGATCAGATGGGCTTTCTTTCTAACGTCCTATTATAGGAGATTTTTGTAAACTAGTGATATAAACGATTATTTTTAGTTAAGAGAAGCCCCAGGAAAGATTAAAAAAATGGATATAAAGACATTCCAGTTCTTGATCTTATCTTTTTCTCATCTCAACCTTTAGAGAGTGTTGCTGGAAGAACACAAGGAAAGGCAGGAAGGCTTCTTACAGATCTTTGAGACCTCCTTCCACTCAAATCCCAGGGGAGCTAGAACGCGCTACCTCTGTGGTTCAAAAAGTCTTTGGACCAGAAAAGGGGCCTTTATCTGCCAACATTTCAAACATATTCAATCAAATATTGATCTAGAAAATCAGCTACTTTTTCCTCTAGCAAAGAGATTAAATTAGTACTACCTACTGAAGGCCTACACATGGTCCTCGGGAAGATAATGATGGTACCCTAGGCTATTCCTAGGATCAAAAGTTTATATGGACACCAAACTGATTTAACGTTTTCTGTAATGCATGGAGACAAAAGGGTGAAAGATCTGCTTGGCAATAGTAATGTGCTGGAGATTATCTCATGTGGCGAGTCCTTGCATCAAGAAGCCAGGTTATGGTTTTCAAATCCATCTCATCTCTGAAAATAAAAGAAATGGAACATGGCCTGTTTCACCTCACTGAAAGGTTTTCATCACCAGAAATATCTGATGCCTCTTATTCAAGTTGACAGTAGCACATGTTCCTCTGACTCATAAACACTCCTTCTCTCTATTGTGCCCTGTTTCCAAGAAGTACCTAATGTTATATTAAAGAATAGGCATTTTTCTGTCTCTTCCTCTATAAATATGAGGCTATCAAAAAATGATTAAAAGCTTTCCAAATTCTAAAACCAGTTGGAATTTCAAGCTTCATTTAGGAAATAATGTATTTAATCCTTAGCCTCCACGTACTATAAAGTTGGAATTGCTAAATTTTAACTAGGTATTGTGGGAGAGAAGCTCGTCTCTTCCATCAGTACCTATGATTTATTTATAAGTCACCTTTGTACTTTTGAAAAATATTTTTTTAGTTGTCTTTGAATTTATCTTAAAGAAACAAGAAAGGACTATATATCTTAGAAATTGTACACACTTGAATCAACATTTCCATGAGTTAGTAAAACTAGGAAAGTAAAAAAAAAAAAATCACTCTTTCTGCTTTGAACTTTATATACGGCAACAATGGCTGTCAGTATTGTGAATCTACTTATTAGAAGCTGCTGGTATAGACACTAAGCTTATGGATAGCCACTGTACTCAGTAAAAATAATCTTTTAGATTATGGGATTGTTAATTATGTGATAGAAGAGTTTGATTCTTAGGTAAGGTGGGGGGTATTTTGGGAATCTTACACTAACTATGAGTTTTCATGTACTGGCCCTTTATGAAGAAGATGGTTTCAAACATTGTCACCTCGTGGTCACTTGGTTAACTGTTTTGGCTGAATTGACTGATGATGCAACTGAACCACTATTCTCAATGCCTCAGTTTTGGAATTATGTCAATACAGTCAAAGAATTACAGAAAGAAATAATGTTCTTTAGCAATTACCACATGCCAGCCACTTTACCATGTGATGAGAATACAGTGACTAAAAATATACCTGGGCCTTGCTCTCAAATAATCACGCCATAAACACATTTTTACATCTGTGATTAAGTGCTGGGAAAGAGAAGGATAGACAATTGCTAAGCACCTGGCTTGTGTAGGGCATTTTGTTATAAGTCATCATAAAATCTCACATTAAGGTTGAAAAGATTGATTGCAAGTTTAAAACTAAAGAGATCTGACTTCACAGGATTCTTGCAGGAAAAAAAAGATGTCAGAAGAATTCAGTTTACTACAAGCTGAAGAGAAGACTGTGGGGTAATATGACTTCCAATGTAACTCATGCAGTTTTAGAACCTTTAACAGAAGCCAGGGTATAGATTAAGAAAGGAAAAGGCATCTGTGTGTTTGGCACCGGTCACTTGCATTGTGCTATATTTCTGGGAAGTACACTTTTAGAGAGATATTGAAAATATGGTGATGTCGAGAGGATCTGAATCTACATGATCCAGAAAACCACATCTGTCAGAAATATTTGAATAAAGTGGGATGCTTGGCACAGACAAGACATGGGGGATTATTATAGTGTCCTTAAATATTTAATATGCTGTAATGGAGGATAAATGAAATAATGTGTATATCCATGGGTGACAAATCTTAGACCAACCAAAGAGTGGGAGTTACAAGCTTAGGTGTGACAGTAATGCTGGTTGAAATGTAATAAGCCCCTTTGCAGGTGGATCCTCCTCCTGGATCCCCAGAGCATTAGAAATGCACAAATTGTGGCTTGAATAAAGCCTTTTTCAGAATTGCTATGGAAAGATTTTTTGTACAGTTATTGAGACATTAGATTAAATATTTTCTAAGATCTCTTTCAACTCCTAATTTTTATGGTTTTATGTTATAATTACTAGAATATCTCACTTTCTAGAATGCACAAATGTAAAATTTTCAACCTCTCTGCAGATATTTAGTAAAGCTCTATCACTGTAAGCAAATAAGAATAAATAACACATAGTGTTGGACCTCAAGGTACTTACTGGTCAAGTGGTGATAACAAACTTTGGAAACGAAGAAATGACTCAAAGTGCAATAAATTCTGTGACTTATTTACATGCAAAGTTCTCAGAGAAAACATCACAGTATTCAATCCTGAAGGAAGTGGTAACGAGGGAGAACTAGAAATGTTTAACAGAGAATAAAGAGTTAGCTCTTGCTTTTGTTTCTTTTTGGGTATGGATAAAAAGTAAGAAGAGTCAAACACCCAAGCAAAGAGCCATGATATTACCTTTTTTCAAGGTACATCAGTTCACGATGAGAAATAGTTACACAAGACTGGGAATATATGGTTCTGTATTTGTCTTATATTAAGTCCTATAAACAATACTGAAGATAGAGATAGGGTCATTAGCTCTGCTCGAGGTCCAGACAGAAGTTACAGATTTATATGCCAATGGTGGGAATACAATGCTATATAAATAAAGTTGAAAAGATCCTGCAACTTACCATTATATAATTTTTGCATCAAAAGTATGTCATTAATTTTTATTGAATATCTTTACCTGGAGATACGCAATTTCCTTTCTCTGTGGTGGCTTTAAAAAAACAGCTTTTTGAAATTTAATTCATATTCCGTGCAATTCACTCTTTTAAAAAGCATAATTCAGTTGTCTTAGTATATTCACAGATATGTACAGCCATTGCCACAGTTAATTTTAGAACATTCTCATCACCTCAAATCCCATTCTCTCCCATCTCCTCAGCCCTAAGTAATCGCTGATCTTTTCAAGGTACATCTACATTGTAGCACAACATTGGGGCATCATTATTTTTTATGGCCACATAATATTCCATTGCATGGATATACTATTTTTTTGTTTTTCTGTTCATCAACTGATGGGCATTTGGGCTGTTTCCAACGTTTGGTTATTGTTATAAATAATGTTGCTGTGAACATTTGTATACAAGTTTCTTTTGTGGACATATGTTTTGTTTGTCTCGGGTATATATCTAGGAATAGAATTGCTAGTTTTTATAACTCAATATGTAACTGTTTGAAAAACTGCTAAATTGTTTTCCAAAGTGAGTACAGCATTTCCAATCCCTCCTGTGATTTAGGAGGGTTCCATTTTCCCTATAGCTTAATCAACACTTGTTATTTTCTGATTTTTTATTCTAGTCATCCTTGTAAGTGTGGTTTTGATTTGTACTTTGCTGATGACTTTCAATAATAGCATCTTGTCATGTCATTATTGACTATTTTTATAACTTCCTTAGAGAAATGTATATTCAGATTCTTTGGCTATTTTTAAATTAGGTTACTTGCCTTTTTATTGTTGAGATGAAAGAGTTCTTTATATATTCTAGATACAAATCTCTTATCAGAGATACGATTATCAATATTTTCCTCCATTCTATGGGTTGTCTTTCCATTTTTTGGTAGTGCCCTTTGAAGCATAAAGTTCTTCATTTTGGCAAAGTCCAATCTTTTTGCTTGTGTTTTACGGAAGAATCCACTGCAAAATCTGAAGTTACAAAGATTTACTCACATGTTTTCTTCTAAGATTTTATAGTTATGGCTTTTACATTCAGGCCTTTGATCCATTTTCATAAATGTCCACATAGGATGCGCAGTAAGGGGGTCCAACTTTATTCTTTATTAGCATGTGGCTAATAGTTGTTGGAGTACCATCTATTGAAAAGGCAATTCTTTCTCTATTGAATTGTCTTGGGACCCTTGTCAAAAATCAGTTGACCATAGACATCGATTTATTTCTGGACTTTCAATTCTATTCCAATAATTTGCATGTTTTTTGTTGTGCAGTACCACACTTTCTTAATAACTATTGTTTTGCAGTGAGTTTTATAATCTGCAAATGTGTGCCCTCCAAAATTGTTCTTCCTCGAGATTATTTTTTCCTTGCAATTCTATAAGAATTTTAGAATCAACTTGTTAAGTTCTGCAAAGAAATGCACTGGGATTTTGGTAGGG
This sequence comes from Nycticebus coucang, assembly GCF_027406575.1. Lineage (NCBI taxonomy): Eukaryota > Metazoa > Chordata > Mammalia > Primates > Lorisidae > Nycticebus > Nycticebus coucang. Next base: position 56,780,090 of record NC_069783.1, read on the forward strand.
AATGTATTGAATCCATAGATCAATATTGAGAGTATTGACATCTTAGCAGTATTACATTTTCTGATATGGATGAATATGGATCTGTTTCCATTTACTTAGGTCTTCTTTAATTTCTTTCAACAATGTTTTATAGTTTTCAGAGTGTAAGCTTTGCACATTTTTTGTTAAATTTATTTGCAAGTATTTTTTGATACTATCTTAAATGGAATTATTGTTTTATTTAATTTTAAGATAGTTCATTACAAGCTCATAGAAAAACAACTCATGTTTGTGTCTCTTGGTCTTTTATCTGGCAACCTTCCTGAATACATTTATTAGTTTTAATAATTTTTAGCAGGTTCCTTAAGAACCTAAAAGCTATGTTCTACACATAAGATCATGTCGTCTGCAAATACAAATAGTGTTACTTGTTCTTTTCCAATATGGATTTGTCTATTGTGGCTTATTAGAAAATAATCTATAATAGAAAAAAAGAGAGGGAAGGGGTAAAATGGCAGATACTGTACTGAAACATGGATATTTAGGGTGTTGTGACTTCCCATTGGAAGAATAGTATTTCAGCATGTAGGTAACAGTTCCATAACACTTTGTCCCAAGCACTTTATACGTACTAAATTATTTAATGATCACAACTTTGTTAGGTTGCTGTTTCCATTTTGCAGAGGAGAGTACTGAGACATAGAAATGTGATTCCACAGTACATAAGTAGGATGAAGGATAATAATAACAGGTAGCAATTGTACAGTACTTCACAACTTATGAAGGATTTCCAAATGCTGTAATTCATTTTTCAATTAATCTGCAACATAACTAAGTAGAAAACATGTCCCCATTTCACAAATAACAAAACTGATGCTCAGCGATAGAAAATGATTTGAAAAAGGGCTGAAATTAATAAGTCAAAATCTGAATGGGAATTCATAACTTAAGACTGAGGCTGTATTTATTAGTTCACAGGTACACTTTTGAAAGTCTTTTGTACATATTAGAAATGGATAATTTTCTGGAGCAGCCCATTGGCATGTACATCAGGTAGAAAATAGTCCTATTTTAGCTAGAATTCTTTAGGAGCATGAAACAGGAAGGTATTCTAGCTAATTTAAGAAAAAATAAAAATAGGGAACTTATCAGAAGTATATAAAGCAGCTCAAGGAAGTCTGACTATCAAGCTTTGGAAAAGTCAGATCCCGCGACAGATTTTTGAATCTGGTTTATAGGAATTAGTGACCCGTTTCTCCAGGGATTGGTAATTAACAATTGTCAGTTCTAGCTATTTTCTACCCTGGTGACATTCTGTTCAAGATTCACAAAGAGTCTAATTTTGATTGCCCTAACTTGGTCCAAAGGCCACATGTTGGCTTCCAAGTCCCACAGAGAATAAATTAAGTGGGTATAGCAAAGAACTGGGTGCTCTTTTGAAGAGCAGATGGGCACTGAGCCAGCCTAGGTCTTCTATTTGTTATGCTAATATGTTCAAACCACTTTTTCCCCACTACCATAAGTCACACATCTCTAAACTAGGGAAAGTATAAAGTGATCATTTGGCATGTTTTGAAAATTAACCTTTTAAAATGTCCTCTGAAATTTATGTGGGGAAAGTGTACTACGAATATGAGCACAATACTTATGCCGCCTTGTCTTTTAGTCCTCCCTCTGAAAGGTACTACACACACACACACACATACAGGGTTAATATATATACACCCATGTATACACAGTAAAGAAGTAAAATGACAGTATATTTAGAGTCTACAAAAGAATCAATGAATTTTTCCATTTTTTTCAGTGGGGAGAAAAGTAGACCCATTGTCAATTTACTTTATTTTTTATTGTTATCCTCACCTAAGACATACAATATAGTTGTATCATGGGGAATACATTGTAAGTGCATTTTCTGTTCAATAGTTTATCAGCATACAAATGTGTCTTAGGACAACAAAAGCTTTTCCTACAGGTATGACCAAGGTTGTAAATTGCCTTCATTGCTTCATGCATAAATGTGGCACGGACTGCTTAATTATAATTTTTTCCCATTATTTTTGTTTTTCTTCATGATTGTACCCTCACTGCAAGGTTCTATAATGCAGCTTATAAAAGAAAAAGCCATAAGATGCTGGGGGAGAAAATGAAAAAAAGAAAAAAAATCAAAGAGGTGGAGAGACAGGTAAACGAAATTATTATTGTGAATGGTTCATTATAAGATTTCTACTTTCATATATAAAGGAACAGAGCTATTTGAAAAAGCTGTATTTTAACTGCAGTGAAAGTGCAGTTTAATTGGTTATAAGTAAATGTACATGACACAGTGCAGTTGTGTTGTTCCTGGTGAAATCAATTTGTATTCCAGTGTTTCTGAAGAAAGCCCTTTGTTTTTCTGAATGGGCACTTTTATTGGTTGATCAGTGAAGATATTTGTGAATTTGGCTGCAGTAGATGTAGAGTGGCATCAGCAAGCTGGAAAGAATGTGGGCTTTAATAAACAGGAATTCCAAAGGATTGTGCAGGTTTAGCTGAGTGGTGACACCTCCTCTCAGCTGCCGCAGCGTAGAATGTGATTCTTGCACTGCCGTGTCACAGTGGCCCATGATAAACAAAGCTATTTACTTCATAAGAAACAATAGGAACATGATATGACAACTTTGGCTTGTCCAGTGCAGTTCAATTGTGTTATTTTCTGATAACAAGAGTATAGCTATGTCATAGCTTTATATCACTTTTTCTGTGTAAATTTTGGAAATTTTTTAGGTCTAAAAGACACATCTGGCTTTTATTGCTTTTTGGTAAGTTACATTTCAAGAACTGCTGCTCCTTGCATTAAACCTACATATGGAAACAATATAGAGAGACTTGAATTAAGAACTAATATGATTATGGGTTCTAATAAATAATTAGGCTGTTCACAGATGACAACATTGTCTATCACTTGGTTTCATATTGTTATTCTTCCTTGTAAAACTCTTACCAGTTAAGATGCTTCTATTTTAGAGAATCTAGAATAGTAATTTTCTTATATAAAAAGTACAGAAAGCTTTTGTCCCCCAAATCATGAATAATCACATCTAGATTTTTTTCTTTTCTTTTCTTTCTCTTTCTTTCTTTCTTTGAGACAGAGTCTCACTTTGTCACACTTGGTAGAGTGCCATGGTGTCAGAGTTCACAGTAACCTCAAACTCTTGGGCTCAAGGGATTCTCTTGTCTCAGCCTCCCGGGTAGCTGGGACTATAGGTGCCTGCCACATGCCCAGCTATTTTTAGAGACAGGGTTTCACTCTGGCTCAGGCTGGTCTTGAACCTGTGAGATTAGGCAATCCACCCACCTAGGCCTCCCAGAGTGCTAGGATTACAGTCCTGAGCCACCTTACCTGGCCAATCACACCTAGATTTTCAAATTAAAAAGTATTTAAATTTTATGCCACAAATTTTAAAAAATAATTTTTCTGTTAAGTTTCCATGATAGATAAAATTTATTAGGAAAAAACCTTATATTTTAATTAGAAAATTTATTGGAAAAAATTATATTTTAAACTTTTTTCCTACCTTTAGAAAAGTACAACAAGCAAATATGTACACTATTAAAAGTGTTACAAGCATACTTATTTTTCAAATTCTGCTACCAATTCTCCTTGCCACTGAATTGAAAAGGCCCAAGTGTTTTTTAAAAAGACAGGTCAATATCTGCAAATGTTATAAAGTTATCACAAATCTGTTTGATATTAACGGACATTGTGTGTTAAGTGCACAAAACAGTTACTAAAACTTAGAAGGCAAACACACAAAGCAAATGTGTGCCTTTTTTGATTAACAAGCAGCCATTCTCCCACTTCTTTACAATGAAATAACGAGTAGCCATTCCTTATAATCAGTGTAACCTAGTCATCAGTGATAATGACATTTTTTCTTGTGCATAACACTGCCTTTTTATTTCCTGTTGCTCTTTCAGCAATACACATTTATCCTTCAAGGCTTTGATATTAGGTCTCGCTTTCTTTCTGAGATAACCCATGTCCATTTACCATCACTTTCTTTGATTTCTGCTGGGTTAGAACTTTTTACTCTGGCCACCACACTTTGTATGACTGGCTTGGTTAGCTGTAGTAACAGTGAATAAAGGAACATGAGACAAAAAGAAAAATTTAAAAGAAAACAACAGTAACAATAAAAACTGGGCGTGAATGATGGTAATATGGCCATTCCAGGAGAGGGGCTTGATTGCATTTGAGTCCTGGAGGTGATATGGTTGAGGGTATAACAATGGTTCCCATTGTCTCCCCTGAAATAGGCCAGGTGGACGTGTGGCTCGAGGCTGTTGGTAGGTCACACTTGGCTCCCAGGCTTCTGAACACTGAAGGCAAGAAGGACAATGCAGCCTGGGTTGGGTCTGACTCCTCAAGTCAGAGGCTTCCCCCAATACCTCACTTGGGGTGTGGAAGGCCAGGCCAGGACCAGGAACATTAACCAGGCATGACCTTTTATCCCTATTGTTTCTTGGTGGGGGAGACAGTCTCTTCTTCTAAATCCCAATCCAAGGGAGAAAGGGGGCACAGTGTAAGAAATTTATAGCTTTGAGATGTGCATTCATGTCTTAGGCTTTAATACCAATAATGGGGAGATCAATTGCTCAGATTAAATGAGCTGATGTTTGTCTTACAGTAGAAAAATAAGTAATCCCTTTTATTATAAGGGGGCAGACAACATAATTTCTAAGATTATTATTTCTAGCTTTGTTTTAGATAAATGTTGTGGCTTAATGTATTGTGTGTTTGTGTGCTCGTGTGTATGATACGGAAAATACATAAGGTTTTGAAAAAGGAGCATGACGAAAATTGTGGAAATATGTATCGTTATTTCTAAGCACCATAGTTCCAGCTCCATCTCTGTTACTAGCAAGTTCTATGACCCTTGACCCTTACCCTTTGTAAGCCCATATCCTCATCAATCAAATTTGAAATAGAAATAATATCTGTTCTGCTTCTGTCCCTGGTTATGGTAAGGTTCAAAATAAAAATGAAGAGATCTACATGAAAATGTATTTTAAAGCACTATCATATAGAAGACACCTGGGTTTTTATTCAAGTAAAAGTTCCCCACTTCCTGTACACACTATTTATGATCCCTTGCTACTAAAAGGTTGGCATTTGTCCTGAAGCCACATCAGAAGGGAACAAGCAATTGAGAAGAAAAAGGAAATTTATTACTTTGCCGGCAAAGGAGGAAAATGGCAGACTATCTTCTGTAAATCCAAATTCTGGCTTCTGAGCAGAAGCACCCAGCTTTTAAAGGTTCTGATTAATCCCATAATCCCATTTGGGGCTAAGACAATCTTATGGTTTCTGCCTGGTTTAATCCCATCTTCTACTTAAACAATCTTGTGACCTCCACTCAGATGATCCTTTTGAGCTATCTCCTGAGGCACAAAGAACGAGACACAGCCTCCTCCCCTTCCCCACCGTCCACTAGTCTGAGGCAGGGATGCAGCTTTCAGTTCCCCCAAAATTGTGGAGACAGATAATATTTTTGCCATTTTTTCAGGCCATTCCCTCTGTAACAATCTGTTACTGCATTTTTTTCCCCAATGTGCTCAAGAACTTCCTTCACTCATTCTTTTTACTCATTCATTCAATACCTGCTTATTAGGCAACCACTTTTTGCAAGGCAGACAGATGATGAAGATACATAGAAGAGACATTTCCTGTACTCAAGAAAGTTAAATAAAAATTGTATCACAATGAGGCAAGATATGAAAATTGACATGTGATATCATGTGACAGTTACTGGAAGGAACGTGGCCAGTGCTGCAATGGGAGAGCAGGGAAGTTCCAGCTTTTCCTCTGAAAGTTCAAACAAACTGACGATAGCCAGATTAATAGGAGAAAAGGCATATAAATTTATTCGGGTGCATACAAAATATGAGATTCAAAGAAAAGATGGTTGAAGCTTATCTATCTTCAAAAGGGAAAAGGAAATGGAGGCAATTTTGAAGAGTTGTAAACGATTTTTAGAGGAATTGAACAGTTCCAAGAAGCAGACACTAGTTTGTAAATGATTCTTTTTGAAGGTGAATGAGACCAACAAGTATGGGAAGGTGAGGGGCAGAACCATGTGGTGAACAAAGTTTGTCTTATTATGCAGATAAATTCTCCTAGGCAATCTTTCAAAGCTGCCCTCAGAAGAAGAGATGAAAAGTCTAGATGCAGTGATGACTTTTAGTCTGTTTTCTTCTCTGAGGGTAATCTTTTCTGGTTATTTGATAAGATTCCTAGGGAGGGGGCTCTTGAGATAATTGCATTTTCTTTTGGAAGAAATGTCCCTCAGTCAGATAAGAGAACTTTGAGAGAGAGGCCTTCCCTGCCCTTGTGGAGGCTGGCGGGGAGAAATGAGAGAAGGTTAGAAAGTCCTTGGTTCTGAGGCAGCTTCTAAGGCCTTCCAATATTCCTTTGATTCAAAAGTGCTCAGAATGCTAAAGCCCCTTGCTTTGAGACATCATTCTCTGTGTCCAACATTAGCCACAAGAAAGAAGGGTCTAAGTACGAATGTAAGTGCTGTTCAAAGGACCACCGGGATGGCTAAGTAGTAGGAAGGAGATTTTTATTGGTGATAACAGTTTGGAAACCAGGAAGAGAAGATCTCCAGCATGGACTAAAGGAGCTCTTGGAAGAGGGAGGGAAAGTTAGGTTTTTATGTCCCACCAGATCTGTATTACACACTGGAGTCATACATATTCAGTAGGTTTTGAGGGAAACTATACATATATTTATGAGGGAAGGCAAGAGCATGTGCACCCTATGAACATCCTATGTTCACTTTGAGTGGCATTTAAAATGAGGTGGAATTTGGCTCCTTATGTCAAAAGGTGAATTATAGGACATAAGGACAGTGTGCCGCCTCTACAAGCTGGCTGAAACTGGCTTACCCTCTGAAATTGCTAACCAGAAAAGGATGCTTTAAGGTTGGTCCCCTGTATAATAAGAGCAGTAGTGGGCTGCCAGCCTGATAGTTCCTATTGCTAGAGTTTAGCAGGGTGTGGTTTTTTTTTTTTTTGTAGTCTTAAGAATTTAGAAATTTGCCATGCCAGCGGGGCCCTAAACCTTTTGTTTCCTTAACCTTAGGGTCTATCTTAGTTGATTAGGGATGTCTGTTTTGGGCTCTGAGATCACATAAGCAAATCTGGAAAATTTTCACAGAGTAGGAAACAATTCACTCTTACAGGAGAAGTAGAAGCCTGCCTGTGGTCTGAGTGGTGGAGAGAAAATTTCAGAGAGCAGGACTCCTGGAGGTGAACACAGTCGATTCAAGGAATAACATTATACGCAATGTGCCCTAAAAAAGTAGAGAGTGATGAGGAGGGTAGAGTTATGATTGAAGGTAAAATAAAGAGAGTGTCAAAAATTTCAGTCGAGGATGACCTGCTATGGATAAGAATTCACAACTTATCTAGTAGGTGATACGTGGCAATTGTTGAATGTTAGGTAGTAATATTATTGCATTTGCATTTTGGAAAACTAAATTTAGGGATGTAGGAACTCACTTGGACTCCCAGAGTTGGCATGAAGATGATTTTAATTTGAAAACATTTGAACTAAAGAAAATACAGAAAGAAATACTATCTGAGCTTTCCTTATCTGGCTGAAGCGAAACCTCTAGAAAACAAAGCTACCAGTGACCCCTTGTTGGGTGGGTTTGCTGCCAATTCAGTTGGCCTGGAGACAGACCGCTACTGGCATTAGCATTAAGAGAGCTCAGCAGAACCTTCTGCACCTTTCCATTGAAGCTATAACCCCACTCCTTTGTTAATTTGGGTCTAGAAACCTTTTATGTCTGGCCATTGAGTGAGTTAACTCTCTGAACACGGCAGCTAAGATCCCGGGGCCAAGGTAAACACTTCACCAGTCAGACTCCTGGATTCCACTCAGAGTGTCATCTGGTGAGGGTAGTAAGGGCCACTCCTGTTTTCTAAGAGGAATTTTCCAATATTTAGGCCTACAGGGAAAAACCACTTCAGGAGCTAGTTCTGTGGGCATAGGTGACTCTTGGTTTAAGTACTCTTATTATAATCTGTTCCTTCCCAGGGATAGCCATCATGTCCTGTTTCTCTCATACTGGATCCTGAGAGCTTGGCTCGGATCCAATGAGAGCATTATCTCTCCAGTGTTCTGCCTGCTAAGGGGTGGGCACAGATTGTCCATCATGGCCAGTTAAGAGGCTGGCGGCCTGAGACGCTGTCCTACTGACTGTGCCTGCTCTCAGGGGAGTTTGTCTAAATCAAAGGTCTTAGCCCGTAAGGAATTGTGCTGCCTCTTTCCTCACTGCCTTGCTAGTGCTGGGAATCCCCACCTTCTTAATATCGCCTACCTGCTGACTGCAGGTATCTCATTTTTGTGGGAGAACAGGAGACACAAGTTTTCATAAACACCAGTCTTGCTGTCTGTGGCAATGAGGCTCTTTGAATATTCTCTCCTTGGATATCTTTGAGAGTGACTTGGGATCATGGGGTTTCACCTTCTGTACCCAATTGCATCCATTGTTAAGCCATAAATGGACTCACGATTTGAGTTACATTTTGAGTGGGTATACTTTTTGAAAATGCATTAGAATCCTAGATGTCTTTGTCTGGAAGGGGCTGTACCTCCTGGGTTGGACGTTTTTCTCTCTGGCTCTTATTTCTAGGTCTCTCTGCTCTCCCGATTTGTTTCTGCTTGTTTCATGGAACTTCTCAGTTGACTGAAATGCCCACCTTTGCAAACCCCCCTGCTGACTTCTGCGCAGGCATTAACTCTGTCTGCTTCCTTTTTTGTTGGTGTGAAGAATAATTTAGAATTTCAATGGCTCCTTTGAGAAAACATAAATCTCCCAAACTGGCTTCTCTAAGACCTTTCCATTCCCACTCCAATCCCACCACTCCGTATAGTCACTGAAAATTTAGGCCCTCTGTCTCTCCCCAATCCCCAGGGACTCTTGAGAGATACAGAGACCTCCCCCCAAAACCACCTGGGGCTAAGGAGGCTAACTGGAAACAGACTGAATATTTTATGCACTTAGATGGGCTTTGGAGACATCCTGAGGGCTGCTTGATGCTCAGCTTCCAGATTACGTGTTGGGCCAAATGAACACCTTACAAGGCTCCTCACAAATTCTGCTGCAAGAGCATTAGCCCTCACGTTGAGCAGACAACTTGTTCCATCTGCCAGGTACACAATTCAGATAAAAATATAAAGGGGATACAGAACAATTTTTATATCAGTTAGTAAGTTTTGCATTACTTTATTTATGTCTGACTCATGGTTAAAATTTTAGAATGAAAGCTGTAATGAGATCTCTGCTTATATCTGTCTGTATGCATGCTATACTAATGTGATAATTTCTACCTCTGGATGGTATTACCAAATCAATAAAAGAGGTCTCTTCTCAATTGCTTGGAAAAAAAATAAGCACTTACATAAATTAAATATTCATAAAATTCTCAGAATTATAGGGACTAACACAAACATTTTTCATGCTCATGTGATTTGAGGCAATCTTTTTTCTTAATTTTAGATTGATAAAAAGGTACCTATGATTGGGTTACATTGTTTGTGTTTCTTAACTCAGGAAGTATGCAATAATCCTTTACATTGTACCCATTAGGACTGAACTTACAGCCCCTACCACTTGTTCCTGAGTTTAATTATGTTTTTCTCTCACGTGGGCCTATATTTATTAATTTATTAGCTTGAGCTTAGTATTGAGAATATGGCATGCTGGATTTTCCATTATTATGATACTTTACTTAGGAAAATGTTCTCTAAATCCTCCCAGGTAAATATGAAAGATACAAAGTCTTCTTCTTCTTTTATGGTTGAATAGTATTCCATGGTACACATATACCACAATTTATTAATCCATTCATGAGTTGATGGGTACTTGGGTTGTTTCCAGTGAATTGAGCTGCTATAAATATTTGGGTATAAATGTCCTTATGGTAAAATGACTTTTTTTCTTTTGGGTAGACACCTAATAATAGCATTGCAGGATTGAATGGAAGGTTTTCTTTTCGTTCTTTGAGGACTCTCCATACTTCTTTCCATGAAGGTTATATAAGTTTGCAATCCCACCAATAGAGCATGAGTCTTCCTGTCTCTCCACACGTAGCCAGCATCGGTAGCATGGGCACCCTGTGATGTGGACCATCCTCACTGGGGTGAAGCAATATCTCAAAGTGGTTTTGGTTTGTATTTCTCTGTTAATTAGGGATGATGAACATTTTTTCATGTGTTTGTTGGCCATTCATCCATCCTCATGAGAAAAGATTCTGTTCATGTCTCTTGCTCAATTATTAATAGTTATTTGCTTGAGTTCTTTGTAGATTCTGGTTTTTAGCTCTTTGTCAGATTTGTAACATGTGATTATTGACCCATTTTGACTTGGGTAAATCTTTGGAAATAAGATTAGTTTAATACTATTACTTTAATAAAAACTGTATGTTATAAACATTATTACCTTAATAAAAACCGTATCTTCTAAGTTGTCACCATTAAATACTAAACATGATATGAGCATATATTTTTATTCTACTTAGCTTTACTACTAAAGTCAGATAACATTTATTTACTAGATGTTTAGCATATATCCTTGGCTCATTATTTTTACAGATAAACTAAGGATGTTTGTTTGTTTGCTGTTGCCACATTGAGAATTTGTACTGTGAGGAAGCATATACCTTTAGAAGTTGTAAGATGGTATATTAATAAAATTTGGTAATCTGTACAAAATGGTGGTATATGATAGGCAATTCACAATTGACTACTTAACAGACTTCTCTGTAAAATAAAGGTTACAAGGTTAAAAATTATTATCTATTCATCTGTATATACATGAGACTACTAAAATAAGGGTAAAAGGAAGAAGGTTTATATGAAGAGTTTTGAAGGTATATAGAAATTTTTTTGTTATGAAAAAAAAAAAAAAGCCTAACATACCTATTTAGAAGTTGTTTAAAGTTTGGTCCAGAATGAGAATGTGAAAGGCAAAAACCTGAATGGATATAGAAAGTTGCAAAGGGCCTGCAGAAAAGAGAAAAAGAGAAAGATTCTATCTTATTTACTTTCTCTAAAGAGAAAGAAAGAATGATTCTTCTTGGTCAAGTTGATAAGATTGCATGGATTTATGACATTTCAAAATGAACTTTAATATCAATATAAAATACATAGTATCAATGCAAAACAGGTGTTTAGTTTTCTCCCTTTTAAAATCACAGTTTCTTAAATTATTGGTCTGTTCTCAATAAAAGGTTAGAGGTTTTCTTTATCTTTTGTGTATTCCACCTAGAAGATAAATATCCTTTATCTAAATGGAATAATTCCCTGTGCTTGATGTTGTTTTATTAGAACCTCTATCATTTAAGAGAACTGAGTCTTTTCAACCTTAAAGAGCTAACTAACTTTTCTGTCATCATTTTATTTTATTAACAAGCACCTTACCTCCTACAGTTAATTTTAAAATCTCCAAATTGTCACTTTGGTTGTATAGGTAATCAAGTATGTTTTCATAGTTATCTGTGATCCTATTTAATCCAGTGCTCAACCTTTTAACATTTTTGACAACTTGTGATATTTTGCCTTCCTAAATCAAATCCTAAATAAAAAAAAAAATGTATTTTTTGAGACAGAGTCTGACTATGTCATGCTCAGTAGAATGCTATGGCCTCACAGCTCATAGCATCCTCAAACTCTTGGGCTTAAGTGATTTTCTTGCCTCAGCCTCCCAAGTAGGTGGGACTACAGGTGCCCACCACAATGCCCGCTATTGTTTTTTGTTGTTCTTGTAGTTGTCATTGGTATTTTAGCAGGCCTGGGCTGGGATCAAACTCTCCAGCCCCAGTCTATGTGGCTGGCACCCTAACCATTGAGCTATGGGTACCGACCCCTAAATAAAATCTTGATCTCAAAATTATTTTGAGGATTCCCAAAAGACCTCTCAAAAATATCAGTGTGTTTGTTCTTTTACCTTGTAAAAAGACAGATGTGAAAAAAACTAGATTTATTTTATAGATTGAATTGCATGAAATACATTTTTAAATGAGAAGAGGTACTTAAATTTCTCTGGGTTATATTTGCAAGGATACAAGTTATATATCCTGATATGCTGATATATCCTGATATAATGTTATCCATTATAATTCTTCTTTTTATCTTATAACATTGTATGCTACAGAAACAACCAAATTTCCTTGCCAATGACATTATTTTTCTGATAAATTTTCCTCATGTCTTTAATGATGGCTATTTAAATTATTTGTCATTCACAGATATTCTTTTATTCTGGGGCTTTCCAGACAGCTCTTGCAATCAAGATAATCTCTCCAAGGTAAAATGCTTCATCTTCCATAAAAGGAGTTATGTCAGAGACCCATGGAAAGCATGATTCTCTGTATACAGGTTTCTGGTTGTCCAGCTTAAACAAATTTGAGATTATACCACTGATTAAGGATTTCCAAACTCTAGTGGAGAAGCTGATAGATTCATAAACTGCTGGCTCAGGATCAAACAGAATAAGAATTAATTACATAGGACTGAATGAACTGATGCAGAATGATTATAATTTTTATGACCTTTTGTTTGGAACATTGCTGGATCTTTAATGTTCTATTTTTTTGATTTTTAAGGCAATCCTTTCTTTTTTCCCTTGAGTAGCTACAACGTACAACAATCAACTAGATTATACCTTTGTAAACAAAAATTAAACATTTATCTTTTCTTGCTGACCTGACCCATCCAGAATCTGGAAACTATTATTGAGTATTTTTTTTTCATGGTAATATAGTTATTTGCATAAGTTCAATAAGAATCTGTTCTTCTTTTAACAGAACATAATTGGGAAAAATTGGCTATATTATTAAGGTTTGACTGGCATGTCATATTTGAGAATGATGTGCGTAGAATCAGATATGAGGAGACAAGATTGACTTTATAAGGTTGATTTTTCCAATGCTTAGAAAGCCTTCTTGAAAAAACTAGCCAGGTACCTCACTGGGGATTCGTGGCCTTACAGGTAAGAAAGGAGGTAAATTCCTGGCAAGCCCAAGAATCTTAAGAGACTCTGGGGTCTTCAAGAATAGAGGAATTGGAGACTGAGAAGATGGCTGACCAAAGATACCAGCTGCCAGAGAATCTCAGGAAGAAGGAAGTTTTAGATGAAGGAGAAAATACAAACAAACATAGGGTGGGTGTAATTCTGAAGGGAGAGTGTCAAGAACCTACAAGAGCCTCCAGAGGAAGACGCTGTGGAGTGGAACAAGGAGGAACAGTTATCAGCAGTGATCAACCCCTGAGAGGCATAGAGTTCAGTGGAAAGTGTAGGTCGACCTGGTTGTTTCTCCCACATTCACAACTCCGACAGTCATCAGGCTCTTGAGTTGTTGGAGTGACTTTCTACTTTTATAGGCCCAAAAGCTGCTGCCGCCAGTAAACTGGGAGCTTCTTGTGAACAAAACACCAGGCTCTTAGCATTCCTGGGGTACTTCCCAACACTACATACTTGAGGCCAAGATAACAGATGCCATATTGTTTCTCTACCTACCATGCACCTTTGTCCCCGCCCCCCGGGAGTTCACCCTCAGTTTTCGTCTTGTTCATTGCAACACAAACATTTCCCAACTCCAGCTCAGATTGCAAGAGCTGCAGGGGTCCAGTGGGTCCCCGGGAATCTGGGTGACCCGCCTCCCAGAGAGGGAGAGACAGAGAAGACCAGAGTGCTAGCTTTCCCAGACTCTTTTCATTCCCTTCCCTTTCTCCACACATGGCTACCATGAGATACAACTGAGCCACCATACTGAGGCTTACCCAGACATTGGGGCTCAAACCTTTCCTCTTAAAGTTCTGCAGTGGATACAGAGGGACAGTCAGACTGTGAGTTCCCTGCCAAATGGCCCTCTTGGTGCTGCTTGCCCTCTGGCTCCATCACAGCAGGGCACACCCCGAAGCACAGGGACATCAAACCTGCTTGAGTACTCCATAGGCAATTTGGGGTCAGTATGGTTCGCCCTGGCAGGATCAGGAATTGATCTCTGGGAACCCAGAGACAGGCTTATAGGCCAGATCCCCTATGCCCAGGACTGAAGCCTGCTGCAGGAGGTATGGTGGTGATATTTGTGCACTAATCTCAGGAGGTATGGGATCCCTCAAAGGCAGAACTGAGACCCACAGCTGTGGGTCCCAGCTGTGATGTGCTCACAAAGCACAACACCCCCCATGGGAGGATCATGCTGTCATCCCAGGCTGGAATCCTAGGCAGGGGTGCTCCAAGCCTGCAGCACAATTATGGGAAGCTCAGCTAGTATGGGCTCCTGCCTGCTAGTGGATGCCAGAGAAAGACTGCAAAGCAGAGGAGGGAAGAAAGGAATGAAACTCACTGTTGAGAGCCAGATTGAGACTCTCATATGGCCCTGTAGCCACAAGCAAACTTTCTAGTTGGTTAGAGAGGGGCACTGCCTCCCCTCCCTGGTGGCTTTCCCCACAGACTGGGAGCAGATCTTTGAGTACTGCCAAAATAGTTATCTTAACAGCTTTTGTGGAACCTGAGGACAAGCCCACCCAACCCATCCCACTCAGCCTCACTTCTCTATGCATCTTTATTGTGGCAGAGAAAAAGGACTCCCCTGGAAGTTCCAGAGTCCCACTTACTGCGGTGGGGCATTTGAATGCTTCTGCAAGGGCTAGATCCAGTCTTAGTTCCCCCCAAACAACACTATGCCTTGTTCCTTTTGGAAAGCACCACTTAAGACAAAAAGGCCAATTTGTACAGCCTTTTATAGCATTTACTGACTCATTCATACAAGGTGAGGATTATTCTCACCCTCAAGTACCATCTACTCCTTCAGAGATTAAGCTGAGCATGTCAGTATAATTCGCACTGTTAAAAAGACCACAGGGTTAGGAAAAGAGAAAGAATTTTAAATACCTCCATCCTCTCATCAGAGAGAGACAGGGAATCTGCCTACACATATAGCTTAACACTACTATAGCCTACAAACAACTGAGAAAACCACCCCACTAAGGACATATATAACCAAAGAATCTATAAAGAACTTAGATCACTGTCAAAGCACCCCAAAATACAGTCAAATGTTCTTACCCAACATATGCTATAGACACACCTATCTGAGTGGGAGAAGTCCCATCTAAATAAAAGAAAATCCCAAAGTAAGAAGCAATGGCTGCTCCAATGAGAAGGAATCAGCAAAAGAACTCCAGAAGTATGAAAAATGAGAGCAAGGGCGGCACCTGTGGCTCAGTGAGCAGGGCGCCAGCCCCATATGCCGAGGGTGGCGGGTTCAAACCCAGCCCCGGCCAAACTGCAACAAAAAAATAGCTGGGCGTTGTGGCGGGCGCCTGTAGTCCCAGCTACTTGGGAGGCTGAGGCAAGAGAATCACCTAAGCCCAGGAGTTGGAGGTTGCGTGAGCTGTGTGATGCCACGGCACTCTACCGAGGGCAATAAAGTGAAACTCTGTCTCTACAAAAAAAAAAAAAAAAAAAAAAAAGAGAAAAATGAGAGCAAAAGGACACCCATAAAGGGAATATTAGCTGTCTATCCATGGATACCAACCAAAATGAAAATATTGAAATGATAATAAAGAATTCCAAATATGGATTGTAAAGAAGCTCTATGAAATGCAAGCAAAAATGGAAAACCAGCTCAAAAAACAAAACAAAACAAACAAACAAAAAACAGAAAACCAATTCGGGAAATGAATAAAAAATTCACTAAAGAGATTGACATATAATCAAAGACCAAACACAATTTCTGGAAATGAAAAATTAATTTAAAGAAACACAAAACACAGTAGAAAGTTTTAAGAATAGACTAAATCAGGCAGAAGAAAGAATCTCAGAGCTGGAAGATAACTTTTTTGAATAACTTAGTCAGTCAAAAATAATAAACAGAGAATTAAGAGGAATGAAAAATCCTATAAGAAATATGGGATTATGTAAAACATCCAAATATAAGAATCACTAGCATCCTTGAGGGTGAAGAAGAAATAAAACAAGGGTTAGAAAACCAGCCAGGGAAGTTTTCTTCAATTATTTCCTCAAATATGTCTTCTAGTCCTTGTGTTTTTTCCTTCTTTACCCTCATAAATACCTGTAATTCTTATATTTGGCTCTTTTACATAATCAGAGATGTAGACATACAGGTACAAGAAGCTAAACAAACACCCAGGAGATTTATCGCAAGGAGGCAATCACCAAGACACATAGTCCTCAGATTGGCCAAAGTCAACCCAGGAAGGAACTCCTGCAAGGTGTAAGATGAAAACATCAAGTAATTTACAAAGGAAAACCTATTAGGCTAATGGAAGACTTCTCAATGGAGACCTTATAAGCTAGAAGCAATAGGAGACCCATATTCAGTCTTCTCAAACAGAACAACTGCCAGCATAGAATTTTGTATCCTGCAAAGTTTCATAAATGAAGAAGAAATAAAGACTTTTCCCGATAAGTGAACCTTGAGGGAAATTGTCAAGATGAGACCTGCCCTACAGGAAATACTCAGAATTGCATTATACATGGATCAGCATAATGGCAATCCACCAGTGTAAAACTACCCAAAAGCTAAAGCTCAGAGTTCATATAAAATAATAATACAAGAGGGGGGAAAAAGCAACAAGATATACCCAATAGGACTGACAGAACAGCATCCCACATATCAGCCCTATCAATTGATGTGAGTGGTTTGAATTCCCCACTCAAGAGGCTTAAGATGTCTGACAGGGTAAAAAGCAATACAAGCAAAGTATCTGCTATCTCCAGGAAATCCACAAGGATTCATACAGATTCAAAGGGAAGGGTTAGAAAAAATACCATGCAATTAGAAACTAAAAGAAAGGAGATATAGCCATTCTCATATCACATAAAATTGACTTTAAACCAACAATAGTAAAGACAAACAGAGTCATTATGTGATGGTAAAGACAGAAATTCAACAAGAAGACAGAGAATCCTAAATTTATATGCACCTAACATAGGAGCACACAGATTCATAACACAAACTCTGCTAGATCTAACCAATGAGATAAACAGCAGCATCAGACTTGCTGGCATCTTCAATACTCACCTTACATAACTGGACAGATCATTCAATCAGAAATTAAATAAAGATACATTGGACTGAAATGTGCTCTGGAAAAAATGGTCCTAACAGGCATTTAGAGAACATTTTACCCCCAAACCACTGAGTATACATTCTCCTCATCAGCACATGGAACATTCTCCAAGATTGATCATACTTTAAGTCACAAAACATTTCAATTTCATAAAAATTGAAATCATACCAAGTATCTTCTCAGATCAAAGTGGAAATCAGCACCAAGAGAAACATTTAATTCTACAAAAAGTCATGCAAATTGAACAAACTGATGTTGCTGAACAGTTATTGGATCAATGATGAAATTAAGATAGAAATAAAAAGATTTCTTGACCTGAATGACAAAGAGGACAAAAGCAATAATATCTATGGGATTCAGCCAAAGAAGTCCTTAGGAGAAAATTCATAACCTTAAATGCCTACATCAAAAAGACAGAAAGATCACAAATTAATCTAATGACATGTATCAAGGAACTAGAAAAGGAAGAGCAAACCAAAAGTCACAGAAGAAAAGATTAACAAGGTATAGAAGAGAAAAGATCCAAATAAGCTCAATCATAAATGAAAAAGGAGATATTAAAACTCATTCCACGGTACATCTGTGAGTACTGTTGGGGACCAGCCCCAAACTGCACTGAGTTCTTTCCCAGTGACTGGAGGAGAAGAGAGGATGAGGGAAAATGAAGATTCAAAGAGACAAGAAGGAATCTTTTAAAGCTAGCCAGGAGGCTGTCCACCTCCAAGCATGAGGAGCAGTGGAAACCCCTAGCTCCAGGCTAGCTCTGTTTTTATTACACACATCACTGTTTTTAGTCATCAATGTATCCAGGAAGGCTAAACCCTTACATCATGGCTCTTGCTGGGCTTGCATTTTCTAACCAAAGGATTTCTCTAACTACATGAATTAGACTGATTTACCTCTTACTTTTATTACTGTAAGTTATTTAGAGTATTTAACACAAACAGAGCATGGAACAGGTAACCCAGGCCAGGAACAGGATGTCAAAGCAGACCCCAATCAGACCACGCACACAAATTTTAGGAATGATGATTAACCTTCCCCTCCCTCCCAGAAGCTTTGTACGCAGATGAACTGGTGCTGCTGCCAATACCAAGATAACAGAAGAAAGGAGGTATTTTTCTCCTTATCTTCTTCAGAGACTTTTTCTCTCTTAACAATGTTTAGGCACCTGCCCTGTCTCCAACCAGTTCAGCATTCCCTCACTAACTCCCTAAATGCACTAACTCTCTCTGAGAGGGCATCCCCACCCGTGGCAAGCCTACTCCCTCAGTGCTCAGTGACCTCTGAGCCAAATTGCCCTGGGGGAGGGGTTTGGAAAAGACAGGCTTCAGGCCTTCACACTTTGCAACAGATTTTGGGTTTCTCTGATTCATTTCTCTCCTGTCTCTGTTCTCTTTTGCCCACCATCTGCAATCATTTTCTTAATTCAATTCCTAACCAACTTATAATAAACAATTGAAAATTGGTTTTAAGCTTATTAAATCATTATTTCTAGCAATGCAAGCACATCATGACAGACTCTTCCCTTAAGAACCCACATATCCACAGTGTGAAAAATCTCCACCCATATAAACTTGAAAATGTAGTGGAAATGAACAAAAGTGGGATGAACAGAACCTCAGGCTGCAGAGATGGGGAATCCAAGTGGGAAGTGCGTCTTCAGTCTAAGGGTTTAAATTCTATACTGTGAGCAGGCAGTTTTGGGGAAGTGTGTCACAATTGGCTAGAAGTATGCAGGCAGAAAATGATCCTAAAATTAGCACAGGAATGGGAGTCTTTGTGGGTTTTGCCTTAGACATTAAGGTGCATGCTGTCCACTCCAGGAGGAACTGCCCAGAACGTTTCAGGCTGCTATTTTCATGACCTTCCTTGAAGGAGGACTGGAAAAGGCAGCTGGTTTGTGCCTAGAGATGGGGGTCTGGGATGAGACTGATTCCTGAGCTCACCCAGGCCTAGAAAATGGGGTCCCTGTATTAAGAAGTGACTGAGAATTCCTGGGGGTCCCTGCTGATTTGCCTTTAAGTATCCTAAGGTACAAAATGACAGAGCCTGGTTGAAGTTATAATAGATTCAGTCTGGGATATAGGTAATAGATTCAGTGCACCCCCCCCCCCCCTTCATTCCTGGCTCATGGATGGAGGCATCGAGAAGCCACAGGCTTCTGAGAAAGTGCAGCCACAGCTGACTCAGCCTCATGTGCCGTGTAACACATCACCCTTTAGTCAGAGTCATGGCAAACTTGGCCTGAAGGTTTTACAGATTTAAGAGCATTTGAAAAAACATAATTAACATTCTTGCCCAAAACCTGATCAAAATACTCCAAACATTTCATACCCACAACGCTCACTTGGAAATCCCTGGAGATGTTCTCTATCTCTGGTTCCCAGCCAAGCCAAAATGAGAACAGCTTTTCACATGGGATTTTGGCATATTCACTCAGCCCAGGTAGAACAGAGATGAGTGGAAATGGAAACTGACAAAAGAATAGAATTTCCCTATCCTCTAAGAAAAAAATGCCAAACTTGTTTTTGGAGTACTTTGGTAAAGGTTTGTGAGGTTCTGATTTTTCTAAATGGATGGTATGATTTTTACTCTAATTTTTATGCTAAAACAGCTCCCATTCTAGATAACCCCTTTACATGAATCTATGTGATTTAATTCTGACATTTCCTGTCATCTCAATTTGAAATCTTAAATCATTACTTTTTAAAAAGGTCAATTTAACATAGCATTTCTTTTCTAATTCCCCGAAAGTCTCATTAAGAACTGTATTATTGCCTAATCCAATTTACAAAATGAATTTCACATTAGCTAGGTTTGTCCTATTTTCACATAACTACATATATGTTATAAATTTTCATAAATTCATGTCAGAATTTATGATTTCAGTCATTATGCCCCCCAAATTTCTGACACATGTAAAACATTTTTGATAAACAAAATTCATACTGGTTTTGACACTTATAGAACATGAACTTCAGCTTGCAAAAATTGAAAGGTTGAAATTTATAACCTATACAATTCTTAACAGTATTTATACCTTTAGTTTCCTAACCTTCCTTAACATTTAATTTTCATTTATTTCACATATAGGCATTTTGAATGAGGCTTGGAAAAGGCAGCTTGTTTGTGCCTAGAGATGGGGGTCTGGGATGAGATTGGTTCCCGAGTTTACCCAGGCCTAGAAAATTGGAGTTACTGTACCAAGAAGTAACTGAGACTTAAATTATACATTTTATATGTATAGTGTTATTTGTAGTGTGATCTAGTTTTTGCATTACTCATTTAATTTCTTTAAAATACATATTGTTCGGATGTCATCATAGTATTGTATAGTAATTGTTTATCTGAATTGTTTTAAACATTACCTCTACAATTTTGAAAACTTATTGCTGAGTTACAGTGCAATCAAATAATCTATGTAGGAACTTAGTTTTTTAAAGTACATCCATATAAGATGTATTTATTTTAGGATTCTCTGTAAATATGTATATATTCATCTTGTATTTTTAATGTAGATATTAAATGCAATGGATAATTACAAATTACTCAGATAATTGCACTTTGTAAAGTGGTGACATATACTAGCAATTATGACTATTAATGTTTTTGTCATGTATTTGATGTTATTCACACTAAGTAATCATCATTATGATTTTTCTTCTTCATTACTAGAAAGGAGTTTCCTACTGATGCCTAAATTATGTTTAGTATTTAATTTATAAATCTGCTATTAGAAATGGTAAATTCATTAAAAAACAAAACAAAGTTGTCAATACTAGTCAGACTCAAATTGAAATTACCTTCCCAGTTGCAGTCCTGGATCTTAGAACTTTCCCTTATCATAAAGGGGACCATGACATTTTAATGTGGTCATTGCCTGATGGCAACGGTTGTTGGAACAAAAGTAGGGATATCTGAGTAAAATGAAACAAGTTCAAAGGCTCCACATGGTCAGACCTACTCTCTCTCTTAGGAATGCAGGATTGAAGATAGATGTGGAGGGAAAATGGGTCTACTGGAATACAGCATTTTCCAGGAAGGTCATGATAAATTGGATCTGGGTGGGTGGGTCCGGGGCGATACAGGAATGCATGTTTGGGTCTGCATATGAGGAGCAGAGGAAAGCTTATCTGTACAGAGAAACAGATGAGTTTTAAAGAGAGACCACAGCACCCCGAGGCTCCTGTGTGATGGTGCATGTAGGCTCCAGCCAGATTGCAAACTCCTCGTTCTAAATCCTTGTGAAGTCAGGAAGCACTCTCTATCTCTTTGTTCCAGGAGATTATTATTATTATTTTTTAGAGACAGAGTCTCACTATATCACTCTGCGTAGAGTACTGTGGCATCACAGCTCACAGCAACCTCCAACTCCTGGGCTTAGGCAGTTCTCTTGCTTCGGCCTCCGGAGCTACAGGCGCCTGCCACAACACCCGGCTATTTTTCTGTTGCAGTTTGGCTGAGGCTGGGTTTGAACCTGCCACCCTCGGTATATGGGACTGGCGCCCCACTCACTGAGCCGCAGGTGCCGCCCCATGGCAGAAGATTATTAAAGATTATTTCTTTTATAAATTTACCTTTTTCTTTCAGTTTAAATGAGCTATTTTTCATATCAAGAGATTCTATTGAAGTCACCCGAATATAGCTCCATATAGCTGAATTACCAACACTACCAAACACTACAGTGTTTGGGACTCTGGAAATAGAAGTGCATGTGAAATAGGAAGGAGGAGGAGAAGAAGAATTTCAAATCCACTTTAGGCAAAATTTCAAAATACTGAATGGGAGCATGATATGTTACTCCTCCTTTTCTGAGCTCCCATCTGCCAGTGATTTTTTTCTAGTGCCCTAAGCCCTCTTCTATGACATTCTTATTTTGAGGAGGGTAGCAAAATAAATCTATTTAATCTCCCAAAGTGTCCACCACTCTCAATCTACTTACTATTTCTACTAAACAAAATTGATGTAGCATTAAATGGAAGACATGTAGCTTCTGGGATGTAAGATTGTGATTGTGTCACATACGTGTAACTTACCATGCGTTCTTGGTCAAGCTCCTTAACCTTCAATCCAAGTTTTCCTCATCTCTAAATTAGGGATCTAACCATTTCACAAGTATCATTGTAGTCCCTGTTTACGGTAACATTTTTGCTATATGAGTCTGCTTTAGGAGAACGTAATTAAAACTAAACAGGAGAAAAAATCTATTTTAAGAAATATTCAATATTAAATGATCACTGTCTCAGATTCATGAACAGGCATCTCTTATCCATCTTGGATAGAGAATTCCTTGTACAAGATTCTACCAAGGACCAAAGAAAAGCAAAAACTTGATCTTCAAAGTAAGCTTTCATGAAAATAAAATGTGGTCTCTCATTGTCTTTACTAAAAATTTACATTCTCCTTGTAATATACCACCTCCCCCTAATTCTTTCATCAACTAGAAACAAGAGATAAAATCCAGAATAAACAGAGCAAAGGAAACAAAAACTTTCTTTTCTACAACTTAAATCACATTTAGGGGCCAATATTTCATTTTTTTCTTTATTCCTATAGTTTAAAAAAATATATAAATACTGTTTGGTCAAACTTTAAACTGAGTAGGTATTAGAGCCAGAATTCAAACCCAGGAGCACTGGATCTGGAGCTCAGGATGGATCCAGTTCTGGAGCCCTGTGTCGTGATCATTCAGACACATACGGGTATGTGTACAGAGCTGTGAAAGAGTCTTCAGGATGAAATCCCTGGGATGTTTTTCCATTGAACAAAATCCACTGAGGGTTAAAGTAATATAATTTATTTATTGCTTTTATAAGAAGATGGCTCTGAAGAAGAAATTAATGGTGGTAATGAGTGAAGACATGTATAGGGAACAGTGGCACAGGATGAAATGAAGTTTTCCATTCAAGCATCCTGGTAGTTTCATGAGTCTGAAACAGTACTCACATTCAGCTGCTGTGGTCAGGGTAGAAACATTGAGGTTGCCATATTGTAAGTAACGGTAAATGAATTCAACTCCAAGGTAGGATACCTTTATCAGATAATAACTGTTTTTGTTCTTTTAAAAAGCCACATATTACACAGAATTTTCCTTTTAGACACAGGGAACAGAAGATCAGAAATGGCTTAAATACAGATATTTAATTTTCAAGATAAGACAACCAGTCATTTGAAATGAGCACTTTGAAGTAGCATGTATCTCTCTATGTCCCAGAATTACATGGATCTATATAATAGCCAGTAATAGCAGAGCTAGTTAGAGAGCAAGAAATAAGTTTAATTAATATTAAATCTAAAATGAGAGCTTTTAACAGTTTCTGAAGGGAGAATAAATGAATAAATCTTTTTTGCAATTAACATTTAAGCCCTAAAATAAGAAAGTAGCCATTACAACAAAAAATCATTAGGATGTGAACAGCATGGGTCTCCGAAGAGCAGTTAATGTACAAAACAAACAAACAAATAAACAAAACAGAACGATTAACTTGAAAGAGCACTTGAGCTACTTAAAACAGAAATATTTCTTTATCTACAACTGGTTTATGGATTTCTTTATATTCCCTAGTGAAGACAATCTAACAGCTAAGAACAGAATTGTTACTATTTTGCTTAAGGTGTCTAAGTAATACACTATACATAGTCTCCATTCTATAAATTCTAAACCAGCCATTCTCTATCCGATTTTATAGTTTTATGATGTTCTGGCAACATGGTACTATAGAAAGAGGACAGACATTGGGGTAAGAAGGACAAATGCTTTCTTCTAATCTATCTCTAACCAACTGTGCTTCTGTAAAATGAAGATAATAGTATCTATGGTGGTAGTTAACAGATCATCTTTCTAGGGGTGGCCGGAGGATAAATATCTTCTTGGCAAGTGGTGAGGGATTTGTCTAGAAGTTGCATTTGTTGAATAGACACATGGTTTTCACTTAATTAAAGTGATAGAAATTATAGGGCACTTAGGGTGGTGCCTGTGGCTCAAAGGAGTAGGGTACCGGCCCCATATGCTGGAGGTGGCGGGTTCAAACCCAGCCCTGGCCAAAAATTGCAAAAAAAAGAAAAAGAAGAAAAGAAATTATAGGGTACTTAAAGATTATCCTCATACTGAAGTCATTCATAGTCACCACCATGGGATGTAGCATTAGCAGGTAAATTTTTGGGGGAGTAACCTAAGCATCAAAATCACTAAGTAGGTACTAAATATTAGTTTTCCTCACTGTAATCTTCCTATAAGTTTATATTTTACACAGGCTGATATTAGAGTAAAATTCTGATACCTGGAGAAAAAAATTAGGTAAGCTGCACATCTGACAGACTAGTTAGTGTGGAGAGAACACCTATTCCTTTCTTGGTTGGCCATGCAACAAATGCACCAATAGTCAAGGGCATGTTGAACCACAGAGGAGGTTATAGAGGTTCCCAACATCAGACTATCCTTTCTCCTCCTCCTCCTCCATTGGCCATGAATTTATGAAAATAACACCACAGGTACATCACTATTGTAGAAAACTGGAAAAAGCCTAAAGAGTGCAAAGGAGGAAAGAACGCTCATAGGAAATCCCACTTCATATAAATATAATGACCATTAACACGTCATTAACAATTTGTAGGAGTTTTACTAAATGCCAATCTACTGTGCTGGCAGTGTGGAAACAAAAATGACTAGTCATACTCTCTATCCTCAAAGAGAGATAGAGAAAAGGGATTTTGCCAGTCTTGCACCTTGAATATGTAATGTGTAGATTCAGAATTCATTTTGAAGCCTCTATGTAGTCTTTCTGTAAAGCTTAGGATTCATTGTTTGCTAGCTGGGGATTGTGGAATGTGCCTGTAGTCCCAGCTTCTCGGGAGGCCAAGGCAAGAGGATTGCTTGAACTCAAGAGGTTGAGGTTGCTGTGAGTTATGATGCCACAGCACTCTAACCAGGACCACAAAGTGAGACTCTGTCTCAAAACAAACAAACAAACAAACAAACAAACAAAACAATCATTGTTTGTATGACAGGAGAGTGCTTCTCTTTGATCTTTCTTGTATCACAAGAGGTACCAGTGAGGACACTGAAAGCAGACTGACCTCAAGAAGGGTGGGCCTGAGGTGAAGGTTATTCATAGACTCTTTTTCTCTACCCCTATGCCTGGCATTTCTCATTTGAGTTCATCTTTAAAGATGTCAAAGTGCTTTGCAATATTTTATGGTATTTTCCACTAAAAGTGTGTCATATAAATCAATCATAGCTTCAATTTTTCTGTCAGACTCCAGTAACCTTGAACTGAAGCTTTCGGAATTAATCAAAGGAGTAACTCAATTTAATTTTTCATGGGAGAATAACAGTAATGGGTTTTTCTTCAGCTATCTCAATTATATGTATTTATTAATGAATTTTGGCTAATAACATTTTTACAAAGGGAGTCTAAAACATAGATGATTTTTTAGAAAATCTAGTCTTAATTTTTGTTTAGCTAGCTGCTTTTTCCCCCATCTGAGAGCGAAAGGAATTGTATCTATCTCCTATAGAAAATAAGAGTATGTTCAGTTGCATGGATCATTTATTAGCTTGTATTTAAAGATAGTCTCCCTACCTAAACTGTCAACAGCATGGAGATGGACCCAGATCTCTATAGTTTACTTCTTACATTCAATCTTTAGCCTAGTGCACATATTAGGTTCTTAATAATTATATGATGAAAGAATAAGTATTTGTGTGTAAGAAGAGCCAAGCAGAAGAGTTGTCCTGGTTAGTTATTGTCATGTAAACCAAAGAAAAATAGCAAATAAAGCTGTAATCTCTCAGAAAGCCTAAAAAAAAGGCTTATCATTTAGCCAGCCATTATAAACTCATTGTATAAACTCATTGATAATGTGTTATAACTTTAGGAATTATTTAGGAGAAGGGCCATTGTTTTCTTTTCTTTCTTTCTTTCTTTCTTTTTTTTTTTTTTTACCACTCCTGTCCTTATTTTTTAAACCATGTTATAGAGATATGATTGACATATAACAAGCTATACCTATTGAATGTATACACTTTAATGAATTTGAGAATAAGTATTTACTCATGAAACCATCACCACCATCAAGGCCATAAACATATCTATTACCTCCCAAAGTATTCTCCTTTCCCCCTTTATTATTGTTTCTTTATTTTTTGTTTTGTTCTGGTAATGACACTTGAGGCAAAAATCTATGCTTTAACACATTTTAAGTGTACAATTCAATATTGCTAGCTATAGACACTATATGTAGCTTCTATCTCTGGAACCTATTTATTGCAAATTATTTTCATTTCTGGGCAATGTATAGAAAACCATTTAAAAAATTAGGAGCTACTCATTTTACATTCTTGATATATCCATGGAGAAGATTCATTCATTTATTCATCTAACCACCTACCCACATAGTCTACATATATTTATAGAACGTATATGCTCTGCCAGATCTTTGGCTGGGCTTTAGGGATACATAACCAAATAAGAAGCAGTTGGTCCTTGTCTTCAAAGAACTCACAGTCTTATGGGGAAGAAAGACACACAAAGAGATAGTTAAAACACCATCAATTGGAGAAATTATAACCATGGTGATTGCAGGTACATAGAGGAGGGGTGGGCACCAATTTGGAAAGCAAGGGGAAAAGGATCATGGGAAGATTTTCTATAGGAAGTGTGCCTGCACTGAATTTTCTTTCCTTCCCCTTCCCTTTTCCCTTCCCCTTCCTTTTCCTTTATTTATATTTTGAGACAGAGTCTAACTCTGTTGCCCTGGATAGAGTGCCATTACATCATAGCTCACAGCAACTTCAAACCCTTGGGCTCAAGTGATCTTATTGACTCAGCCTTCAGAGTAGCTAGAACTACAGGCAACGGCCACAATGTCTGGCTATTTTTTTAGAGATGGGGGTCTCACTATTGCTTAGGCTGGTCTCGAACTCCTGAGCTCAATCACTCCACTCACCTTGGCCTCCCAAAGTGCTAGGATTACATGCATGAGCCACCACGCCGGGCGTGAACTGAATTTTAAAGGACCAGCAGAATGGAGCTACAAGTTGCAGAATTCAGAAATGAAAAAAAAAAACAAAGAAACAAAAACAAAAACAAATCCACACACAAGTCAAAGCAACTAAGTGAGATAGTTCAATGTGAATAGAAAATGAGGGAGCATTGACCAAGGAGAGCCCTGAGAGCCAAGAGAAGTAGACAACTGGTTGATAAAGACCCTTGTTAATTAAAAACTACTCATAGATATTGACTTTAGTAGTTATGTAATGTTCTATTGTATTGGAGAACTGTAATTCATGTACCTGCTTTCCTAATACTCAGCATTTGGGTCATTTATATTTTTTGACTGATAAAATATTTGTGATAACAATCACTATGCATAAATTCTTACCTACTTTCTTATTTACTTAAGAAAAATATATTAACAGAACACCCTCAGTTGCAACTATTTAATAACAGGAAAACCAAGTCAAAATGGATTAAATACTATAAGGAACTTATTGAAAACATAGATTAGGGGAGTTTTCAGGGTTGGTCCATCCGTCAGCTCAGTGATGTCACCAAATACCTACTTTTTGTGTCTCTTCCCTGCACACTCTGATTCAGCTTCATCTAAAGGCTAGTTCCCCTGAGGTTACAGAGTGGCTACCAGCAGCAATCACAGCTGTAGGATTCCTTAGCTTTGCCTGATAAGAGAGCCAAACAGCTGTTCAACATGAAGCTGTGACTGCTCAGAGGCCACAGGATGCCACCGACTAGTCAGAGACTCAGGTGGGGATATCTAAGCCAGCATAGTTTCCGTTTTGTCCGTTTTTAATGTTCCAAAAGATGACCAAAGAATATAAATAGAAAATTTCTATATGAAGAAATAAAATAGCAAATAGGAAAAATTCCTCAAGAGCAACTGGGGATTTTCCACTACTTTTCTGTTTATAAAAGCCAATGATAAAGGATTAACGTGTTCCTTTCCTTCTTTCTTTCTTTTTTTTTTTGTAGAGACAGAGTCTCACTTTATGGCCCTTGGGTAGAGTGCCGTGGCGTCACACAGCTCACAGCAACCTCCAACTCTTGGGCTTCTGCTATTCTCCTGCCTCAGCCTCCCGAGCAGCTGGGACTACAGGCGCCCGCCACAACGCCCGGCTATTTTTTGGTTGCAGTTTGGCTGGGGCCGGATTTGAACCTGCCACCCTCAGCATATGGGGCCGGCGCCCTACTCACTGAGCCACAGGAGCAGCCTCAAGTTGTCACCTTGGGTAGAGTGCTGTGAAATCACAGCTCACAGCAACCTCCAACTCCTGGGCTTAAGCGATTCTCCTACCTCTGCCTCCCAAGTAGCTGGGACTACAGGCACACACCCCAACGCCTGGCTATTTTTTGGTTGCAGCTATCATTGCTGTTTGGTGGGCCGGGGCTGGATTCGAACCCACCAGCTCAGGTGTATGTGGCTGGCACCTTAGTTGTTTGAGCCACAGGTGCCGAGCCTTTTTTTTTTTTTTTCTTGAGATGGAGTCTTACTTTGTCGCCCTTGGTAGAGTGCCCCCATGGTGTCCTAGCTCACAGCAAACTCAACCTCTTGTGCTCAAGCAATCCTCTTGCCTCAGTTTTTTCATTTTTAGTAGAGATGGGGTCTCACTCTTGTTTAGGCTGGTCTCAAACGCCTAAACTCAAGCAATCCACCTGCCTTGGCCTCCCAGAATGCTGGGATTATAGGTGTGAGCCACCATGCCTAACTGATTAATGTTTTTCTTGAAGTTTAATAGAAATGTTCTGAGCCTCTCTGGCCTTTGTAATATAAAAGCAGTTGTAAAATCATGTTCATTGTGATAATTAAAACAATACAAAATAAATGGTGAATATTTTCCTCCTTTGAAACATACATTTATTTAGAATTCTAAGACTATACAAATATATGCATTTGTATGAAAAATGGCACAATAAATTATATATGTTGTATAATTTTCTTTTTTACTCAAAATATTTCATTTCATAATAACAAAACAATATTTTATTATCAATTCATAGAGAATTACCTCATTCTTAACAGTAATATATTCCATATATAGTAGATCTACCATAATTTATTCAGCTGTTCTTCTTTTGATAGACTTTTAGGTTGTCTAAAAACATAATCAATTACTTAGAAAATGCAATTTCAAAGTTTAGTCCAGCTCTGTCCCAAGGAAAAAATACAAATGCTGACCAAGTTTTATATACAAGATTTTCATTAAAGAGTTATTGGAAAATCTGTAAATATGATTTTGTTAATCCTATGAAATTCTTGTAACCACTATTATATATTATTTTTGAAGAGGTATTAAATACCATAGAAAAGTACAGTGTTAAGCGGGAAAAAAACCAAGATTAAAAATTGCATACTTTTTTTTTTTTGGAGACATAGTTTCACTATGGCACCCTCAGTAGAGTGCTGTGGCATCACTGCTCACAGCAAACTCAAATTATCGGGCTTAAGCAATTCTCTTGCCTCAGCTTCCCAAATAGTTGGGACTACAGGTGCCCACCACAATGCCTGGCTAATTTTTTTTTTTTTTAAGCAGGCCTAGTCTGGGTTTGAACCCTCCAGCTTCAGTGTATGTAGCTAGTGCCCTACCCACTGAGCTATGGGCACCACCAAATATTGCATACTTTTATAAAAAAAAAGTTTATTTCAGGTGTTTATGTAGCCAAAGGAGATAATAATATATACATCTGATACAACATAGCCTATTTTCTTCACTAATTAACTCAGTCTGGAGCAAATACAGTGTTTTGCAGACAGCCTTATGCAGAAAAGAGAAATACAGGTCCTGTACAGTGGCTCACACCTGTAATCCTAGCACTCTGGGAGGCCTAGGCAGGTGGATTGCTTGAGCTCATGAGTTTGAGACCAGCCTGAAAAAAAGCAAGACCCTGTCTCAAAAAAAAACTAGCCAGGCATGGTGGCGGGTGCCTGTAGTCCCAGCTACTCAGGGGACTGTGGCAAGAGGATCACTTGAGCCCGGGAGTTTGAGGTTGCTGTCATACATAGCACCACAGAACTCTACGGAGGACAACAAAATGAGACTCTGTCTCAAAACAAAAAAAAAAAAAGAAAAAGAAAAGAGAACTCCCTCACTTTTATGAAAAAGGGCAATGTTTTCCATAAAGGTATATGTCGGGATGAGAAGACGATGCTTCCACAGTGAGTTGCAAGCCTGAGGACAGAGAAACAGAACATCTTTATTCCTCTCCCACGCCAAACGTTATGTGAGGCTGGCTCTATACAAAATACCCTGAGTAAACGATGTTTTCATAGTTTCCTAGAAAGACAGGGCTGTGTTCCCATGTGGGATGCTATATGGAATAGAGACGGTTTGCATGCGACAGGATGAATTCCATGGAAGCAGGAGTTCGGAACCAGAGAAAACTAGGACACATATGCCCTCTTCTCATCCCATCAGAGGTCTCAGAGGGATTGGCAGGCCTGCTGGGCACACTTCTGATAGAATTAAAACCTTAAAGGACAGGGTTCTTTGACATCTCTGTTAGGTTTTTTAATGTGTACCTGTGAAAATAATTTTTGCAACATAAATTTCTAGAAGTGAGGTTGCTGGAGCAAATTATATAAACTGTGGCAATAGTAGCTGGGGTCTAAATTTGGTGGCTGTTTAATGTGCTATTTTTTTTTTTTTTAGACTCTGTTGTAGTGTACTGTGACATCACAGGTCACAATAACCTCAAGCGATCCTCTTGCTTCAGTCTCCCAAGTAGTTGGGACTATAGTTGCCCACCACAATACCTGGCTAGTTTTTCTAAAATTTTTTTAGTAGAGAGGGAGCCTAACTGTTGCTCAGGCTGGTCTTGAACTCCTGAGCTCAAGAAATCCACCTGGCTTGGCTTCCCAGAGTGCTAGGATTACAGGTGTGAGCCACTGTTCTGGGCCCTTCATGTGCTGTTTTGAGCACTCTGTGAGAAGCTGACTGATGAAGCAAGTGCCCTGTAAGTGACTGCCTGCCTGTAAATAAGGCCTCCTTTTAGGAAGAGGCCCTTTTCTCCTCCCTGTGACTTGCAGTCATTTCATAATTAATGTGCCTGACACTAAACACTTGAACTCCCATACCACTGCCTTAAGTAAAGGTACCATACAAAATAGAGGGGTGCAAAAAATGTATACACATTTTAAGAAAGAAAAGAATGTATTAAAATTGTAATACTCAATATGTACTGATAATATTTGTTGTCTATTGTATCTTGTACCTCTTATAATTGCAGAAGTCTAATGTAACTCAAGTATTATAATTTTAATACAGTTTTTCCTTTATTAAAATGTGAATATATATTTTGGGGCACCATCTATATATATATGCCAGGCTCAAACTTACTTGGTTTATATCTGACCAAAGATAAGTCCTGAACTGACGAATCACCGTGTGGTTTACATGTTTGTTTTCAGATTAATAAACTCACCGTTCTTTTAAATTAATACCTGCTAACTTGAAACTATCTAATTTTATTTTAAAACAATGTCAATTGAGCCTGATGATTACTTTCTATAAATCACTTGAGTTTTTTTTGTTTTGTTTTGTTTTGACACAGAGTCTCACTCTGTTATCCTAGGTAGAGTGCTGTGGCATCATAGCTCAAAGCAACCTCAAACTCTTGGGATCAAGCAATCCTCTTGCCTCAGCCTACTGAATAGCTGGGACTACAGGCACCTGCCACAACACCTGGCTGGTTTTTCTATTTTTAGTAGAGATGGGGTCTCACTCTTGCTTAGGTTGGTCTTGAACTCCTGAGCTTAAGCAATCTACCTGCTTTGGCCTCCCAGAGTGCTAGGATTACAGGTGTGAGTCACCATGCCTGGCCCACTTATTTAGTTTATGAGCATATATAATATTACTCCTGGGATGCATGATAATTAAATACATAATAAAGGATAGACTGGTTTGGGGATTGTTGCCATTACTGCAGAGAGGACCTGTCACAGTTGGCTATTGTTTTTTGTTTATTTGTTTTGTTTGCTTTTTGCTTATATAAATGAAGATTATTACTTAGGAGTTTCAGCTGACATTCTGATATTTCAGTGAGTGGGTTCTTTTGGGATTTTTTTGTTCCATTTTTGAAATTTTTATTTGCTTTTAACATAGATAGCAGAGAATATAGGATAGAGAAAGAACACGCTGAACTCTAAAGGAGAGCAGAAAAGCCAGATCAGTAAGAAATTCTTCTCAAGCTCAAAGATTGAGTAAATAGGTTATTGCATCATCACTTGGCCAATCCTGGGTTATAGTCAGAATATCCCACGAATATTAAAAATTCCCAATAAGCACTTTGGAGGATATATTATATGAAAGGAAACCAGAAGTAGTTAGCCAGAATCTAAAATAAGTGCCTGCATAAGTGCTGGATGGATGGTGCAGGCAATGGAGAAGATTCAGCCAAAGAAGATACTTCTGAGAGGCTGGTCACAGAATAGAGATGGGATATTGAATAGTCTCTTAAGAAAGATTCAGTTTAAATGTGTAGAGAGGAAGTTGGGGTTGGGTGGTAGAGGGGTGTGTGTGTGTGTGTTTAAGATTCCGTGGAGAAATGAATTCTCAACAACTCTTCAAGGAGCTGTGAATAGCCTGGGTGGTTTGCAGACAGGGCTGAGAAGCTATAAATTTGTTCAAGTATGTCAAGGTCAATTGTGGAAGACCATGCATAAAAGTCTGAACTTTGTTCATATGGTAAGTTAAAATACTCTGGCATGAGAAAATAGCTTAATCATTTACAAAAAATAATGAATTAGTAAAGGGATTATATATCATGAATTATGTTTTAGTGTTATTGTGGTATATACAACATGTTTTTGACAATCTTCTATTTGTACACAAGTTCCTAATGACCCTGAGTATCAAGAATTGTGTCCAAATTTTATATTTTCCTTCCTCTATAAAGAAACCAACATAGTCCTTGTATTTAGCTGCTCCTTTTTTAGCCCTCACAACATTACTTCTTTTAAACATTAGGAAGATAATCACCTTTATAAAATTGCCAAAATCAGTTATTTTAATCCCCCCCAAACAGTCTACCATTTCTTATTTCCTCTAAATCTTGTTTCAGAGGCTCAAACCAGAAGCAACATTAACTAAAATTTTGTCAAATTTCTCTTATGTTTCACGCCTCTAATCAGAGTGACAATGAGTATATATGTGAGCTAGAAGTAAATTAATTAAAGAAACAGAAACCTGAAAAGCCATGCCTGGCTCAAGAAAAGCTTATTGCATTTAGAAAAGTATTAGTTTATAGTATAAAGATTAATAGAATTTTTTTATACACCCTGGTTGTTATGTTTTCCAATAGTAAAGTAATATAATTGAATAATTATTCCACAAACCTAAATAATTATTCCACAAATAAAAATTGCTAATTTTTGCAATATACCTTATCAAAGTATTAAGATTCATGTTTTATTGACACATTTGGCATGTTGTCTTAATTTTATAATTCATTTGTTCTTTGCAAAAACAGAACAAGAGGAAGGTTAACAGTATAAGTAAAATGATAACAAACTGTTTACAATTTTTTTTTAAAGAATCCAGGTGTTTTGAAAATTCTGCCTACCTCCCAACTCTGCAGTACCACACCTCCCCCAATTCATATTCCTTTTTGTGCCTCAAAGACTTATTTAGGTCATTCTCATAATTATGTTTATATTGTAGACTTGCTCATCCAACAACAGAATTATGAGTGGTTATCACATTCTAAAATGCCAGATACTGTTTAATTGTAATGGTGCCTACTTTTTTTATTGAAACTATTCATATTTTATTACTATAAACAACTTTGATCATAATGATGCCATTCAAAAGAGCTGATCAAGCTGAGAAAAATGACACTATAGTCGTAAAGTCACTCTATATGGAGCTATTAACATTTTATAGTGTATATAAGGAAAAGTGTTTTAAGTTGCAACCATAGACAAATAAGGAAATTAATTTTAAACACAGGGCTATCCTTTTAAAGATTGGAAATATTCTACTTAAATAATTATGACTAACAGACACTTTTAGATTCTAACAGATGACCTTCAATATAAAAAAAAATAGCATATACTAGATTTTGCATTACAAGAAATTCAAATCATCTTAGTTTGCCAGGGTAAAAAAACAAGGATTTTCATTCCTAGGAACACGTAAGAAAGAAACACATCAGAACCTCACTTCAAAACTATTCTTTGGTTACATTCCAGAAGGGGCAAGGTTATAGCTGAGGAGTTTTAAGAGATACGTTCCTCCGGCACTTCTAGGATCTAACGCTCTCTTCAAATGAAATCAAAGACACTTACCGGGTGCCTACTAAGCATGTGGTATGCTGCGAAGTACGGTGGAGAACGTGGCCTCTGACATAAGGAAGCTTATAATTCAGTTGAGGAGAGATGAGATAAACACACAAACAATTAAAGACTAGAATCTCAATTCCACAAATATTTAAATAACAGCCTGACAATAGAAGGAATACAAGATTATATGTATACACGATGACCAAGGAAACTAGAGGCAAACCACCACAACTGGAATTCGGAAGGAGAGTTTGAGGTTGGGGTGGTTGAAGACGGTTTGATGAAGGCATTCTTTTGCTGGGTCTTGAAAGACTGGCAATAATAATATCTTTTATTTGTAAATATTTTGTAGAATGACAGGAAGTACCTGAAGTTTTAGGAGAAATATGACTTATCTTCCTGTGATATTTATTTTATTTAATAGAAGTAGCTTAACACACTTTATATAAACATGAACAGAGATTGACTATTACTATCATTATTAATTAAATCATCATGAATGATAACTAAAATTGTGAACCCCCTTTGTCTTGGCAATGTCTAAGTGCTTCACATACATAATATTGCTTAGGTTGGAATTTATCATTGCACAAATTCAAACTTCTATTTTTCGCACATAAATCATTGGCACTGGAGAGATTTTACAGATTTCTGTAAAATATTTTCTCATCTTCTTGGGGTACCTTCTTCTCAGGAAAGCAGGGCTTGTCAGGCAGTTTCCTGACATTGCTTTGGTTTTCACAGCTAACTTCATAGAGAGGCCATAGGTCCTAGCGCTGGGCAAAGAAAATCTCAGTGCCAATGAAAGGGCAGGTAGAGACTAGATGGTGATGAATCGAAAAATGTCCTCCTAAAGGGATTGAAATTGAACATTTTTTTTAAAAAAAAAGGTTTAAATGTTGGAGAGTGTGATGAGATAGGGCTGGAGGGAACATTAAGCTTTATTTGAATTATTTGTTAAAAATTCACAGATAGAAGGGGCTTTGAGATGGCTGACTAGAGGCTTTCAGCATTCACCTCTTCCACAAAGAAGAGCTAGGAGGATGATCACTCTCTAAATATAACATCTAAAAAAAGAACACTGGGATTCAACAGAGAAGTGACAAGAAATACCTAAGACAGGGAAGGAGAGGGAAACAAGGCAGCCAGCTCAACCAGGGTCATCTGGGGGCCTGAAGAAGCTCCCTAGTCCAGGGGATAAGTGAGGTCCCTAGTGGTCCACATTTCTACCACAGACCGCTGTAGCCCTATCCATAGGAGAACTTCTCAACTCTTGTTGACTCTGAGACTAACATAAGGAGCTACCTAGATGAAGAACATGAGACAGCATTGCTCCAGAGAAGGAGCTTATGCTGGGAACCATACATCCCAAGTCCTAAGAAG
This sequence comes from Nycticebus coucang, assembly GCF_027406575.1. NCBI lineage: Eukaryota > Metazoa > Chordata > Mammalia > Primates > Lorisidae > Nycticebus > Nycticebus coucang. Next base: position 56,815,902 of record NC_069783.1, read on the forward strand.
ATCAGCACAGCCTCATTTCAAGAGCCCAGGCCCTACTAGAATTCTTCTTGCCCGGGGGTCCAATAGCCTCTGTATCCGTACATTCCTCGAGCTGTACTAATGTCCCTCACATCCACATGGAGGACTGAAGCAACGTGATATTGGTTGGACTCAGCAGAGCAAAAGGATCCCCAGCACTGCAACACACACAGTGTCCTGTACTGTAGTGTAGTGTAGTACAACAGGGAGTCTGAGAGTCCAGAGAAGCTCCCTAGTGCAGGAATGGGACAAAGAGAGCCAAAGCATCTGCTCTGCAGAGCCTGAACTGACATGCCTGGGACCACTGCTGCTGATAGCAACCATTCCCCCACCAGTAGTAGGGCTACAGTATACTTGCATGTTCCCTAAGAACTAGTTCTTCCCATTGCTGCCTCTGTTTCTATTGCTATCACTTCTGCTAGGAGCCAAAGTGCATGCTCCTTACAGACAGAGAGCTGCCTGCCTGAAGTTGCTGCCACTGACAGCAATGTTGTCCCTCCCCACCACGAAGCAGGGCTACAGTGCATTTGCACACACCCTGAAGACAGGCTTTCCCCTACACTGATGTGGGTGCTACCGTCACCCAAACATTCCACCAGGACTCTGAGCATCATTCCACCCTACCCATCACAACCTGTGCTGCTGAACAGCACCTGAGTGCCTGAGAACAGGCCTACTTGGCCTGGTACCATCAGGCCTAGGGCCTGAGACACCACCCAGGAGGCTGGGGGTTGTTCCACCACGTCCACCAATGCTGGCATCTGTGCACTCCTATTGGAAGCCTGAGAATGAGCCCATACAGTCTGCAACTATCATCACAGCTGCCACCTAGAGGTCTGGAGACTGGCTCATCTATCTGATCATAGTCAATGCCACCACCAGCATGGGCTATTTGATAGCCCAAGGATTGTCACACCACTGCTGCTGCCATCACCCATACCATGCACACTGCTTGGGGGCTGGGGACCCATCCATCCATCTATCCCATGGCTGTCACTTCCGGTACCCAAGCAAGCTATATTAAGATCCAAAAATTAATTTCTTGGATTCACTAACACCAGTGCTTACATATACCACCTAGGCCCCCCAAACAGACATGGTTGGCTCACCACTGACACTGGGGCCTGAGGACTGACCCACATGCCATCCCTACCATGAACAAAATCTCTCTGCAGCCTCCACTAATAACCAGAGCCTAATCCATTGAGGAAATCACAGACACCACTGACATAGTTTATAGCTGAAGATATGATATGAATACTCCACTACTGCAAGCATCCAGAAACAACGCTAAAGTGCCCTAACCAACCAACACCGTACATTTATCTTCAGAAAAAAATATCTTCCCCTATGAAAGTCCATCCAAAAAACTGGAAGGAGCTATTGTTACACCAGTTTCACAGATACCAACAGAAGGACACAAGAAACATGAAAAAGCAAGGAAATATGACACCTGCAAAGGAACACAACAAGTTTATAGCAACAGATTACAATCAAAAAGAAATGAAATCCCAGAGGAAGAACTCAAAATTATGATAAAGGAAGCTTCAAAAGTATAAGAAAACAATACCAAAATTTCAGAAAAATTCAAGATATGAATGAGAAATTTACTGAAAAAAACAGATATCATGAAAAAGAAACAAATCCTGAAACTAAAGAATGCAATGAATGAAATAAAACATTTAATTATGTGCTTCAACAATAGACAAGATCAAGCAGAAGAAAAAAATTCAGAACTTAGAGATAGATCTTTTGAGAGAACTCAATCAGACAAACAAAAAAAAGAATGAACAAAGCCTACATGGTGTAGGGACACTATAAAGCAAGCACATACTCAAATTTTTGGTGTTCCAGAAGGTGTAGACATAGAAAAAATCTACTTAATGAAATAACAGCTGAAAACTTTCCAAGTCTAGAAAGAGATTTAGAAATCCAGATACAGGAAGTTTAGAGAGTCTCAAATAAACACAACCCAGGTATTCTTTATGACACAGTATAGTCAAGCTGTCAAAAGTCAAAGATAAAGGGAGAATTATTATTATTATTCTTATTATTATTATTATTATTGTTATTTTGAGACAGAGTTTCACTTTGTCACTCTCAGTGGAGTGCAGTGTCATCTTAGCTCACAGCAACCTCAAACTCTTGTACTTAAGCAATTCTCTTGCCTCAGACTCCCAAGTAGCTGGGACTATAGGCACCCACCACAATACCCAGCTATTTTTAGAGATGGGGTCTTGCTCTTGCTCAGTCAGGCTGGTCTTGAACTCCTGAGCTCCTTGGCCTCCCAGAGTGCTAGGATTACAGGTGTGAGCCACTGTGCCTGGCACAAAGGGAGAATTCTAAACACAGCAAGGGAAAAGGCTCTGGTCACATATAAGAGAACTCATCAGACTAATAGTAGATTACTCAGCAGTAATCTTTCAGGCTAGGAGAGAAAGGGATGATATATACAAAATGCTAAAGAAAATAAAACCTGTTAGCTAAGAACACTATAGTCAGCAAAGTCATCTACATAAATGAAAAAGTCTTTGCCAGACAAGCAAAATCTAAAGAAATTCATCACCACTAGAATGGCCTTATAAGAAATGCTTAAGGGTGTCCTACACCTGGAAACAAAAGGATGATATCTACTATCATGAAAATACATAGAAGTATAAAATTCACTGGTCTAAACACACAAATGAGGAGGAGAAAGAACTCAAATATTACCATTATAGAAAATCACCAAAACACAATGACAAACAATGAGAGAAAGAAAAGAACAAAGACTATACAGAAGAACCAGAAAACAATTAATAATATGACAAGAATAAGACCTGACATAGCAATAATAATCTTGAATATAAATAGATTAAAAATTTCCATTTTAAAATATATAGAATAGCTGAATGGATTATAAAACATGACCCAAATATATGCTACCATAAGAAACTCATCTCACATGTAAAGGCAAATGATAGGGTGGAAGTATTAGGATGGAAAGTAAAGGAATGGAAAGAGATAGTCTAGAAAAGCAGAAACCAATAGCATTCAGGATTAACTATACTCATATCAGGTAAAAACAGACTTTAAGTTAAAAATACTAAGAAGAGACAAAGGAGGCTGCTATGTAATAATAAAAGTATCAGTTCAGCAAAAGGATGTAATAATTCTAAATGTGCGTATGTATCCAATATCAGAGCACTCAGATATATAAAGCAATTATTATTATCTCTAATAGGAGAGAGAGACTTCAGTACAATAATAGTTAGAAACTTAAATATCCCCCGTTAGCATTAGACAGTTCATATAGATAGAAAATCAACAAAGAAATAATTAGTTTAAACTACACTTTAGACCAAATGAACCTAACAGATATTTAGAGAACATTTGTCTAATGACCGCAGAACACACATTTTTCTTATCAGCACATGGAACATTTTCTAAGATAGACCATAGTTTAGGCCACAAAAGAAGTCTCAACAGATTGTTAAAAATCAAAATTATACCAAATACTTCCTCAGACAATAATGGAATAAACTTAGAAATCAATAATAAGAGGAACTTTGGAAACGATACAAATACATAGAAATTAAACAATACACTCCTGAATGACCACTGAGTCAATGAAAACATTAAGAAGGAAATGAAAAAAATTCTTGAAACAAATAAAAATGGGAAAACAACATACCAAAACCTATGGGATATAGCAAAAGCACTGCTAAGAGAGATGGTTATAGCAATAAATATCTTCATCAAAAAGTAGAAAAACTTCTCTATGTTCTTTGAAACAGAGTCTATTCTGTTTCCCTGGCATCATACCTCACAGTAACCTCAAACTCTTGGCTTGAGAAATCCTCTTGTCTCAGCCTCCCAATTAACTGGGACTACAGGCACCTGCCACAATGCCTGGTTAGTTTTCTTATTTTCAGTAGTGATAGGGTCTCACTGTTGCACAAGCTGGTCTTGAATTCCTGAGACCAGCAATCCACCCACTTCACCCTCCCAGAATGTTAGGATTATAGGTGTGTGCAACTGCACTTGGCCAAAAATGTAGAAAAACTTCAAATAAAAAATTTAATGAGGTACCATAAGGAACTAGAAAAGCAAGAACAAACCAGGACCAAAATTAGTAGAAAGAAAGAAATAATAAAGTTCAGAGCAGAACTAAACAAAATGGAGACTTAAAAAACGATACAAAGGGTCAATGAAATGAAATGTAGCTAGACTAACCAAGGAAAAAAGACAGAAGAACCAAATAAATAAAATTAGAAATAAAACAGGAGGCATTACAACTGGTACCACAGAAATACAAAGGTTTCGGATGAAACTTATTAAGAGCAACTGTACACTAACAAACTGGAAAACCTAGAGAAAACTGATAACCTCCTGGACACATATATCCTACTGAGATTGAATGGGAAATAGGTAGAAAACCTGAACAGACCAATAACAAGTAATAGATTGAATCAGCAATAAAAAGTCTTCAACAAAGAGAAGCCCAGGGCCAGATGGTATCATTGCAAAATTCTACCAAACTTGTAAAAAAAAAAGAAAAACTAATACCAATTCTCCTCAAAGTATTTGAAAAATCTTAAGAAGAAAGAATTCTCTATAACTCATTCTATGAGGCATTACTCTGATACCAAAACCAGACAAGGATACAAGAAAAGAAAACTACAGGCCAATTTCCCTGATTAACATAGATGCAAAAACTCTCAAGAAAACACTGGCAAAACCCAAATAATAACATACCAAAAGGATAATGCGCCATGATCAAGTGGAATTTATCTCAGGGATGAAAGAATGATACAATATATGCAATTCAATAAGCATGATACATCACACCAACAGCATAAAAGACAAAAGCCATAGGATCCTGTAGATGCAGAAAAGGCAAATTCCATGTCCCTTCATGATAAAATCTCTCAACGAATTAGGCATAGAGACATAATAAAGACTATATATGATAATCCATGGCTAACATCATACTGAATGGGGGGAAAAAAACAGCTAAAAGCCTTTCCTCTCCAAGAACTGGAACAAGTAAGGATGTCCACTTTCATCACTCCTATTCAGCATAGTACTGAAGTCCTAGGAAGAGCAATCAGGCAAGAGAAAAAAAAAAAAAAGACACATAAATTGGAAAAGAGAAAAATCTAATTGTCCTTCTTAGTAGATGACATGGTCTTGTATTAGAAAAGCCTAAAGATTCCACCAAAAATACCTCTTATATCTGATAAACAAATTCAGTAATAATGCAGAATAAAAGTCAACATACAAAAGTCAGTAGTGTTTCTATTCACCAATAATAAAATAGCTGAAAAAGAAATCAATCCCATTTACGATAGTTGCACCCCTCCCAAACCTATGAATAAATTTAACCAAGTAGGTGATATATCTCTGTTAGAAAAACTATAAAATATTAATGAAGGAAATGAAGAAGATGCAAACAAGGGGGAAATCGTACCATGTCTGTAAAACACAAGGATTAATATTATTAAACTGACTATATTATCGAAAGAATATACAGATTCAATGCAATTTCAATCAAAATACCAATGTCATTTTTCAAAGAAATAGAAAAAAAAACCCCTAAATTTGTATGAAATGACAAAAGGCCATATAGCCTAAGTAATCCTCAGCAAAAAGAAAAAAGCTGCAGGCATCACACTCCCTGATTTCAAAATATATTACAAGACTATAGTAACCAAAACAGCATGGTATTGGTCTAAAAACACACATAGTCCAATAGAACAGGAATAAATCTATAGAAGGAAATCCCAGAAATAAATCCATCTGTTTATAGCCAATTGATTTTCAACAAAGGCACCAAGAACATACACTGGGAAAATAAATTGCACTGAGACAATTGAATATCCATACAGAAAAGAATTAAATTAGACCCCTATCTCTCACCATACTGAAAAATAAACTCAAAAATCCATTAAAGACCTAAACATAAGACCTGAAATTATAAAACTACTAGAAAAGAACAGGAAAAACTCTACAGGGCATTGGTCTAAGCAAACATTTTTATGGCTAAACTCTCAGAAGTACAGACAATGAAAATAAAAATAGACAAATAGAGCTATATTAAAGTAAAAAGGTTCTGAACAGGAAAAGAAACAATCAACAGAGTGCAGAGACAACCTGTTAAATGGGAGAAAATATTTGCAAACTATTCATCCTACAAGGGACTAATATCTAGGACATACAAGGAACTCAAACAATGCAAGAATAAAACAATGATAATAATTCCATTAAAAAGGCAGCAAAGAACATGAATAGACATATTTCAAAAGAAGACATACAAATGGCCAATGGGTATACGAACAATGTTCAACATCACTAATTATCAGGGAAATGCAAATCAAAATCACAGTGAAATACTATATTACCCTAATTAGAATGGGTATTATTAACAAGACAACAAACAAACAAAAACAAACAAAGAAACAAACAAAAAACAGATGCTCTTGAGAATGCAAAGAAAAAGGAACTCTCGTACTGTGTTGGTGGGAAAATAAATTAGTACAATAATTACGGAAGACAGTACTGAGTTTTCTCAAAACAAAACTAAAAATAGGACTCCTGTACAACACAGCAATCCCACCACTGGGTATTTGTCTATAGGAAAGGAATTCAGTTCATTAAAAGGATATCTACATCTCCATGTTTATTGCAGCACTATTCCCAATGGCAAAGACATGAAAGCAACCTGAATTCCCACCAATGGATGAATGGATAAAGAAAATGAGGTATATATGCACAATGGAATACTATTGTGACATAAAAAAGAATTAAATCATGTCATTTGCAGCAACATAGATGGAATTGGAGATCATTCTATTAAGTGAAAGAAGCCAGGCACAGAAAGACAAATATTGCATGCTGTCATTCATATGTGGGAGCTAAACAAGTTGATCTCATGGAGGTAGAGAGTAGAATGATACTTACCAGAGTATGGGAAGGTGTGTGCAGAGGGGAAAGGGGTGGAGGAAGAGAAGTTGGTTAGTTAATAGGTATAAACACACCGTTAGATAGAAGAAATTGAGTCCAATGTCCAATAGCAAAGTACAGTACCTATAATGAATGATACATTGTGTATTTCAAAATACCTGAAAAAGATGACTTGAAATGTTCCCACCACATAGAAAGGATAAATACTTGAGGCAACGGACACCATAAATACCCTGACTTAATCACTGCACATTCCATGCATGTCACAAAATATCAAACGCACTCTATAAAAATGTACAAATATTGTGTAGCAATAAAACTTTTAAAAAAATTCACAGATGATTCCTTATATAATTAAAAATAGCTAAACAGAAAAAAAAAGCTCCAAAAAATAATCAAAGAAACAAAACAAACAAAATCCTAGGATGGCAAAAAAAGAAAAATTAAAAGAAAACTCCACACATACACACAAAAACCCTTATAAGCTGGGTGCAATGGCTCATGTCTATAATCCTAGCTAGCACTCTAGGAGGCCAAGGCAGGTGGATTGTTTGAGTTCAGGAGCTCTAGACCAGCTTGAGCAAGAGTGAGACCCGGTCTCTATGAGAAATAGAAAAACTGATGCAAGACGATCGCTTGAGCCCAGAATTTTGAGATTGCTGTGAGCTATGATGATGCCATGGCACTCTTCCCAGGCTACAGAGTGAGACTCTGTCTCAAACAAAACAAAATGATACACCCTATGGCTTTTGGGCTATAGGTGTTTTCTGCCACATGCTTCTTGTTTGTTTTAGGTCAGGACAGGATCAAAGGAGGGGAACAGATAAGTTGCAACCTTTCTTCCTCCTCAAAGCCTTCCTGGACATGGATTTCACCTGCTGTGTTAAATCATGTGGGTTTTGTATTGGCTTGTCATGTTTTTCCTAATCATATATCTTTTATTAATTCATTGATCTGATATTCTTTTATTGCTTGTCCCTTTGTGTCAAACAATATAGTGGGTATTGGACTACACTGAAGATGAGTCTGTTCTGTACTGTATTGCAGTGTGAGAGTGAGTACCCAGGAAGTGGTCACTGAAACCTGATAAAGGGACTGATAAAGGGTTTATCAACTCATGACTCTCAACATTTGGGACTGGATAATTCTTTGTTGCAGGGGCTGGTCTGTGCATTATTGGATGTTTAGCAACCATTCTGGTCTGTTTTCATTATATACCAGTAGCAAACACCACCTGCCCCCAAACTGTGACAAGCAAAACTTTCTCCAGGCATTGCCAATATTTCTGGGGGGTGGGGGTGGGGGCAAAACTGCTCCAATTGAGAACAACCGAACTAATATTTTTGAAAGGCTTTATGTGAAAATGTAATGTCAAATACATTTTAGTAACAAGTTATGACAAAATTTAGGAATAAATTTAGAAATAAAACCACAAAAAAGATCTTTGTATCAGCAAAAATAAATTTTTGTTTGAAAAGAAAGTTGGTTTCAAATCAGTTTGAGGAAATCATAGGGATTGTTTTGGAGTATATTAAAAAAATGGAGAATTCTCAGGACAGTAATCCCATATAACCTACTTACTCTAAACTTATTGGCCTAAGTAATCCCTTTTATTTTTTAAACATAGTACCTCCTAATATCCTATGGATTATTATCTCAGTAACTACAATCTGAGAAATTTCATACTCTATTTTCATTCCATAGCTAGTAGTGGTTGATGCATAATAGGCATTGCTATCCCATTACCTACTTCTGAAAAGATACTCCCTTAAGAACGTCACTGAAGCTCCTCAGTACTCTGGTAACTAGAAAGGAGAAACAAGGATATTGTGGATATTGTTTTAGGCTAGTGGTCTCAAAATTTAGCGTAAATTAGGATCACTTGGAAGGCTTGTGAAACCAAATTTCAGATAATAGGTCAGGATGGTGCCTGGGAATTTGTATTTCTGTTTTGCAGGTCATGCTGATCCTGATCATACCAAGATTTCACTTTGAGAACCACTGTAGAGTTTAATGAGAGCATCAGACCAAGTGACAGTTTCTATTTAGAGTAAAAACCTTTCTTCATCTTTTGATGTGGCTAAACCTGTGACTGCTGTTTCAGAAAGCCAGAGGTAAGGACCGCAGACGAAGCGTGAGCCTTTATAACAGGGATGACACTAAGTAGCCCACGGACAAATGTTGGTAGTGCTTCTCTCCTCCGTTGCCACTGCACGCTGGATATCTCTTGGTAATTGGTGTCTACCACATTTCAGACGTGCCAAGCATCGTACAAAGGCTGAACAAATCATAAGTCTCAAACACCTTCTCTGCCCTCAATTAATTTATAAGATGGTTGAGAGACACTTAAGAATTGAGAGGGAAAAATTAGAAGAAAAATGAGGAAAGGGAGGAATGATCCAATACCACTAACACGATGTTACCTAACTTATTTTGTGTGATTTGCTACAAAAAATGAGAAAGTTGGTATGAATATGCCCATTTTCTAGATAAAAAACCTGAGTTCTAGAGGTTAAGCAATATGCCCAATGTAATTGTCTCTGTTGGGGACAATTGGTATTAATATGCCCATTTTCTAGATTAAAAAAACTGAGTTCTAGAGGTTAAGCAATATGCCCAATGTAATTGTCTCTGCTGGGAAGCAGAGCACAATCAAACCTGTATTGTTTAACCCATGGGTCAGTCCTGCCTGAGGACCACTCTTCACATAAACTGCCTCTCCTTGTTTTGCATTCTACTCTTCCTCTCCATAAAGCCCGGGCAGCCCCTTTTATCTTCTGCTCCTCACAGAAGTATCTGAAAGGGAAAAGAGACCTGGACTGGGAGTCTGGGGATGGGTTGTAGCCCTGCATCTGCCTCTGATTAGCTTAGGCATGGTTATCTCATGTGTAAATCAAGGGATTGGGACTAGTTCATCCTTCAGCTGTATTTCAACCCTCTCCTCCTTGAATAGAATGCTATTCCTCAGTGGGCACAAGAAAAATATTAGATATTTTCCTGAGCATGTGGAGACACCCTGACGTTCTACCCCTGCCCTGTGTCTGAGGAGAAATTCACTTCACCACAGAACACTGGCTGTACAGAGCTCTGAGAGCCAGAGCCCTTGCTCTGCAGTCCTGGTTCTTAGTTTGATCCTTCTTCCTCATCTAAAAATATGCAGGTATGCATTCCATACATTATATGGATAAAAATCTATAGAAATCAATAACTTTCATTGTATCCTTTGCTTGTTACCTTAAAATTAATATTTGCCTATTATATGCTTATGGGGTAATGGCTTACATTAAGTATAAAAAGTAAAAAAGCTAAATGTGATTTCCTACTATTGACATTTTATCAGTGAATAATTCTTTGCTAATCAATGAAAGTAAATGTGTCATGCTATAATTTGGGGTATTTATGCCTTACTGGCCTATGGGGATGCTATTTTTGGATAAAACCCTTTCCCACACCATTTAAACTACAGAACAAACCACCTATCCTACGTGTAAGAAATACTAAATTTTTCTGTATGAAAAGAAGAGCCTGGTACAGAGCACCCATTTGGTTTATTTTCCATTCTTCCTCTTATGATGATAGTAAAAGAGGAGTTAAAGCAACTCTACTTTGGCTTTTGTGAGGAGCTATGGGGAACTATCTATACCATTTTTTCTCTTAGTAAGTTATAGACTTTGGAATGGTCTGAGTTAAAAGGGAAAACTAAACAATGAAATGTCATGTTTAATGTTTACCATTTTAAATGTCTGTCTGTAGTTACTAGATATGATTCCTCTTGTCTGGAAAATAAGGTGGAAGGCCCTACTACAGGTGGGTCACCCTGGCCAAGAGATGTCAATGCCTTTCTGTTATTACACATGGGCCTTGGAAAAGGTAGAATTGCACCTTTATTCTTTAGGGAAAACAGAAGAAGCCCAGGGAAAGGGCACTGGCAGGAATGTCAGGAAGGCCAGGAACTCAAGGTTTAGATTGGTGTTTGGATAAAATGCCTTTTTGTTAAAAAAAGAAAAATTACCTTGATGTTGCATTTCATCCTTCAATTAATAGAAACTGATAAGTTAGAAGCGGAGCTCAGAGGTGAGCATGGCCCTTTGAGCCCATGGAAGTAACTTTGGAGAATTCGACAAAGGTCAGTACAAGGGGAAGAGAGCAGTAAGGTTAAAAACGTTCAAGGTGAACACACGGACACTTGAAATCGGCGAGGTTCACCGACACTGAGAACGCAGAAAGTAAAATGCCATGAAAGAGTGTCAGAGAAAAGATCATCAAGTAGTTAAAGAAAGGCTTCCACTGCCAGTAGGAGACTAGTTTAAGTAAAGGCAAAAGAGCTGAAAACATCAATCCTGGAATCAGAAGAAGGCTACTTTCCAATAGGCATTCACTTCTCTTGTCAAAATGCCCTTCATATGTGCACTGGTCTTTCACAAGTTTGTGTGAGGAGTGCCTTGCAGGTGTTAGCTAAGTCAAGAGGTTAATGGTCTGAGCTCCCTGTTCTGAATCTCTGATTCAGAGGGGGTTACCCCATTCCTGGCAGAAGAAATAGGGTGAGCTCAGGCCTGATCACTCTGCAGCCTTTTATAACTTTCAACAGCCATGTAACTGATTTTTAAAATGCCCTATAACGATGATTGTACTTTCACCAGCCAAGTGTCTGCAAACTAGATGACAAAATAAAAATATGTTGTCACCAGTACAGTTTAATTTGTTCAAATGCCTAATAGTGTGAACACATACTGTAATAGTGAACACACACACAATAGTGTGAACACACACACAAAATCCACTTAAAACATAAAATAGTAATTCCTCAATGGGATTTGTCCAGTGATCAAATGAAGTCTTAGAAACCATTAAAGCAATATTATCTTTAAACTATGAGAAATTAAGGATTAAAATAATCTAATATATGCATTAAATTTTATAGTAGACTGTACAACATATTAAGTGACTACTTAGAGTATGCAAGGATCTACGTTTAGTGTGAAATGAATAATGCAGCTTTTAGACCCTGTGTTTAATCGTACAGTTAGTAACTAGAACACTTGGTGGTTTCATAAATAAATGAGTCATTCAAGCTAATTCCAACTCAGGCTTCTGATATATTTGTCAGGGATGTATTTATTATTATGAATTCACCTGTTGTTTTTCAAGTTTAGAACAAGAAGTTTATTGCCAGGAACAGGATTTTGTTGGCAATGATGAACCGAGAAAACTAAGAGACCGTAAACTGAAAAATCATGGAAAATTATAGAAAATCTCAGCATTAGGAAAAAGGTGGATGTTAGAATTTGTCAGCTTGTCTTGATACCTTTTCTCCCCCAATGACTGTTCAGGCATCTCAGGCATTTCCAGGCAAAGGCTTCAATTATCAGACTAAAATTCCGATGTAAGACTCCAGTTCTTTGGGGAAAAAAAGAAATATGTGTACAGAGTAAGGATCCTTTCTCGGGTGTTCCTGGAACCTAGACAGAGAATAAGTAAAAGGGTACCGGAGACAAATTCAGAATGTATGTGAGGATCGTGGTCATGAAGCTGGGCGTCGGTTACAAAAGGGAGCAAGATCTTCAGAAACAAGATCTTCAGAACAGAAGCAGCAGAAGTCTGAGATGGGTTTGGTGAAGAGACACCAAGAGCCTTCCATGTCCCTTCCCCAGGGGCCTCCTTTGTCCCAGAGCCTGGGTGGGGGCTGGGTCTGAGGCGGAAAAGACATTTACAGTTTCTTCTGCCTTTTGCTTTATAATATAAAGATCCCAAAGCACATACATTTCCCCTGGAGAAGGATCACAGAAGGGAGAGTGGGAGAACTTTGACTGGACTTAGTTTGAATTTTGCATTTGATTAGGGGAACATATACTCTTTTAATTGAAAGACAGAATGACCATGGAGAGAGAAGATTAAGAATTTTCTACCAACACCATTTTTTTCAGCAGCACATACTAAAATTGGAATAATACAGAGAAGACTACTGTGGCCCTTATGCAAGGATGACACACAAAAGTGTTGGGTGTGTCATAAAGAGAAGAAAGAAAAAGAGAGAGAAGAATTAAAGAAAGAAAAACTTCTCACCACCAGTAGAAATGGTGTGCATGTGCTCAGGAACTCCAGTGCTAAACTTGACTTTCGGTCTAGAAAAAATAATTGAAGGAAGTTCTGCACATTTGAGTCACAATTTGTCCAATTTGACCTAGCAGTACAAGTATCTAAGTGCTCCAATTACATACCCCTTTTTCATTTTTTTCCTTTTAATCACTCAATCTCCACAAGTGTTCACCCTTAAAGTCCGAAAATAATAGGCACAGATTGGAGTTTTAAATATGATTTCATTAAGAGAGTCTGTGTGACAGGCACTGGATTTTTTCCTTCTCTGTATTTCTTTCAGCCCTTCTGATCTGATATGAAGGACACTGCAGCCAGCATTCTGCCCAGCTTTCCTCACGGTTTGGCAGGTCACCTCTGTTGAAATCCTTCGTGCTATCTTTTACAAATGGCTGTTGCTAACCCTTTTACTCGAAATTCCAGAGGACACTCAGGAAGGTGGGTGCCAAATTCATTTTGGCTGTCTCAGAATAGTCTGTATGGGAGGCCAAATTCTGCAGAAGAATTTGGGAAGGGATTGTTCTTGAGTGACCTGTGTCCTTCTAAATACTGAGAAATTTGGTAAATAAAATAATTCTTTACTCAGATGTGTGTGCATTGTGGGGTGTAGCTCCTGCTTACTAGATACCACTAACCTCTTTTTCCAGTTTTGACTATCAAAAGTGTTTCTAGCGATTGCCAGATTGCCTGTGGGGGAAGGGAACAAAACTGCTTTCAATTGAGAATCACTGATTGATTGATTGATTGGCTATTGGTTGATTTTAATTTCAACAGCTTTATGAAGGTATAATTGAAATGAAAATAATTGCACATATTTAATGCACACAATTTAGTAAGTTTGGACACATATAAATACCCATCATGGCGTGACCACAATTGAAGTAATAGATATATCCAACATCTCCCAAAGCTTCTTTGTGCCCCTTGTGGTTCCTTGTGCACCGTATGTGTACGTGTGGTAGGAACACTTAACATGAGATCTTCCCTTTACACAAATATTGAAGTTTACTATACCATAAGCACCAGGGTATAGAGCAGCTCTCTAGCACTTATTCAGCTAGCATAACTTGAATGTGTTACACCCACTGAATGACAACTCCTCATTTCCACCACCTGAGAACCCCTGATTCAATACCATTAAAATACTTTAACTTCCTAGACAAGATGACTAATTAGACTGGCAACAATATTACCAATAGATAGATATCTGTATGCAAAATTACATTGTCTAACTTTATGGAAACATTATGCATATATACAATATAAACATGATGAATATTTTTTACATCATTCTTGCAATCCAACCAATAAAATGCAATATTGTCTCAATCTTGGATTATTGAGCAATTGAGAGCAAAACAACAATAAGGATAAAAATTATTAGGTGACCCATAAACCAAGATTAAAATAAATAAGACCTGAAATAACCAGTAATTCTGTTTCTACAGCAAGACCATTTCTGTATTTTATCTCCCTTCTAAGGAGCTATTTTTCATTCATAGCACTGTTGTAAATTATGCACAGCAGACTTCTTCATTTAATAGGTTCAGGTCAGAGAGTGATTGTATTTCAGCAGTTGGTATTCAGGGATTTTGTAATTTATGAGGTTTATTAATTTAGTAGATTATTTGCTTAAGATGCCACTATCCCTTCACCAAGCACTCACTGGGAGAATTTCTGGTCATCTTAGCATTTTTCAAGAGACACTTCAGTGTTTAGAACATTCTCATATTGCTGAAAATGATATAAATTCTATAAAATTTAGTTCATTGGAAGTAACTAGAAGAGCAGTGTTTGTTCCTTTTGTGCATGTGAAAGAAAGTAGGGGGGAAATAGGAAGTTAAGGGATGAGAGTAGCACCTTATTATTTCTGTGGAAGAGTCAATGGAGGACAAAATTAGGGAAAAAATAGGTACTATAAATGTCTATGCAGAAATTGAACAAATTCTAACATTTTTTAAAGGATTTTGAAGTGGTCCACTGTTTCTTTTCTCTCTCTCTCTCTCTCTTTTTTTTTTTTTTGTTTAAGACAGCGTCTTACTTACCCACTTACTGGGTAGAGTGCCGTGGTGTCATAGGTCAGAGCAATCTCAGAATCTTGGGCTCAAACAAACCTCTTGCCTCAGCCTCCTATGTAGCTGGGACTACAGATACCCACCACAATTAGCCTGGCTAATTTTAGAGATGGGTCTTGCTCTTGCTCAGGTTGGTCTCAAACTCCTGAGCTCAGGAGAGCCACCCTCCTCGGCCTCCCAGAGTGCTAGGATTACAGGCATGCACCACTGTGCCGGGCCAAGGGTCCACTGCTTCTTTAATCACATTCCAAAATAGGCAAGAAGAGAAAGACCAGGGAAATCCTGCTGCTGATGCAGAATAGGAGATGAAGTGCTCAGTGCTGGCCTGTTTCATTCTTAGAGGAACGGGCAAGCTTTTTCTTGGTGTTTAGAAGCATAAGCTATTGCTACCATGATATATTTAAAACAAGACAATGGGTAATGAGAGATCAAATAAAATGATATTGTTACAGGGCCCTGTGTGTCTCCCAAACTCTATATCTGATCCTGAGGTCCTTTCAGCATCCAAATGGAAATGCAACCACCTTCTGGAGGATCTCTCAGAGTCTAGACATATGACAGAACATCCTTCTACAGAGGAAGGACTTACCTAGGTGATTAGAGCTAGCCAATAAGACCAAAGTTAATCAGATGTTGTCCCTTTAAAACAGGCTGCCCGGATTCTACATGGAAGGAAAGCCTACCATTTCTCCCCTCTTTCTCCCATGTAGCCTTGTAAGACTCTTCCTCCTGGTTTCTCTGGGGACCTTCCCTCCACCCTTTCACATGGTCCCAGAATCTGGTCACCTCCACCCTCTGCTCATATTTTCCTCCTCACTTAGAATGTCTTTTCACCCCTCAGGGTGTATCTGATCATCCTGGAAGTGCTGGCTCACCTCTTACTGAATCCTTATTTGAACACAACCCTCCACACCCACCTTGAAATAACACCATTATTCTCTGAACATTTGTAGTCCTCGCCCCAGGACCAGTCATTTGTCACTGTCATTCACTGTATATTTTAATCGTTTAGATGTGCGTGTTCTATATGTTTAGTCCTAGAATATGGATCTTAAGTATAGAGATGATTAATATGTCAGCATGCGCTTTACAGACAATTGCAATTTTAGAAATGTTCAGGTGAAATTAGTTGAGAAGGGGGCGGCTCCTTCTTGTTGTGTCTATAATCTGATATTCAGGCATTTTCCACCTTTCTTTGTGAATTTCTGCCCCAATTCCGCCCTTGCTACCCGTCCCATGATCCTAACGGGTTCTGTGTTTGCTCCTTCTGTCACTATTTCTAAAATTGCATTGTCCCCTAGTCTACAACAATAATGGGTTAGATAGGCAGATTGATACCTGCCTATGAGGGAGTCAAATTATTAAAGGCAAGTTTATATAGTTTTTTTAATACATAAAACGTGTGCATATGTGAGAGTGTGTGTATAAATTTGAAGAAGGCACAAAAAAGTTCTTGCAACAGCCTCAGATCATGACCCCAGCTGATGTCTATTTTACCTGAAGTATCTATTTACAGCTATAGTTAGAGCTATAGTTTAGAGGTAGATAAGATACAATAACTACAACTAACAAGTCTGATGCAAATGACGTTACTCCATGTTTATTGAACATCTAGAAGAATAGATGATGTGTGATTATTTTCAAGTACACTTTTTAAAAAATTGGTTTTAAAGAAGTTCATTTTTTTTTTTTTTATCTCAGCCCTCTCATGCCAAAGCACGGTTTCTCTTTTATATGCGTTGAACTGAAGTCATAATCCCTTACAGTAAGGCCTGGAAATCTAAAAAGCTATTCTTTGTTCTTATAAAATTAACCTAAATTCACTACTTCAATGTGATAGCATTAAAATTTAATATTAATTCTATACCATTTAGGGCTTTAGTTTCCAACTTTACATAACAGAGAATGATTGTACTTTCCTTTATCTCCTTTTTTTCTCTTTCCGTATAGCTATTTTAAATGTTCACTGGTTTTCTTGAAACTTAGCAATCAGATAAAACTGTCTTGATTGATGTTACAGAATCATGGATTTCCCCACCAAACCAAAGGAAGCCTTCCTCATTATCTCTGGTCTCTTCAGCTAGGCCACACTCATCTTCAGGTAAATGTACTTATTCCCTATCTTCTCAAATCAGCTATCCACTTTTCTCCAGCCAAGCTTGGCTGTAAATTGACAAGATCTCCGGTTGTCTATGTGATTTCCCTACAGAGTGCAGCTGGGTCCCTTTCAGTTTAAAAGAAGCAGGTGTGGGGGTAACTCTGCTCAACCTTTGAAAAATTGCTGTCATAAAAGACAAAGATGGAGTGGTGACTTAAATCGGGCTTTCTTTCTTTCTTTCTTTTTTTTTTTTTGAATGGCAGAAACATTTCACTCTCATGGAATAGAAAATTATGAAATATAAAATAGGCTTATCACAAGGCATCAGGCTTACTGGCTGCTTCCATTTGTTCTTTAATCGTTTGGACAAGAAGAAACTTTGATTTTTCAAGCTCATAGCTTTCAAAACCCCTGAATATACTTAGAGAAATTAGAAACATGAGGTTAAAGGGAATCATAGTTTTGAGTCCTTCCAACTTGGTAAACACAAGAGAAGATTTGTCATAATTGAAGGAGTGATGGAGTAAAAATTAAAAAGCTTGGCATTCTAGTTCCACAGTACATTAACTAGCCAAGAGATCTTGGATAGGTCAGGACAGCTTTTTGGACCTCAGGATTCTCATCTTTAAATGGAGGAAACTGGAGTAGATAATCTCTGAATTAATATCCTTGCTCTAAAATTCAAAAGCTGAAACTGATATCCGGATCCATTTAATTTCCACTGGTGCATAATATATGCAGCTTTTTTCTTTTCTGAAATTTAGAAGTAAAATGGTCACAATTTTAGACTTAAGACCAGGGATGCTAAGGAAAAAGTTGAGTTTGTAGAGCTGTGGATGGGAAGCATCTGCCTATTAATGTTTACTTTTTTAGACATGAGAGGATATAAAGTTGACTGTGTCTTAAACATCTTCCAACCCATTTGATTTATGATTATTACTTTAAAACATCTTTGTATTATTGCCCACGCAGTGACGGGTTGCCTGGGACGTGGTTGATTAGGCTGGGCTCAGCCGGCAGCTCTGCTTTAAGCCCCTGGTCTGTGGGTGTTACGGGGGTACTACTCCCTGTGTCACCTGTCCCTTTCATGACAGAGATTTCAGCCAGGGCATGTTCTTCTCATGGAGGTAGCAGAAATTGAAGGGCAATCCCCTCAGTTTATAAACGAAAAAAACTGAAAGCCAGACAGTTTAAGTAATCATAAAACCGGTCTTAAACTAAACACAAAGTGGGAGGAGGATGAGTCTTTGGTTTATACAACTGACAAATCCAAGGGGATGATATGGCTTTAGGAACAGCTGGATTTATTGGTTCAAATGACGATCCTGTGGCTGTGTCCCTCTCCATCATTTGGCCCTGGTTTCTTCTGTGTTGGTTTCATAGTTGAGCGGACCTGCTCCACGTAGCTGCAAAACAGCTGCCTGCAGCACTGGCTTGTCATGCTCACAATACGGAAGACAAACATTCCACCAAACATTATATGATGTCCATATAACGTTTGCAAAACCCTTAGATTGGCTGAGCTAGAGACAAGCACTAGCACCTGCCTGGCCCCAAGATAAGAGAAGTGAGGCCATTGGATATTAGCGTGGAGGAGGGGGAAACAATTCCTGAAAGCAAAAGATGCTGAATTGATAAAAACTTACAGATACCCACTTAAGCGTTTACCTAAAAGCCTCCAAAGGGGCAGAGCCAGACCTGAAACATATTTCTTAAGTCCTTGACAGTACGCTTGGATATCTTGTATGGATAAGTGGTGTCCTCTCAGCCCCATTCAACAGTGGTGGAAAGGAGGTCTGCTTACTGTGAATCAGGGCCAATTCCAAGCCCTGGGTAGGCAGAAATGATGCTCAGGACATATTCATCTCACATCTCTGGATCTCAGAAACACATTTAAGCCACTCATTTAATCTCTAATGATGCAACAGATTGAGGCTGATCAGGCTGCCCAGCGGCTGACTCGGCTTTAATGCCTGAAATAAATGGCTTCTTGTGCTGGTAAGAGTGACCCTGCTTATTTGCATATGCAATCCCTGTATGCAATCGAGGAAAACACCCACAATGCTTACAATTTTTAAAATCTCTTACCCCACCATTAGGTTTGTTTTATTCATCTGCTTTAAAACAGAAACCTTGAGCTCTATCAAAGACTTTCCTAAACAGAAGGTGCTTAGTCCTCTAGCAGTTTCCTGGGGCTGCCTTAACATCACAATAAACAGGAGGCTTAAAACAGCACAGATTCATTGTTTCACAGTTCTGGGGCTAGAAGTCTGAAACTATGGCCTTGCTTCACCTGAAACTTGGAGGGCAGATGTTCTTCCCTGCCTCTTCCTAGCTTCTAGTGGCTTGCCAGCAGTCTTTGGCATCTGATGGCTTGCAGCTGCACATCCCCAGTCTCTGTTTCTGTCTTGACGCAGCATTCTCCCTATGTCTCTGTGCCTCCAGATGGTCATCTTCTTGTAAGAACACCAGTATTGTGGAGTAGGGGTTCACCTTTTTCCAGCACGATCTCATCTTAACTAAGGATGTCAGCAACAACTGTTTTTCCAAAAAAGGTCACACGTTGAGTCAGGACTGCAATGTATCATTTTGGGGGCAGATAAATTTAAACCATAAAGGGCTTGCCAGGAAAAAGGGTTAAATTTTAAAAAGCTGCTATTGCTTAATCCTCCGCTTGGTGAGTGTTAATACTCCCCTAGGCCTGCCCTGCTCCTCCCTTCTCTCTTCTTCCGCTCTTCCTCCCCTGTTAGAACTGCCAAAGAACTTTCAACCTCAGGAGATAGATAAGGTCTTACATTTAGTATCCAAGGACACTTTTCACACATTAACTTGTATCTTTTGTCTATCTATGGAGTAAATTAGGTAAACGTCATTATCTCTTTTCATTAAGTGATGAGAGAGAGAGACACCCAGGAATATAAAATGACTTGCCTAAGGTCATTCAGTTAGGCAGTAAAGCTGGCATTGGAAGGAGAGTGTCCAATCTAATATCTGAGATTCATTCACTCCTCGACTGCCTTCCGAGCCCTGTGAGACTCAAGGATTCGGTGGCTTTTACACTGGTCTGTTTTTTCTACAAATGCAGCTTTCCCTGCCTGACCCATATCCAGCCATGTTTCTGCTTTCATGGAACATTGATGATTCACATGACTTTAGTCCTGCAGGACTGGTTTCCTGAGCTGTGGCCCTACTTCAACTGCAAAGTTGGCATCTTCACTTAAAGGCCCTTTAAGTACAGCAAATCAGTATTTCCTACTTCTCCACATGTGCTCCTTTTCTCAAATTTCTCCTTCTAAGTTAGTGGCCACACCAGTAGCCCAGGGCAGAAACCGGAGACTTCTTAATGCCCTTCCACCCACACAGGCATCTACTTCCGTGGCAGGTCATTCTGCATTCACCCCAGACTCTCTCTTCCTCTCCATCCCAGTTGCTGCTTCAGCCCAGTCCCTCATCAGTTCTGTCCAGATTGTCAGTTTTCTTTCCCCTATTAGTGGATGAGATACTGGAAACCTGGAAAATGATGGGAGTAAATATGGCAAGCCCAGTTGAAGATCATCTCAGTTTCTAAGAACACCATTCAAGAACACCAAATACTCAAAGAAGAGTTTAGGTAAAGAAAAACAATTGGTAAGTTGGGGGGAAAGGCATAAATGGGAACTTTGAACTACTTGCACAATTTTTCTGTAAACTGAAAACTGTTCTGAAAAAGTCTATTAATTAATAAAATAAAAAGGATTAAGAATGTTTTGTTGTGATTATAGTTATGAAATAATATAAATAAAATGAAGCATAATTACTTTTAGATATTAAAGCTGGTTGGGATCCATGTTTAGGGTTAAGAAGACTGAAAGAAAGCCTATTTATTTGCTCAATCATATTAAAACCTAACTTGCTGATATGCCGCCTTGCTCTAAATTGCAAGTTTCATGTGCACTAAAAATTGGCTGACCTACTTCACCATAGTAATTGAAAAGGATCATTACTGACAATTAGCAAGCAAGCAATAGTAATAGATAATTTACTTTCCAAATATTTTGCAAGCAAGCACTTTTTTTAAAAAAAAAAAAAAAAAGAAACACATTAGACAGTTCTTTTTCGGCAAAGTATAATGCATCTTTAATTTCTTGACAAATAATTCATACTGCAATATTTTCTACAGCCTGTAATTCTAACGTGGCTGTTACATTTATGTCTACAGACACTTTGTTAGGATAAGTGTTCAGTACAATGCGTGGGGACTTAGCCACATAGTCTGCATTATAGCCTTAGCCAGGAGTCCCATGATCATGGCCTGGGCAAAGCTCAAGGAAGAGGCCTCTTTGAGCCAGATTTTGTCCTTGGAGGAAAAATGGGGTCATTTTCAATGTAAAGTTTAAAACTCTTCCAGCTTTAGATTTTCTATTAAAGCCTTTCCAAGATGTTTTCTTTTCTAAACTTAGTGAAAAATATAGTAAAGTTATGGCTTGTTTTTCTCACCCTACACAATGGAACAAAAATCACTGTATCTTTAGCAGAGGCTAAGTCAGGTGAAGGGTGGAAGGCTTAATTATTCAGAATGTATTATGGGACAATATCTTATTTTTAGGGACATTATATTTTGGGGTCAAATTAATCCATGCTCTCTGGATTATATTTCTGGTCAATATGCCATTGTTTAGCACTCAATTATCCTCTAAATATAACCTTGCCCTAATGTTTCTATGACTTCTTTTGTATCACTATAAGGTTAAGTTTAACGTAAAATACATATTAGGTACTTCAAAATTACTTAGATGAATTTAGTCCTCTTTGTGTTTTTCTGCAAAGCCACTGCATTAATGGGTTCCTCAGTGTCAATGAATCATTTTCTTTCCTTATCCTCAGAAAATACATTGGTTTTTTTTGTATAGATAATATACAGGAAACTTAAATACAGTATTTGCAAATGAAAACCCTGGAAGCAGTATGCTCTTCTTTATTCTATTGATAAAGCGTGTGTTACTGACCTGTGTAACATGGTTTCTTTTTCTTGGAATAGTACTCAAAATCTATTGTGTGAATGGGTAAATAAAGGGGTGAGTGAGCTAGTGATTGAATGAGTGTCCTTCTTGCCACATTCTCCTCGCAGGATCCAAAGTATTCTTTACAGTTAGTTCACGCTCACTCCTGTGACTTATATCACGAACTACCAAACAGTTGTAATTCTATTTTGTGCATCTTCCGACCCATCAGGGATCCAGCTTTCTGTTTAGTAAGTGTTCAGTAAACATCTAGTGGTTAATGACCCAGGTGACAGTAATATACCTGTCCTCTTGATAGAATTTGGCTTTACTGACATGTCCTAAACTGTAGCCTTTTTCTCTGCCCCTTAGCTATTCCTTTGGAAATTTGTTCTGGGTCCTCTTTTTTTACTATGTTCTTAGTTAATATCATTCATCACTTTATTTTGGATATTATCTAGCATAACATCCTCCAGATCCATTCATGTGTACTAAGTGAAATGAGCCAGACACAGAAAGAAAAATATTGCATGCTCTCTTTTACATGTGGAATCTAAAAAACAAAAGAGGTTAAACATATGGAGATAATGAATAACCTGTGGTTTCTGGGAGGCTGAGGAAGGAGGATCCCTGGAGCTCAGGAGTTTGAGACCAGCCTGAGCAATAGTGAGACACTGTTTCTACTAAAAATAGAAAAACTAGAGGTTTGCCTGAGCCGGGAGTTTCAGGTTGCTGCAAGCTGGGCTGATGCCAAAACATTCTAGCCTGGACAATAAAGCAAGATTCTCTTTCTGTCTCAAAATAAAAACAAAAGCAAAAACAAACAAACAAAAAACATTCTCTGAAGTTTTACTAGTTACTATAAATCATTTATTCTTTTAGGTGAAGAAATATAGCAATAAAAAAAACCTGACAAAATCTTAGTCCTAAGTGAGCTTACATTTTATCTTGGGAAAACAGAAAATAAACAAGCACATAAATAAATATATAAAACAAATGTGCTGTATGCTAGTTGTATCAGTTTCCTAGCACGGCTGTAACAAAGTACCAGAAATTAGGTGGACAGAAATAATAGGAATTTATTTTTCTCACAGTTGTGGAGGCTGGAAGACTGAATCAAGGTAACAGCCAGACCATGTTTCTCTGAAGTGGCTAGAGGAGGGCCCTTCCTCACCTCGTACAGCTTCTGGTAGCCCAGGTGTCCCTTGGCTTGCAGCAGTGTAACTCCAGCCTCTGCCTCCATTCTCTTAATGGCAACGCCTGCCAATGTGGTTCTCTGTGTGTCCACACGGCCATGTTCTCATGGAGACATTTTGAATGAGGAGCCTCTGCTACTCTGGTAGGACTTCATCTTAACTAATTATATCTGAAATGACACTATTTCCAAATAAGGTCACTTTCTGAGGTCCTGGGGCATAGGACTTCAATATACCTTTTTGAGGAAACATAACATTACTTATTGATAAATATTGTAAAGAAAAATAAAATAGAGCAAGGTGGTAATAAGGACAGAGCTGACACGGCAGGAGTATGGGAGGAAGGTGAGATGTGCTTAGATCCTGAATATGTTTTTTTATTTATTTTTTTTTTATTTTGGCCGGGGCTAGGTTTGAACCCACCACCTCCGGCATATGGGACCAGCGCCCTACTCCTTGAGCCACAGGCGCCGCCCGTGTGTTTTTAAAGATACATTTTTCAAAAGTCGTGGATAGACAGAAGGTGTTATTGAGGACTGTTCCAAGTTTCTTACTCTAAGCAACTGGAAAAATAAAGGCAATATTTCATGCGGCAAGAAGAAAGAAGTAGAAGTTTCTGTTTTTGTTTTTTGAGACTGAGTCCATCACTCTCTTGTCCCAGGCTAGAGTTCCTTGACATCAGCCTAGCTCACAGCAACCTCCAACTCCTAGGTTCAAGCAATCCTTCAGCCTCAGCCTTCAGAGTACCTTGGAGCACAGGTGCCTGTCAGCCCACCATGCCAGCTTTTTTGTTTGCACTAGAGTCTCATTTTGCCTAGGCTGGTCTCAAACGCTTGAGCTCAAGGGATCATCCTGCCTTAGATGCTAAGATTACAGTCATGAGCCACCACACCCAGCCAAGAAGTAAATGTTTTAAAGGAGTAATTCAGATTTAGTGTTTTGATTAATTTTAAGATGCCTGTCAGACACACAAATGGAGATAATGAACAAGAAGTTGGATATACAAATATAGACTGTACAGGAGTGGCTTGGGCAGGAAATACAAATTTTGGAGCCATCAGTGATATCAAAAGTCATGAGCCTGTGTGAGGTCACAGAGAGAGCAAATACGAATAATGACAGCTCCAAATAGCACCAAAGTTTGCAGACTGGAAAAATAAAGAGCATAGGAAACTGAGAAATATTGACTTGTGAGATAGAAAAAGTATCAAGGTACTATTCTGAGTCTGGGAGGAGCTCAGGAAATTTTACCCCAAGACATGATTCCTTGGTATAAAGAGTATTTTAAATTAAGAATTTCAAGAACAAAGGACACTGATAGACCAAAGAAAATGAAGATGGCATTAACCATTGGATATGGCAATGTGAAGGTCACTTATGATCTTGATAAGAGCTGCTGACAAGAGTGGTAGGACAAAAACCTGATGATGTATTATCATAGCTCTAAGAGAGAATGGGAAGAGAAGAATTAGATGAAATAAGCATAGATGAGTCTCATGGGGAGAAATTTTGCTAAAAATAGGAAGCAGAGAAACAGAACTAGCTGGAGTGAAGTTGGATTCAAAGAATTACTTTTTGGATGACCAATGAAGGGAAAAATTTATGATACAGGAGACAGAGGGACAACAACACATAACATTGAGTAGCCATGAGGAGGTAGCTCTAGGGAGGCAATGGCCTTCATTTGAAGCTGCAATTCCTACCTCTAGTTCATCTCCAGTAATAGCAGGAAAGCCAAGATATCAGTGTAGACTTAGATGTAGGTAAGTTTGCTGTTGTATTGCTGGAAGCAAATGAATCGCTTCTGTTTTCTCAAAGAAACAAGCAGGTTCATTAACTGAAAATGAGTCCTTCAAGTTAAGGCCAAGATGAAAGCTTCAATGTATATACTCACTTCATAACAGCACAATGAACAGGGACTTTCATCCCATGTCACTTACTTTCTAGACTCATCACACACAAAGCTCTATTACAATATTTTTAAGACTTTGAAATTTTCCACTATGAAAGTTTATTCCTGAGTTTCCTTGAGGAAATAAGAAAAGCATTGTGATAGGGATGATTTACTTCATCATATAAAATTTAAATGTTGTTTTTTGGGATTTAAAAAAGAACATGCTCATTAAAGATATGATGGTCTGTAAGCCAAACTTTTATAAAACTTTGATAATTTCTGTAACCATAAAAATGATCTATTTTCAAATAAAAGAGCTTTGCTCAATTGTATTCATCTGGGTAGAAATTACAAAGTAACTGAATAAAGTAGAAAAGACAAGAAGCAAACACTGGGAATTATCTTATTTCACTTAGTAAATTCGTTAATAGAAGAAAACAATAAAAATTATTTAAACAAAAATTTCCTTTAAGGTATTACAAGTAAGATATCCATTGGTAGAAGAAAAGAAAAACTCATATTACATCCAAAAGAGATAGTGTTTGTTTTATTATTCCCTATGACAAGTATACAATCTAAAATTTATCAAAACAAACCTCTTGACAAGATGCATATAAACTTGAATGCTCTTGAATAAAACATTTCTAACAGTTTTCAAAGAGTATATTACACTTAAAATTAATTTTTAAAAATTCACATCTCTGTCTATACTGACATTTGCAGGTCAAATCCTTGATGGCCTCCTGGGACCATATTAGGTTGTATTGTGTCTGTGTGTATATTCAAAAAGGGGTAAGAGAGTAGAAAGTAAAAAGTTTATTGTTGCAAAAAAAAACCCAAAACACATGATTCTAGTTTTGAAGAGTTTAGAGTCTGGTTGGGAAGACCATATATAGAAGAAAATGATGCACAGATTTTATGTAAATGGATATAATTTAAAACACATACAAGTACAAGCTAACATAGCAAAGTGAGCTCCTAAGTGCCTGGCACTGAAGTGAGGACTTTGGAATGCTAATAAAGGAGAGTACTCAGGATTTAGTTGTAATAAGATGCTGGGTCTGACTTTCTCGGCATCATTTAAAATTGCAAACAATTCCCTCCCTGGCATTCTTTCTTTCTTAGATTTTGTTATACTATTATTTCCTAAATTTCATGCTTTCTCTCTTCTTTGGCTTTTTGGCAGCTTTCTTTTCCTTTCTCTAAGAAACAAGACTCAGTTATTGATTTATCTCCCTTTGTTGTTGTTGTTTTGTTTATTATGAGACAAAGTCTCATTCTGTCACTCAGAATAGAGTGCAGTGGCCTCATCAGAGCTCACTACAACCTCAAACTCCTGGGTTCTAGTGATCCTCCTGATACAGTCTCCCAAATAGCTGGGACTATCCTCCTGATACAGTCTCCCAAATAGCGTGAGCCTCCTTTTTGGGGGCTGAGGTAAAGATAGGGTCTCTCTCTTGCTCAGGCTGGTCTTAAATTCCTGGCCTCAAGCTATCCTCTCACCTCAGCCTCCTGAAGTGTGTGCAGGCATGAGATACTATGCCCAGTTTGATTAATCTTCTATTTATGTATGGTTGTTTACTTGTTGTTGCTGAAGTTATTTTCTTTGATAACCAGCACTGTTATATTGATCATTGTTCTGAACACATTTACCATTTAATCCTCACAATATCCCATAAGGTAAGGATTATTATTACTGTCATCTGTCAATGAGAACTGAAATCAAATTATTTGC
Organism: Nycticebus coucang; assembly: GCF_027406575.1. Taxonomy (NCBI): domain Eukaryota; kingdom Metazoa; phylum Chordata; class Mammalia; order Primates; family Lorisidae; genus Nycticebus; species Nycticebus coucang. The sequence continues at coordinate 56,842,935 of NC_069783.1, forward strand.
CCAACTTATTGTCCCAATACCTTTTCAAAATTTTTCTGCTCCTCATTTTTAGCATAAAGTCTATTTCTTATTTCTCAAATACAACACTTTCTTCTAAGGAAGTATGAGTATCTGCATTAGTGAGGATTCTAAAGAAAAATAGAAGCAGTAGGATGATTTCTATTGAGGAATTGGCCCCCATAGTTATGAAGGCCGAGAAATGCCAAGACCTGCAGTCGGTAAGCTGGAGCCCCGGGAGCCAAGGTATAGTTCAGTCACTGTGCGAGTCCCAAGATCAGAGAACACCAATGGCCCAGCTGGAAGACAGGCAGGGAGAGAATTCTCTCCTGCTTAGCATTGTTGTTCTACAGAAGTCCCCACTTATCTGCAGTTTTATTTTCCACAGTTTTAGCTACCTGAGGTTAACAAGGGTCTGAAAATATTAAATGGAAAATTCCAGAAATAAACAATTAATAAGTTGTACATTGCACACCATTCTGAGTAGCATGATGAAACATCACAGGAACCTGCTCCATCCTGCCTGAGATGTGAGTCTTCCCTTTGTTCATCGTGCCCTGTATATGCTACTTACTAGTTGCTGCGTAGCAGTGATTTTCAGCTCGTATGCTGCGGCACACTGGTGTGACATGAGAGGATCTTTATAGTCATTAATTAAATTATTTTCAAAAGAAGTTCAAAGCACAGTAAGTATATTCTTTTCTTTATTCTTTTTAATTTTGATCAACATAATTTAAGTGTGCTGCGAAAGTTTAACTACAGGTTCAAGTGCACTATGAGATTAAAAAGGTTGGCAAGCTCTGCTGTAGAAGAAAAAGCATAGAGTATATGGAGTTAGGTACTGACAGGTTGCAGGTATATCCAACCTGCATATGTTTTGGAACATATCCAGTCCCTATCAGATGGCTTTACTGTATTGAATGAGGCCTGACTGCATTGGAAAGGGCCATCTACTTTACTCAGTCTACCAATTCAAATGTTATTGTCATACAGAAACAACCTTACAACCGCCCCCTCCGAAAATGTTTAAATATGTGGGTACCCTTTAGCCCAGTCAAGGTGACACATGAAATTAATCATTACAGTGTCATAACATTTTAAAGCTAGTATGAAAATATGAATTGGTAATACCTCCTCTCTTACCATTTTTGTCATCATTCATTCTGCTCCTGTTCCAACAACCTGTTTTCTACCCTTCAAACAGACTGAATGTTGACCCACATTGGTCTGCCCATTGTTGTTTTGTCTGTTCAAAACAATTTTTCTTTTGTCTCATCACTTAAATTTTAACTCAACTGTCACCTCCCCCAAGAGACACAACTTGGTCACATTATCTAACATGGCATTCAATCCAACTACAATCTTAATCTAAGAAGTCCCATTCATTCTTTGCTGTTTTGTGTCCTTCTGGAACTTATCTAAAATTATCTCATTTATTTTTAATTTTATTTATCTTTTGTGTATATTATCTTTCTCTTCAATTAGAATGTAACCACCACAAGAGTAAAGACATGTATGAGTAAAGAATGTAACCACCACAAGATAGACATGTCTATCTTGTTCTCTGCTTTATCTCCAGAACCCAGAGTCATATCTGGCTCAGAGTAAATGCTTTATAAATATTGAATGCATGCATGAGTGATGGGGAGCTCCTAGCACCTTCAGGCTTATAACCCTCTGAGTTTCAAGTTCCAAAGACAGAGATCTTTGCTTTCTGAACAAGTCTAGAATCAAAGAATGGTGGCTATATTGGGTCATTTGGCCATTCTGAAACACTTTCTGTGGCCAGTGGGTAGAACAGTCTTCCTAAAACATTGCACTAATCACATCATTTCCCTGCTCAATAGCCCTTAATGTGTTCCTTTTGTTTTCTAAATATGAATCACTTGCAGATTTAGGTTGATATTTAAGGCCCTAGATTATCAACAAGGGATATTTTATAATCTTTAACATCTCCACAAAATACACTAACCTTAGCCAAACTGGACAGTTACATACCTTCTCCTCTCTATTTCAAAATAATTCCTATTATTGTAAATTAAACTCCAATGCCACGGCTTTTGTGGTTTTCCTTGAATACTCGGAGCCAATAGTTTATCTTTTCCCTGTGGATTTTGATGAGTCTTGCTTTATGCCAGTGTACTAGACCTTGAGCATATGCAGTTTTATATTAAAGTTATTTTAGCATATGCATTCTTTCTCATTATTAGATTACAAGCATGTTGCTAACAGAGTGAAGCAGACTGGTACAGCTGAAAGAACACAGACTTTAATGTGGCAGAGCAATATAATTAATCACTCTGAAAAAAGTTTAAAGTACTCTAAAAGCAGGGAATAACACAACATAATGTCTCTATCAGGATAAATGTTAGTTTCCTACCATTGGTCCATATCTTCATAGTTTAATAATATTCATTGTCAGAGATGTATGGCAATTATTTTCATAATAGATTAAATGAAAAAATTATCATTATAATTACAGTTATTGCATCAGTTTTTTTCTATGTGTTAACTTCCATGTGAGTGACCGGCAATTATCTCAAACTTGGTACATCCTACACATGACTCAATGTTGTCCTTGTTCCCCCTTTTAAGTGCCTTTCTCTGTCATTGGCAAGACTATTCTCCTCATTACATTTGAGTCACTTTATCTTTTTCATCTTATCTTCTTTGTCTACTAACTCTTTTTATACTGCTTACCTTTTAAAATATCTACATCTGTCTCTTTCTTTTCACTCCACTACCACCATTCTAGTTCAGTCTCTCAGCAAAACTCAGCTGAATCACTGAATGGAATCCCATGGAATATTAGTACAGGTCCAAATATTAGCAGTATGTATTTAGGTTAAAGGATGGATGGATAGATGATGGATGGATTGATAGCTGGATCAGCAATAGTCCTAATCCCTCGTGTTGTGTGTGTTTCCAAAACTGAATTTGTGGTGTTTTAAACTCTTAAAAGAGATTATGCACTTTCCCAAACAAAATTATTTTACTTGAATTTTGAAGCATACATTGTTAAGCCAATTTTAAATTAAGTTTGCAGGTGAATGGGTTTGGAAGAGTACTGGAAGTAAACAAACATCTTAGAATATTTTAACTCCAGATAAGTTAGGGATTGGGTCTTGAATAAGCTCACCATTAGGTGCTAGCAATCATAGTTGAGGGAAGTACAAAAGAAGACAACCACGGTGAGCCCTGGGTCTTCCAAGGGGATGAGATCATGAACTGCACATTCAAAAACCAGTACAGATTAAACAGAACCTGAATCCAAGCCACACACAAAAACCATATATTCATATGGTTTACCTCTAAATTATTTCATAATCTCTGCCTTTTAAAATTCAGCCACATTTGGCATTGTTCATACCTGATAGTATGGTAAGTGACTCGAGTCAGGGGTGTCCAAACTTTTCTTTTCTCTTTTGCACATTGGCAGAATAAGAGTTGTCTTGGGACACACATTAAACACATAAACACTACTGAAAGCTTACTAGCCAAAAAAAGGTCCCTGCATACTGTTTGTGATATTTGACCCCCCAGATTACCAAGAAAATTCCTCACAAAATCAGCGAGTGTCCTGCAGGTTGCAGGTTGGACATTCTTTTTTTTTTTTTTTTTTTTTGTGGCTTTTGGCCAGGGCTAGGTTTGAACCTGCCACCTCCAGCATATGGGACCGGCACCCTACTCCTTGAGCCACAGGCGCCGCCCAGGTTGGACATTCTTGCTTCATATGACCTAATTTTACTTTCTCCTTGTTGGGTAGCCAGCCTCCCCATGACCTTTAATGATCCTTGTTTCCTGGTTTTCAGACCCTCATATTATCCTTCCCACATTATTATAAGGTTGGTCTGTGTGACTAATAGACTAGGCAGGAAGTGATGCTGTATGATGTCCAATATTAGATTACAAAAGACTACAGCTTCTGTTTTAAGTTCTCTTCTTCTCAGTCTACCCTGATGACTACACTTGGAGTTCTCCATGACTAGTTTACTGAGAAAGAAAAAATTTGCCTTGGTTTACAGGCGATTCTGCATGACATGCTCAAAATACCCCAAAGAGAATGGCTGTAGCATCTCAGTTTCACTCTGGGATGGCCCCAGAGGACAGTAGAGAAGGGAAATCCTCTAAGTGGCAGAACTCCAAGCAAGGTAACTGGTTGTTTTGCCTGGAAAGAGACATGGCTAGAGGTATGGATATACACCAGTCCTTGAGCTATGGCTAATAGTTTGGCTGGAAGTGCAGGAACCTGGATGAAATGTGATTAGAAAAATTGGTAAGAAAGGTGAGAGCAAGATTGCAGCTGAGCAACAGCTTCCCTGCAACTGGGCATGGTGAGTCAAGGAAGATAAGACTCCAGGCATCTCTGGCTGGTGAAATCTGCCTATAATCATCGCTTTGAGGATACAGGGAGTCAGCAAGAGACTTCTGAGAGGAGGACAAAAACAGTGGAAAACTGGCAAGTGGTTGCATGTGTTTGATGGGTCTAATCCCGCCCGCAGCTGTTAAGTACAGCAGCAGTGAGACTGCAAACTGGAAAGGCCTTACCTGTGAACTGTTTTGGTGTTTTTGGACTTGGCACTCAGTTGAACTGCCTTGGGGAGAGCTTGAGCAGGAGTGCGGAAAACTTTGGGTGTTGTCTAGGGCCCCAGACTGAGCCACTGAGTCAGATGGAGCTAATAGTGTTCGGCTGTGGGCCGCAGGGAACATTGTGAGAGAACTGCCTGGCAAGCTCCACCCTCAGGGTCCAAGAGCAAGGATAGGGCGGGAGCTCATAATCTAGTGACTGAGCAGCCTAAAGGCGGGGACTGAGCCCCCTTACAGCCTTAACCCTCAGGGGCAGGGTGAGACCGGTTTTGGCATACTGGGTACGTGGATAGCCACTTCAGCAGTGATCCCAGCGACAAGCCCTTTCCTGGGAAAGCTTCTGCTTACCAAAGTTTAGAAGTTTAAAGTGTCTTTGAAGAGGGCTGAAGAGAGATTTAGGGTCTCCACGCTGTGGGGTTTGAGAAATCAGCAGAGGCCTCCAGTCATATCAGCATTGTGATTAACATCTCATACCCTTGTTGCCCAGACAATATTCAACAAGATATATATACTGCTTTGTTTTTGGTTGGTTTTTTGTTTGTTTTGTTGTTGTTGTTTGTTTTGTAATTTCAACTTTTTCCGTACAGATTTTTTCTTTTCTTTCATTTTTTCTCCCTTTTTCTAGTTTAAATACAAATTCCCATTGCTGCCTTTTTAAATAATTAGAACTTCATTTTTGCTAGTGTTTCTACCCCTATTATTTGGTTTTTCACCCAATTTTATCCTGTCAAGTTTTCGGTTTACTTGTTTTGGTTTGATTTATAGCATGTTTGTCTTTCCTCTGTACTTGGTGGAGGTGGGGTACTGTGTCTGATCAGGTTAGCAAAGAGCTGCTGCCCTCAAGGGAACCACCCAATCAAGCACCCCCAGAAGTTGGGGTTTTTTAAAGTACCCTACTATACACCTATATTGCTCTGTCTCCCTCTTTCTGTGCCTCTCTTCTTTTTGTCAATATTCCCTTCTATCACCCCCTCTCCTTTCTCTATTTTCTTTTCTTTCTTTCTTTCTTTTATCCCTTCTCGCTCTTTTACCTTCTCATCCTTCTGGTCATGTACCAAAAGGACTCATCGAAACCTTAGTCCACAGGCATGGGAACTTAAAGAGCAAGAGGAAGTGAAAGGAAAATTAGGGCAAGGAAACAGATAAAAGAAATCACTCATGAGGAAGAATCAGCAGAAAACTCCAGGCAACATGAAGAACCAGTCCAGAGCAACCCCTCCAAGGGACCAGGAGGTAGCTACTGCAGAGGATTCCACCTATAAAGAAATGTTAGGAATGACAGAAAGGGAATTTAGAATACACATGATGAAAACAATGAAGGAAATGATGGAAACAATGAAGGAAACTTTTAATAAAGTGGAAAATAACCAAAAGGAAATCCAAAAACAGAATCAAATAAGGGATGAATGATATGAAGAATATAGAAAGGATATAGCGTAGCTGAAGGAACTGAAGCAATCAATTAGGGAACTTAAAGATGCAATGGAAAGTATCAGCAACAGGTTAGACCATGCAGAAGAAAGAATTTCAGAGGTAGAGGATGAAATTCTTCAGATAACTCAGATAGTTAAAGAGGCAGAAAAGAAGAGAGAGAAAGCAGAACATTCACTGTCAGAATTATGGGACTTTATGAAGCGTTCCAACATACGAGTTATAGTAATCCCAGAAGGGGAAGAAGAATGCCCCAGAGGAATGGAAGTCATACTATAGAATATTATAAATGAAAATTTCCCAAATATCACCAAAGATTCTGACACACTGCTTTCAGAGGTATATCGGACCCCAGGTCACCTCAACTCTAACTGAGCTTCTCCAAGACACATTGTGATGAACCTATCCAAAGTCAAGACAAGAGAAAAAATTCTGCAAGGTGCCAGGACTAAGCACCACTTGACTTACAGGGGCAAATCATCTGAGTGACTGTGGACTTCTCTAATGAAAGTTTCTAAGCAAGAAGACAATTGTCATCTACCTTTAATCTACTTAAACAGAACAATTTCCGGCCCAGAATTCTGTATCCTGCTAAGCTAAGCTTTAAAATTGATGGAGAAATCAAATCATTTATGGATATACAAACATTGAGGAAATTCACCACAACAAGACCAGCTCTACAGGAAATATTTCAACCTGTTCTACACACTGACAGTCATGAAGAATCAGCAGCAAAGTAAGAAATCAGAAATTAAAGGACAGGACCTAACCTCCACACTGATGCAAAAGATAAAACTAAGCAATGGACTCTCACAAAATAAGAATAATAGAATACTACCACACTTATCAATTATCTCAAGAAATGTTAATGGCTTGAATTCCCCACTGAAGAGACATAGATTGGCTGACTGGATTAAAAAACACAAGCCATCCATTTGCTGTCTGCAAGAAACACACCTGGCTTCAAAAGAAAAATTAAAACTCCTAGTCAAGGGTTGGAAGACAATTTTTCAGGCAAATGGAATTCAGAAGAAAAGAGGAGTTGCGATCTTATTTTCAGATACATGTGGATTTAAAGCAACTAAAGTCAAAAAAGACAAAGATGGTCACTTTATATTGGTCAAGGGAAAAATACAACAAGAAGACGTTTCAATTCTAAATATTTATGCACTTAATTTAAATGCTCCCAGATTCTTGAAACAGACCTTACTCAGTCTGAACAATATGATATCTGATAATACCATAATAACAGGGGACTTTAACACTCCTCTTACAGAGCTGGAAAGATCCTCTAAACAGAAATTAAACAAAGATATAAGAGATTTAAATGAGACCCTAGAACAACTGTGCTTGATAGACGCATATAGAACACTCCATCCCAAAGATAAGGAATATACATTCTTCTCATCACCCCATGGAACATTCTCCAAAATTGATTATATCCTGGGACACACAAAAAAATCAACAGAATAAAAAGAACTGAATTTTTACCTTGTATCTTCTCAGACCATAAGGCACTAAAGGTGGAACTCAACTCTAACAAAAACGTTCGACCCCACACAAAGGCACGGAAAATAAACAACCTTCCGTTGAATGACAGATGGGTGCAGGAAGAAATAAAACAGGAAATCATTAACTTCCTTGGGCATAACAACAACAAAGACACAAGCTACCAAAACCTGTGGGATACTGAAAAAGCACTTTTGAGAGGAAAACTTATCACTTTAGATGCCTACATTCGAAAAACAGAGAGAGAGGGCATCAATAAACTCACAAGCCATCGTATGGAATTGGAAAAAGAAGAACAATCTAAGCCTAAACTCAGTAGAAGAAAAGAAATATCCAAAACCAAATCAGAGATCAATGAAATTGAAAAGTATGAATTATTCAGAAAATTAATGATACAAGGAGTTGGTTTTTTGAAAAAGTAAATAAAATAGATAAACCACTGGCCAGACTATCTAGAAATAGAAAAGTAAAATCTCTAGTAACCTCAATCAGAAATGATAAAGAGGAAATAACAACTGATCCTACAGAGATACAAGACATCATCTCTGAATACTACCAGAAACTCTATGCCCAGAAATTTGACAATGTGAAGGAAATGGATCAATATTTGGAATCACACCCTCTCCCTAGACTTACCCAGGAAGAAATAGAGCTCCTGAACAGACTAATTTCAAGCACTGAGATTGAAGAAACGATGAAAAAACTTCTAACCAAAAAATGCCCTAGTCCAGATGGCTTCACACCAGAATTCTATCAAACCTTCAAGGAAGAGCTTATTCCTATACTGCAGGAATTATTCCGAAAAACTGAGGAGGAAGGAACCTTCCCCAACACGTTCTATGAAGCAAACATCACCCTGATACCAAAACCAGGAAAAGATCCAACCAAAAGGGAGAATTTCAGACCAATCTCACTCATGAATATACATATGAAAATTCTCAACAAAATTCTAGCCAATAGATTACAGCTTATCATCAAAAAAGTCATACATCCTGATCAAGTAGGTTTCATCCCAGGGATGCAAGGCTGGTTTAACATATGTAAGTCCATACACGTTATCCACCATATTAACAGAGGCAAAAATAAAGATCATATCATCCTCTCAATAAATGCAGAAAAAGCATTCAATAAAATCCAGCATCCTTTTCTTATTAGAACACTGAAGAGTATAGGCATAGGTAGCACATTTCTAAAACTGATTGAAGCTATCTATGACAAACCCACAGCTAATATTTTACTGAATGGAGTAAAACTGAAAGCTGTTCCTCTTAGAACTGGAACCAGACAAGGTGTCCTCTGTCACCTTTACTATTCAACGTAGTGCTGGAAGTTCTAGCCAATACAATTAGGGAAGACAAGGAAATAAAAAGAATCCAAATGGGAGCAGAGGAGGTCAAACTCTCCCTCTTTGCTGATGACATGATCTTATACTTAGAGAATCCCAAAGACTCAACCACAAGACTCCTAGAAGTCATCAAAAAATACAGTAATGTTTCAGGATATAAAATCAATGTCCACAAGTCAATAGCCTTTGTATATGCCAATAACAGTGAAGATGAGAAGCTAATTAAGGACACAACTCCCTTCACCATAGTTTTAAAGAAAATGAAATACTTAGGAATATACCAAAGAAGGAGGTGAAGGACATCTATAAAGAAAATTATGAAATCCTCAGAAAGGAAATAGCAGAGAATATTAACAAATGGAGAACATACCATGCTCATGGATGGGAAGAATCAACATTGTTAAAGTGTCAATACTTTCGAAAGCAATCTACCTATTCAATGCCATTCCTATTAAAATACCAACACTGTACTTTCAAGATTTGGAAAAAATGATTCTGTGTTTTGTATGGAACCAGAAAAAAAAAAACCATATAGCTAAGGCAGTTCTTAGTAATAAAAATAAAGCTGGGGGCATAGCATACCAGATTTCAGGCTGTACTACAAAGCCATAGTGGTCAAGACAGCACAGTACTAGCACAAAAATAGAGACACAGACACTTGGAATCAAATTGAAAACCAAGAAATGAAACTAACATCTTACAACCACCTAATCTTCGATAAACCAAATAAGAACATACCTTGGGGGAAAGACTCCCTATTCAATAAATGGTGTTGGGAGAACTGATGTCTACAGGTAAAAGACTGAAACTGGACCCACACCTTTCTGCCCTCACAAAAATTGATTCAAGATGGATAAAGGACTTAAATTTAAGGCATGAAACAATAAAAATTCTCATAGAAAGCATAGGAAAAACACTGGAAGATATTGTCCTGGGGAAAGACTTCATGAAGAAGACTGCCATGGCAATTGCAACTACAACAAAAATAAACAAATGGGACTTCATTAAACTGAAAAGCTTCTGTACAGCTAAGGAGACAACAACCAAAGCAAATAGACAACCCACACAATGGGAAAGGATCTTTGCATATTTTGAGTCAGATAAAAGCTTGATAACTAGGATCTATAGAGAACTCAAATTAATCCACATGAAAAAAGCCAACAATCCTATATATCAGTGGGCAAGAGACATGAATAGAACCTTCTCTAAAGAAGACAGACAAATGGCTAACAAACATAAGAAAAAATGTTCATCATCTCTATATATTAGAGAAATGCAAATCAAAACAACCCTGAGATACCATCTAACCCCAGCAAGAATGGCCCGCATCACAAAATCACAAAAGTGCAGATGCTGGCTTGGCTGTGGAGAGAAGGGAACACTTTTACACTGCTGGTGGGACTGCAAACTAGTACAACCTTTCTGGAAGGAAGTATGGAGAAACCTGAGAGCACTCAAGCTAGACCTCCCATTTGATCCTGCAATCCCATTACTGGGCATCTACCCAGAAGGAAAAAAATCCTTTTATCATAAGGACACTTGTACTAGACTGTTTATTGCAGCTCAATTTACAATCGCCAAAATGTGGAAACAGCCTAAATGCCCACCAACCCAGGAATGGATTAACAAGCTGTGGTATATGTATACCATGGAATACTATTCAGCCATTAAGAAAAATGGAGACTTCACATCCTTCGTATTAACCTGGATGGAAGTGGAAGACATTATTCTTAGTAAAGCATCACAAGAATGGACAAGCATGAATCCTATGTACTCAATTTTGATATGAGGACAATTAATGACAATTAAGGTCACAGTGGGGGTAGGAGAATGGGATAGCAGAGAGAGAAAGAAGGAGGGAGGGGTGGGGAAAGAAAGAACAGAGAGAGGGAAGGAGGGGGGGTGGGGCCTTGGTGTGTGCCACATCTTTTGGGGGCAAGACACGATTGCAAGAAAGACTTTACCTAACAAATACAATCATTGTAACCTGGCTTATTGTACCCTCAATGAATCCCCAACAAAGAAAAAGAAAATTGGTGAGAAGGATATATAGAAAGAAGCATGCAAATATACCTCTCCAAATAGGCACGGAGTGTAAAGATACATTCATCCTATGTGGATGTTCACCAAAGGGTGACCTCAGCAGAGCAGGATTTTAATAATCAGATGGATCATATGACCAAAAATGTGGATGTCAGTTGGCCTCCTTCCCCAGCCACTCCTGTTAGTGTCCAGAGGGGTCATAAACAAAACAGCAAGAATGAAGGCTTTACATCAACACAAGAACGTGGACCTTCACTCACCAGGGCTGATTTGGCTGCAGCCACTCCTGAGTACATAGCTTACCAATGACAGGGACCAACATGGAAACCCTAATACAGCATGGCCTAGGGGATTAGTCAGTTAACTGGTGTAAAGTTGATCACATCAAATGACTTTTATAATGGGGGTGGTGAGGGTGAGGGGAGGCAGGACTTGTTCCTAACAGAATAGATATGATCTTGCCTCCCCTGAATGCAATTCTTTAGGCAAAACTACCAAACTTTCTCAGCTATAATACTATTGTAGGATTCCACACAGTATCTCTTCTGCCCATCATTTCACACCAAATAAAATGCAGTCATACTTAGGGAATTGACTGGCCTTACCATATTCCCATCATCCTGAAGCAAGTGGCTTGGTAGAGGGTGGAAAGGGGTCTTAAGGACTCAGTTACAGTATCAGCAGGATGTGGTGGAATGTCTAATATACAGTCTCTGGTCTGTGATAGCCAACATGTGTGGGTCCAGGAATCAAGAGGTGGAAATGAAGTATCTCCTCTCAGAACCGGTTAGCCACATGTAGAAGACTGAAACCGGACCTGCACTGCTTCAATTTGTCACCATTGACAAATTGATTCTCGGTACATAAATATTTAAATTTAAGACACAAAACAATAAAAATTCTAGAAGAGAGTGAGGGGAAAGTACATGGAAATATTGACCTGGGAAATGATTTTATGAGGAAGACCCCCACCCCCACTGGCAATTGCAACAACACCAAAAATAAATAGGATTTGATCAAGCTAAAAGCTTCTGCATAGCTAAACAGGCAGCTTTGGAATGGGAGAAAATTTTTCATGTTAGGACTCTGAGAAAGGCCTAATAACTAGAATCCATAGAAAACTCAAATTAATCAACAAGAAAGGAGTAAATAACCCCATTTATAAGGGGGCAAAAGACTTGAACAGGAAATTCTCTGAAGATGACAGATAAATGGCCAAAGAACACATGAAAAAATGCTCATTGTCCTTAATCATCAGAGAAATGCAAATCAAAACCACTCTGAGATGTCATCTAACTCCAGTGAGATTAGCACACAAGACAAAGTCCCCAAACTGCAGATGCCGCTGTGAATGTGAGAGAAGGGAACACTTCTACACTGCTGGTGGGATTGCAAACTAATACAACCTTTATGCAAAGTATGGAAAATCATTAAAGAACCAAAAGTCGACCTTCCATTTGATCCTGCAATCCATTACTACGTATTTACCCAGAAGAACGAAAATCATTTTGCCACAAAGACATTTGCACCAGAACATTTATTGCAGCTCAACTCATAATTGCCAAGTCATGGAAGCAACACAAATGCCCATCAACCCATAAATAGATAAACAAACTGTGGCATATGTATACTATAGAATACTATTCAGCCATAAGAAAAGATGGAGACTTTTCATCTTTTATGTTTACCTGGATGGAGTAGAAACACATTCTTCTTAGTAAAGTATCTCAAGAATGGGAAAAAAAAAACCAATGTACTCAATACTAATATGAAACCAATATATAAACAATTACACGCCCACATGAATGAACAATAAAACTCACATATAGTCTAGCAAGAGGGAGGGGAAAGGAGGGAGAGGGGAAGAAGGAGGGCGATTGGCGGGATCCACCTAATGTGCACAGTGTGTACCACATGCCTCCTTGGTGAAGGACTAAACTACAATTTGAACTTTATCTTGGAAGAGAGAACAATGTAACCTAAAAATTTGTACCCCATATTAATTTGAAATAAAAATAAAGAAAGAAATAAGAAAGAGTCTCCTCTCACTATTACCCCTAGTGATCCTGTAGCAAAAGTTTTGCTTCTTGTTTTTATAGTACCGGATTTTCTGGTTTAAAAGTCTTATTTTCAAAGAGAGCTTGGCTTTTACCAAGGACACAATAATGACTACACTGAATGTGAAGTTGAGACTGGTGTCTAGACAATTTGAGTTTGCATGCTTGTGGATCAATAGGCAAAGCTATAGATGAGGTAATCAGTCCTGACTATCTACGGAAATTGGTGGCTACTGCAGAATGGAAATACAGTGGAATATGTTTGGCATGCAGGAGACCTTCAGAAGGATTTTCTATGTCATCTGATTAAGATAAATGGGAAATTTCAGGTAGGGCTGTTAACAGCCCAAACTTTTCAGGAATAAAGGTTGGTTGGCTCACCCCAGCAGGCAGGGAACCATGATGAGATGAGCTGCTTGCTGAGGGCAAAGAGAACATGAAATAAGTAGTGAAAGAAGGTGATCATCAACACTGGCTATGAGCTAGTGATCACTGCATGAATGACAATTGTAGTAGTTATATTTTTTGCATATTTTGATATGTGCATTTATAAACCAAATATTTTAATTTGCTTTTCTCAGACCCCTGCCATCTAACATATGATGTGATGTCTCAGTATGAATTAGCTAGAGTAGAATTTAACTCAATTTTTTAGTGAAGAGTCAGATACTAAATAAATTGGACTTTTGGAGGCTTTGGGGACCATACACAATCTGTACTGAACATTCTTTTTCTTCTTTTTATAATAACTTTTTATTGAAAAGTACTTATCTTTATGTTATTTTAATTTTGTTTATATATTATGAAATTATTTTAAAAACAAAACTCTTAACTCATAGGCTGTACAAAAACAGGTTGAGAGATAAATTTTGCTTACAGGCCACAATTTTTCAACTCCTGGACTAAATGAAAAAAGAATGAACATCATCCACAGATAAACACAGAAACTTTGTATTATCTTCTGAGGAAAAGTTTAACATGTTTTTCTTGTGTGCAGAGTAAGTGTATCATGTTAGGCACAACTTCATTATTGCTTCTATTTGGAGATTAAGTATAGTTTAAGAAAATTTATCTGGGTGCCAAGGTGACAAGTGGTAGCTTTGTAATGTAACTACATTTCCCAGAATTCTCTTCCAAGTATATTACCAGTTAGAGGGGCCACAAGGGCAGAACCAAAGCAGCAGCCATTGTTTTTTTTTTTTTTTTTTGTAGAGACAGAGTCTCACTGTACCGCCCTCGGTAGAGTGCCGTGGTGTCACATGGCTCACAGCAACCTCTAACTCTTGGGCTTACGCCATTCTCTTGCCTCAGCCTCCCGAGCAGCTGGGACTACAAGGCGCCCGCCACAACGCCCGGCTATTTTTTTTGTTGTTGTTGCAGTTTGGCCGGGGCTGGGTTTGAACCCGCCACCCTCGGCATATGGGGCTGGCGCCCTACTCACTGAGCCACAGGCGCCGCCTAGCAGCCATTGTTTTAAAAGCTGACACCCATTGTCATGGGCATAAGCAGTAATCATGCCTGCAACTGCTCCTTCCACCTTCCCCTGGGTCTTCTTCAGGTTCTTCGATGCCTGGACCAGATAACGAAGAATGCCAACTTCTCCTATAGACACTGGTGTCACCAACGTCAGAGCAACAAGAACCGCCAGCTTGTGCTTAGGGGTTCCAGCTAGTTCTTGTACTCTTTGCCTTAAATCTCCCCTTTCTGACTGTGGCGACTTCAAGCTCTAAAGTAAGTCTCAAAGGCGACAGCTTTGCAGAGACTACCAAATCAGCTTCACAATTGTGTAATTTCAAATCCTTCTAACAAATGCCTTTTAAAAAACATGAATGTAGGGCGGTGCCTGTGGCTCAGTGAGTAGGGCGCCGGCCCCATTTGCCGAGGGTGGCAGGTTCAAACCCAGCCCCGGCCAAACTGCAACAACAACAACAAAAAAAAATAGCTGGGCGTTGTGGCGGGCGCCTGTAGTCCCAGCTGCTCGGGAAGCTGAGGCAGGAGAATCGCGTTAGCCCAAGAGTTAGAGGTTGCTGTGAGCCGTGTGACGCCACGGCACTCTACCCGAGGGCGGTACAGTGAGACTCTGTCTCTACAAAAAAAAAAAAAAAAAAAACCTGAATGTGTGTGTGTGTGTGTGTGTGTGTGTGTGTGTGTGTGTGTGTGTATCAATCTCCTAATGGCTTTGCTTCTCTGACTGATGCTTTGTATTACCTGGCGTTAGTATTCTTAGTGGTTGCTTACGTCCAAGAGCTGCTATGCCATGCCCATCTCCAACTAAAAGAATTAAGAAGCAGTAAGTCTTTGTAGATTAGAATTCTGAGCTTGATATGTTTTTCTTACTGAGCTCAATTAAAAAATGTGATACTGTTGAGGAAATTCCATTGTTTAGAGCTCAATGACAATTTTCTAGGATACAAATATTTCATAGTGATAGTCTTTTGCACCAAATGACTTCCTTGTTATCTTTCTCAGGGAAATAGCTCAATTATGCAATGCATAGATTTCCATATACTATTTTATTAATATAACTATAGTACAAATTTATTTTAATACAACTACATACAACCCATAATCTTATTTGGCTCTCTTCTTCTATTGGTCTCTATACTAGTAATTACATACCTTTGCTAAGCGGTTCCTATCAAACTCACTTTGTAACTTACAATAAGCTTATTATAGTGCAAAAACAAATATTCTCAGATGATTCATTTGTGGCTCTACCTAAGGATTCCATGGAACATACTTGGTGGAATTTCTTCAGATCCAAATTCCTTTTGTCTCAGAATTTCTGGTCCTGAGATGTTATGAATTCCCACCAGAAGAGTATAAAAATGTACTAATAATACTATGTGGTAGCAGGAACAAAGGAGGATAGAACCAATGGGAAGAAGAAGAATGGGAAAACAGCAGGGATGTGGCATAAATGAGAGGCAAAAAATGAAGACTTAAGGAAGAGATAGTAACAAAAATGAATTGCTATACACATTTTATGTTTATTCTATGCTAAGCATCACACTATTTTTTTTTAAAATACTTTCAATTTATCAGAAAATATTTATTGAACAAGTGCTTTTTATCTTTTATTATGATTTATGTAATATAATAAATTCATAAATTTTAAAAGAAAATAAATGAATGCCTGTGTTTAAGAAATAGAATTATCAACAGTTTTAAACCCTCTATCTCCCCTTGATACATCATCCTGATTTTCATCATGCTGAGATGTAGAGCCAGATCTAATTTTTGTGTTTCCTATTCTCTTCATGTTGCCATATATATATATGTATGTATCTTGCAAAAATATATTTAATTTTTCTTGTTTTGTATTTTATACAGTTGGAATTGAATTGCATATATTCAGTGACTTCCTTTTTACTCAGTGCTGTGCTTGTGAGATGAATCAATATTCTGTGTGTACATACTTGTAGTTCACTCGTTTTCACTACTGTAGATCCCATGGCTATGTCCCATTTTATTTATTCTTTCTCCCATTGATAGATATTTGGGTTATTTACTGTTCTGTCTTTTTCTGTTTTTAAAATCAATTCTCCTATAAACATTGTTTAACCTGTCTCCTGATCAACATACATGAGTGATATTCTTTTGCCCATGAGTGTCTCCTGGATTTGTTTCCGCTCTACAGGCTAATTCTGTATTGTTTTTCTAAAGCAGTTGCACCAATATAAATACTGACCAGCATCATTTAAAAAAATTCTCTTTTCTACACATATTTGCCAGTGGTTAGCATTGTCAGACTTTTCAATTTTTTTCCAATCTGTTGGGTGTGAAATTAAAGCCACAGTGAGGTTTAGTTTGCATTTTCCTATTAAAGGAGTCAAGCACTTTTTAAAAAATGCTCATGGCTTTTTGTTTTTCCTTTTACTTGAAATAACAACTCATACTTTTTGCCTTTCTATTTTTTTACTACTTGATTTTTTTCTTTCCTTTTCTAAAGAATTTTTAACATTTAATTGATATATTCTGGAAATTAAGTCTTTGTTCATTATGTGCAACAAATAACTTCTTTCATGTTGTGGCAGAGCCCTGGTTGGAAGGGGATTGGATCTGAGAATGACAATAAAGACCACAGTGTTCACACGCTTCTCCCCCATAGATCTGCAGTGGAATGTGACACAGATAAGATGTATGCCCTTGTCATGTTAATCCACTGTAATGGGGGAGTTAAGGAAGATAGCATGCCCAGCTAAAAAAAACCTAGGCATTGATCTCTGTATGGTAAAAGAAGATGCAATTCATTGCTTCCTTATGAATTAACAATGGTCCAAACTCCATGTATTAAATAAGTCCAGCCTTTCTTCATTGACCGGAGTTGCCACATCTGTCATTTATTTAGTTTCCAAGTATGTATGGGAATATATATGGGATTTCTATTTTATTCCAGGCATCTGGCCCTGTACCAGTGCCACATGGTTTTAATTACTATGGCAGGATAGTAATTTAGGATAATCTTCTCATGTAGTAGGACAAGATTCCTCACTTTATTCTACTTTATCAAGAACATCTTGACTCTTCTTGGACCCTCACTCTTCCACATAGAAGTCAGGATCAACTTCACAATTTTATAAAAACATTATGAAATTTTTATTGGACTTGCTTTGAAATGATAGCTAAACTGGGGAAGAACTGACATCCTTATAATATTAGACTTTTACCCATTTGTTTGTAATTGGTTAAGGTTTTTGAACATGGTTTTATAATTATATTCAGAAAAGTATGAATTCTAAAATTAGATGCTATTTGTAGTGGGCTGAGTAATGCCTCCCTCCTTAAAATATCAATGTCCTAATTCTCAGACTCTATGAATATGTTGCCTTACATGACAAAAAGAAAAAGATCTTGCAGATGGGATCAAGGTTAAGGACTTTCAGCTGAGGAGATTACTCTGTTATGTCCAAATGGGCCCAATCAGATCACATGAACACTTTAAAGTGAGGACCTTTCCTGGCTATAATCAGAAAGAGCTGTGACTACAGAGAATGGTCAGAAATATGCTTTGAAGATGGAGAAAGAAGGATCTTGGCCAAGGAATGTGGACACCTTCTAAAATCTGGAAATGGCAAAGCAATGGATTCTTCCTTCAGAGGCCACAGAAAGGAGTGTAGTTCTGCTAACATGAAGATGTCAGCCCAATGAGATCTGTGTCAGACTTCTAACCCACCAAACTGTAAGATAACAAACTTGTGTTCTTTTAAGCCATTAAATGTGTAACAATTTGTTATGAAAGTGATAGAAAATTAATGCACTATTATCATTGTTTTATACAGTCAGAGTTTGCTTAAATGTACCTGTGTATTTGTCATTTTCAGTGCCAATGATTCACTTTGATTTTCAGACCATCATTCTGGGATTATTTTCCTTAATTCTAAAGTAAACTTTAGAAGGTAGTTTACTGAGCATTTGTTTATGGAACACAGGTTTTTGTTTGCCTTTATTTTGTCTTTGTCTTTGAAAAAGTTCCATAGGGTATACAATTCAAGGTTGACAGTTGTTTTTCTCTTAGTATTTTGAAGATATTCTATTCTCTGTCATTAAAAAGTCAGCTATCTGAAAAATTGATTATCCTTCATTAGATACTCTTTCTGGTTACTTTTAAACTTTCTCATTGTGGGTTTTTTTAGTCTTACTATAACCTGGGTAAGTATATTTCTTTTTATTTAAACTTTTTAGAGGTCGACTGTACTTCTTGAATATGAAAATAAAATCATCCTCATTCATTCTCTCAATATTTTGCCTTCCTACTTGTCTCTATTATTTTTTTTTTCACAATGATATGTGTTGGACTTTTTCCACTTTTCTACATTTCTTAACTTTGACATTTCCCATTTCTATGTTTTTCCGAGCTTCATTCTGTATAATTCATTGACTCTTACAGTTATTCAAAATTGGCTGTAATTAAATTGAGACAACCACCAATTCACTTTGAATTTGGGTCTGAGAGGCTGGGTAAAGATTGAGAATGGAAAATTCTGAGACTGTAGATAAGAGAGAGGAGAAGGTACAGTATAGAAAAAATGAACTAAGTATAGCTAGCAGGAAGGTAAGCAGGAAGAGCAGGTCTTAAAATGTTTGAAGACAACATTAGAACACTATTTCTGACAAGAGAATAATGGGAAACCTATATTAAAAAAAGCTATGTCCAGATAGAGAGCAAGATGGCAGCTAAGTAACAGCTTCCCTGCATTTGGGACAGTGAGTCTGGGGAGATAAGACTCCAGGCATTTCTGGCTGGTGGGATCTGCCTATAATCATCCCTTTGAGGATACAGGGAGTCAGCGAGAGACTTCTGGACCACAAGAGGAGGAAAAAAACAGTGGAAAACTGGCAAGTGGTCACTTGTGTTTGATCGGTCTAATCCCACTGGCAGCTATAAGTACAGTAGCAGAGACTGCAGTACAGAAAGGCCTTACCTGTGAACTGTTCTGGTGTTTTTGGACTTGGCACTCAGTTGAACTGCCTTGGGGAGAGCTTGAGCAGGAGTGTGGAGAACTTTGGGCGTGGTCTAGGGCCCTAGACTAAGCCGCTGAGCCAGATGGAGCTAATGGTGTTTGGCTGTGGGTCACAGGGAGCGATTGTGAGAGAACTGCCCCGGCAAGCTCCACCCTCAGGGTTGCAGAGTGAGGATCGGGTGGGAGCTAGTAACCTAGTGACTGAGCAGCCTAAAGGCAGGGACTGTGCTGCCTTACAGCCTTAACACTCAGGGGCAGAGTGAGACCGGTTTTGGAACACTGGGTAAGTAGATAGCCACTTCAGCAGTGATCCCAGTGACAAGCACTTTCCTGGGAAAGCTTCTGCTAGGCAAGTTTAGAAGTTTAAAGTGCCTTTTAAGAGGGCTGAAGAACGATTTAGGGTGTTTACCCTGTGGGGTTTGAGAAATCAGTGGAGGCGTCCTGTCATATAAGCATTGTGATTAACATCTCATACGCCAGAAGACCACCTGTTGCCCAGACAATATTCAACAAGATATATATAATGCTTTGTTTTGGGGGTTTTGTTTGTTTGTTTGTTTTTTGTTTATTTTGATGTTGTTGTTTCTTTTTTTTTTTAATTTCAACCTTTTCCATAAAGATTTTTTCTTTTCTTTTTTTTCTTTCTCCATTTTTCTAGTTTAAATACAATTTCCCATTGTTGCCTTTTTCCAATAAATAGAACTGAATTTTTGCTACTCTTTCTACCACTATTATTTGGTTTTTCACCTAATTTTATCGCGTCAAGTTTTCTGTGTGCTTGTTTTGGTTTGATTTATAGCATTTTTGTCTTTCCTTTCTACTTGGTAGAGGTGGGGTACTGTGTCTGATCAGGTTAGCAAAGAGCTGCTGACCTCAAGGGAACCACCCAACTGGGCACCCCCAGAGGTTGGGATTTTTTTAAGGTTGTGTCAAAGTACCCTACTGTACGCCTATATTGCTCTGTCTCCCTCTTTCTGTGCCTCTCTTCTTTTTGTCAATATTCCATTTTACCCACACCCTCTCCTTTCTCTATTTTCTTTTAGTTCTTTCTTTCTTTTATCCCTTCTTGCTCTTTAACTTTCTCATCCTTCTGGTCCTGTAACAAAAGTACTTATCAAAACCTTAGTCCACAGGCATGGAAACTAAAGGAGCAAGAGGAAGTGAAAGGAAAATTAGGGCAAGGAAACAGATAAAAGAAATCACTCATGAGGAAGAATCAGCAGAAAACTCCAGGCAACATGAAGAACCAGTCCAGAACAACCCCTCCAAGGGACCAGGAGGTAGCTACTGCAGAGAATTCCACCTATAAAGAAATGTTAGGAATGACAGAAAGGGAATTTAGAATACACATGATGAAAACAATGAAGGAAATGATGGAAACAATGAAGGAAACTTTTAATAAAGTGGAAAATAACCAAAAGGAAATCCAAAAACAGAATCAAATAAGAGATGAACGATATGAAGAATATAGAAAGGATATAGTGGAGCTGAAGGAACTGAAGCAGTCAGGGAACTTAAAGATGCAATGGAAAGTATCAGCAACAGGTTAGACCATGCAGAAGAAAGAATTTCAGAGGTAGAAGACAAAGTTCTTGAGATAACTCAAATAGTAAAAGAGACAGAAAAGAAGAGAGAGAAAGCAGAATGTTCACTGTCAGAATTATGGGACTTTATGAAGCATTCAAATATACGAGTTATAGGAATCCCAGAAGGGGAAGAAGAATGCCCCAGAGGAATGGAAGCCATACTAGAGAATGTTATAAATGAAAATATCCCAAATATCACCAAAGATTCTGACACACTGTTTTCAGAGGTATATCGGACCCCAGGTGGCCTCAACTCTAACCAAGCTTCTCCAAGACACATTGTGATGAAGCTGTCCAAAGTCAAGACAAAAGAAAAGATTCTGCAAGCTGCCAGGAGTAAGTGCCAGTTGACCTACAGGGGCAAATCCATCAGAGTGACTGCAGACTTCTCTAATGAAACTTTCCAAGCAAGAAGCCAATGGTCATTTACCTTTAATCTACTTAAACAGAACAATTTCCAGCCCAGAATTTTATATCCTGCTAAGCTAATGTTTAAAATTGACAGAGAAATCAAATCATTTATGAATACACAAACATTGAGGAAATTTGCCACAACAAGCTCTACAGGAAATACTTCAACCTGTTCTACACACTGACCATCACAATGGATCAGCATCAAAGTAAGAACTCAGAAATTAAAGGACAGGACCTAACCTCCAAACGGATGCAAAAGATAAAACTAAGCAATGGACTCTCACAAAATAAAAGTAATAGAATACTACCATGCTTATCAATTATCTCAATAAATGTTAATGTCTTGCATTCCCCACTGAAGAGACATAGATTGGCTGACTGAATTAAAAACACAAGCCATCCATTTGTTGTCTTCAGGAAATACATCTGGCTTCAAAAGACAAATTAAAACTCCTAGTCAAGGGTTGGAAGACAATTTTTCAGGCAAATGGAATTCAGAAGAAAAGAGGAGTGGCAATCTTATTTTCAGATACATGTGGATTTAAAGCAACTAAAGTCAAAAAAGACAAAGATGGTCACTTTATATTGGTCAAGGGAAAAATACAACAAGAAGACGTTTCAATTCTAAATATGCACCCAATTTATTTATTTATTATTATTATTTTTTTTTTTTTTTGGCCGGGGCTGGGTTTGAACCCACCACCTCCGGCATATGGGACCGGCATCCTACTCCTTGAGCCACAGGTGCTGCCCAATATGCATCCAATTTAAATGCTCCCAGATTCTTGAAACAGACCTTACTCAGTCTGAGCAATATGATATCCGATAATACCATAATAACAGGGGATTTTAACACTTCTCTTACAGAGCTGGAAAGATCCTCTAAACAGAAATTAAACAAAAATATAAGAGATTTAAATGAGACACTAGAACAACTGTGCTTGATAGACGCATATGGAACACTCATTCCGAAAGATAAGGAATATACATTCTTCTCATCACCCCATGGAACATTCTCCAAAATTGATCATATCCTGGGACACAAAACAAATATCAACAGAATAAAAAGAACTGAATTTTTACCTTGTATCTTCTCAGACCATAAGGCACTAAAGGTGGAACTCAACTCTAACAAAAACGTTCGACCCCACACAAAGGCACGGAAATTAAACAACCTTCTGTTGAATGACAGATGGGTGCAGGAAGAAATAAAACATCCTCGGGCATAACAACAACAAAGACACAAGCTACCAAAACCTGTGGGATACTGCAAAAGCAGTTTTGAGAGGAAAATTTATTGCTTTAGATGCCTACATTCGAAAAACTGAAAGAGGCGCATCAACAAACTCACAAGCCATCTTACAGAATTGGAAAAAGAACAATCCAGACCTAAACTCAGTAGAAAAAAAGAAATATCCAAAATAAAATCAGTGATCAATGAAATTGAAAACAAAAGAATCATTCAGAAAATTAATGAGTGGTTCTAGGAAGGCATGTGGTATTTCCAAACCACATGCAACAGAACACCTATATGTCACAAAATTAGATTGATGCTATCGATACTCTGTATCAACATATAGATTGTTACCTCTAAAAATAAATGTAAATAAGGGGCTTCCATTTCAAAAAAAAAAAAAAAAAGAAAATTAATGAAACAAGGAGTTGTTTTTTTGAAAAAATATATAAAATAGACAAACCACTGGCCAGACTAACAAGAAATAGAAAAGTGAAATCTCTAGTAACCGCAAACAGAAATGATAAAAGGAAAATAACAACTGATCCCTCAGAGATACAAGACATCATCGCTGAATACTATTAGAAACTCTATGCCCAGAAATTTGACAATGTGAAGGAAATAGATCAATATTTGGAAACCCTAGACTTAGCCAGGAAGAAATAGAGCTCCTGAACAGACCAATTTCAAGCACCGAGATCAAAGAAACAATAAAAAAATCTTCCAACCAAAAAATGCCCTGGTCCAGATGGCTTCACACCAGAATTCTATCAAACCTTCAAGGAAGAGCTTATTCCTATACTGCAGAAATTATTCCAAAAAACTGAGGAGGAAGGAACCTTCCCCAACACGTTCTATGAAGCAAACATCACCCTGATACCAAAACCAGGAAAAGATCCAACCAAAAGGGAGAATTTCAGACCAATCTCACTCATGAATATGCATATGAAAATTCTCAACAAAATTCTAGCCAATAGATTACAGCTTATCATCAAAAAAGTCATACATCCTGATCAAGTAGGTTTCATCCCAGGGATGCAAGGCTGGTTTAACATATGCAAGTCCATACACGTTATCCACCATATTAACAGAGGCAAAAATAAAGATAATATCATCCTCTCAATAGATGCAGAAAAAGCATTCAATAAAATCCAGCATCCCTTTCTTATTAGAACACTGAAGAGTATAGGCATAGGTGGCACATTTCTAAAACTGATTGAAGCTATCTATGACAAACCCACAGCTAATATTTTACTGAATGGAGTAAAACTGAAAGCTGTTCCTCTTAGAACTGGAACCAGACAAGGTTGTCCTCTGTCACCTTTACTATTCAACACAGTGCTGGAAGTTCTAGCCAATACAATTAGGCAAGACAAGGAAATAAAGGGAATCCAAATGGGAACAGAGGAGGTCAAACTCACCCTCTTTGCTGATGACATGATCTTATACTTAGAGAATCCCAAAGACTCAACCACAAGACTCCTAGAAGTCATCAAAAAATACAGTAATGTTTCAGGATATAAAATCAATGTCCACAAGTCAATAGCCTTTGTATACGCCAATAACAGTGAAGATGAGAAGCTAATTAAGGACACAACTCCCTTCACCATAGTTTCAAAGAAAATGAAATACCTAGGAATATACCTAACGAAGGAGGTAAAGGACATCTATAAAGAAAATTATGAAATCCTCAGAAAGGAAATAGCAGAGGATATTAACAAATGGAAGAACATACCATGCTCATGGATGGGAAGAATCAACATTGTTAAAATGTCTATATTTCCCAAAGCAATCTACCTATTCAATGCCATTCCTATCAAAATACCAACATCATACTTTCAAGATTTGGAAAAAATGATTCTTCATTTTGTTTGGAACCAGAAAAAAACCCTGTATAGCTAAGGCAGTTCTTAGTAATAAAAATAAAGCTGGGAGCATCAGCATACCAGATTTTAGGCTGTACTACAAAGCCATAGTGATCAAGACAGCATGGTACTGGCACAAAAATAGAAACATAGACACTTGGAATCGAATAAAAAACCAGGAAATGAAACTAACATCTCACAACCACCTAATCTTCAATAAACCAAACAAGAACATACCCTGGGGGAAAGACTCCCTATTCAATAAATGGTGTTGGGAGAACTGGATATCCACATGTAAAAAACTGAAACTGGACCCACACCTTTCCCCACTCACAAAAATTGGTTCAA
This sequence comes from Nycticebus coucang, assembly GCF_027406575.1. Classification (NCBI taxonomy): domain Eukaryota; kingdom Metazoa; phylum Chordata; class Mammalia; order Primates; family Lorisidae; genus Nycticebus; species Nycticebus coucang. The sequence continues at coordinate 56,867,815 of NC_069783.1, forward strand.
GATGGATAAAGGACTTAAATTTAAGGCATGAAACAATAAAAATTCTCATAGAAAGCATAGGAAAAACACTGGAAGATATTGGCCATGGCAATTGCAACAACAAAAATAAACAAATGGGACTTCATTAAACTGAAAAGCTTCTGTACAGCTAAGGAGACAACAAGCAAAGCAAATAGATAACCTACACAATGGGAAAGGATATTTGCATATTTTGAATCAGATAAAAGCTTGATAACTAGGATCTATAGAAAACTCAAATTAATCCACATGAAAAAAGCCAACAATCCTATATATCAATGGGCAAGAGACATGAATAGAACCTTCTCTAAAGAAGACAGACGAATGGCTAACAAACATATGAAAAAATGTTCATCATCCCTATATATTAGAGAAATGCAAATCAAAACCACCATCTAACCCCAGCGAGAATGGCCCACATCCCAAAATTTCAAAACTGCAGATGCTGGCGTGGATGTGGAGAGAAGGGAACACTTTTACACTGCTGCAAACTAGTACAACCTTTCTGGAAGGAAGTATGCAGAAACCTCAAAGCACTCAAGCTAGACCTCCCATTTGATCCTGCAATCCCATTACTGGGCATCTACCCAGAAGGAAAAAAATGCTTTTATCATAAGGACACTTGTACTAGACTGTTTATTGCAGCTCAATTTAGAATTGCCAAAATGTGGAAACAGCCTAAATGCCCACCAACCCAGGAATGGATTAACAAGCTGTGGTATATGTATACCATGGAATACATGGTGGGTGGGGCCTTGGTGTGTGCCACACCTTCTGGGGATAAGACATAATTGCAAGAGGGATTTTACCTAACAAATGCAATCATTGTAACCTGGCTTATTGTACCCTCAATGAATCCCCAACAATATAAAAAAAAAAAAAAAGCTGTGTTTAATCTCTCACTGATAGGTAAGTAGAGAGCATGCATCCTGCTTTGAATTTTTCTCTGCTTTGTACCAGAGGGTGGATGGCATTAAAAAGAAAAAAAAAAAAGATAGTCTTGCCTAGAAATAAAGTTTGTGAACTAGGCCACAAAATATAGAGGTTAAATGTTAAAGAGGGAACTATGGATAAATCCAAAGTATGTGAGGAGAGAGAAGAGTCACTACAAAGGGCTCAAATGTCAAAAAAATATTTTGACAGTAAGCACAATCATTTTCTTTATATTCTAACTTGGATTACCTAGTAAATATGCAAAGCCACAGTTTTATGTAAAAAATAAAAACATCAAATATAAAGCTAAAACCCTTTCTCTATTTCCCTCCCAATTTTAGAACCCTCTTATCCTCAAGAACCACTATGGAGGCCTTTTCTAAATATTTTCATAAAAAGATGTTCAGATAAAACATATGCACAATTGTGTGTATAGTGTGTGTGTAGTTTGTGTATGTGTGTTTTATATAAAGTTAGACACATAGGTAGATGCTGGAGACCAGAGAGCCAGAAGGAAACTGACAATATTCTAATCAGGAAGTACCCAGGCCTCAACAAAGGACTGACAGAGCAAGGAAGCTGCTAAAGTTGATAAATGAGTATATGTGGGAGAAGAAAGATTTGAAACTAAAGATAATGCCACAGATTTGGCCTTAAATACCAGGAAGCAGCTGGTGATTCCCCTGGTGTTTAGGAAGTAGGGCAGCTGGGAAAATTTTAAATGAAACAAAGACATTTGTCTCAGGCTCGCTGATTTGAGGTGGAAATGACCTCGAATCTGATTAAAACCTTTAATCAAATGGCAGTCTTCTGTAGCTTGAAATGTACCTTATTTGGTGATCTATTTAATAAGAAATCTACCCTACTGAATATTAATGGATATTTAGATCTATCCCAGTTACTATTATATTTAGAATCCTAAATTCTTTTTAAAATTTTTTCTTAAATGATTTTTTTTCTTTTAAAGAACATTCCCTAACATAACATAAACTGTAATGTTGAACAGTGAATTTTTATTCTGGACAATCAGGGCTGTGTAACATCAGTTAAGCCACTTCTCCCCTGGTGGCCTGAGTGGGCTCATATTTAAATATGGGCATTTACAATTCCCTTTTCCACCAGTATTGCAGACTATGTTAACTTCCCCTTCTGCTTGAAACAACTAAGAATGCTAAACAATTTATTTTTTTAACTTCCGTAAGTGTACTGATAAGGTGACTACAGGACAAATCAAAAACTAAACGAAGTCAGGACCTCAGAAGTGTTCCTGTGTAAGAGAGTAAGGGTGAGGTAGAAACAAACCAGATTGCTCCTTCCCTGCACTCCACATCCAATGCTGTACGACCCAGAATGTAAGGAAAATTGCCAGCCTTCAATTATGACATAGAATAAAAGAGGAAAATGTCTCCTTGGAAAATTATTAAACTAATGCCAACTGTCAGGACTTGTAGGTCAATTTACACTAGCTGGGTTCCCAAAAATCCCCCACTAGGTAATACTATGGTTTCAGGTGGTTCTGGACCGGTTGTACTCCTAAACACCAGACAGAAGCAAAAACAGATATTCTTTGAAGGAATTTGTCTCCATCACAAGTCTCAAAGAATTACAATAGATAATGTTTTACGTGAGGCAATAGATAACAGAAACAGACAAAATAATTTCAGATACATAAATTATCCATTATGCATTGCAAAACACCCATGTTTACCCTTCATGGGATGCATATTCTGAAAGTGGAGGCCTTAGCTCCACCCGAGGGTGAAGTTTTCAGCCCTCTGACATCAAAAGGAGATCCAGGAGGAGAAGCTCACCAAGGCTGCACTGTGCAAGCCAAAGGGGCTGCAGTGCCCTGGAAGGCCTGCAGGGGCACAAACACTCCTTTCCTGCTCCTAGAGGTCAACGCCAGGAGGTTGTGGACTGTTCCCTTCCTCAGGGCAGACCCAATTGCATGATTGCACGGCCTTGTTGCAGAACCATTGGAGACCATGCCAGTACTTCCAGAGAAACTGCCCAGCTCTCATGTCATCTTAACACGAACAGTACCACCCAGATCTAGACAAAATGCACAGTAACACCACCAGGCCCAGGGCCAGAGGAGCATCCCTCAAGGTCATCTGATACACAGATGGAAACTGGCCCTTATTATTCAGCAGAAGATCAAAGGATCCCATGTGATCTAAATGGGAAGGAAAAAGCATGATCCATTCTCCCGAAGGAAATAAACAAGAGAGAGTATTTCCATGATAGTCACCTGAACAACACACCTTCTTTTCATCTTCCATTAATGAAAAGTGCTTCAGGTATCAAGTAACTTTAATTTTAACAGGAAGCAAGAAAGGGGGGTGAGGGTTTTTTCCTTCCACGGTTTATTTTCAGCCTCTTTTCTGTCCTACCTAAAGAAGATTGCTTAGAAGCTATTTCTGGGCCCTACTGAGGTTCACTTCAGTCAGTAAAGTCTTCATTCTCCTTGATTGTTATTGCCACCTCAGATAAAGCACACACCACTCCCAGAGTTATGTGTATTATAGACCTCCACTGTGAGAGATGTATAAGGACATTCTCCAAATGTATTTTTACTGCCATACATTTTACACCTGTATGACCCTGCTCCATTCTACCTTCATCCCTACCTGTGTGCATCTGTGGAGTTTCAGTAGTGCCCTGATCTGAAAAGAATGCCATTGTGGTTCTTGTACTGACCACTATGGCCTTGTTTGGCTCCTCACAGTTCAAACTGGGTATGGTCTGTGCCTGTCTCTGCAAACACAACAGGGAGCAGTCCCAGGTCCTTCAGATCACTGTCATAGATGGTGTAGAATTGACATCCTAAGGATGTGTTGTGCAAAAAATTGTGGTTCCTTGTCATCTCTTCAATGGAAAATACATGCGCTTAGTTTTTGAATATTCACCTGCACTGAGTGAAGAGCATTAGGTACCAAAACCCATCCTCACATTTGGTAATTATCTCTTTGGTCAGCCTCCAGGCATTATTTGGTTTTTCTGTTCATGTATGGAACCTACCAGTTTGTAAGAAAGAACTATTTCCCATGACTTTGGGCTTTGGCCCCAAGTGTAAGTTGGGTAACTAGGGCTTATTAAAATTGCTGCCTACCAAAAGTTTAATATGTTTAAGAAATTATGGGGGCAAGACATGATTGCAAGAGGGACTTTACCTAACAATTGCAATCAGTATAACTGGCTTATTGTACCCTCAATGAATCCCCAACAATAAAAAAAAAAAAAAAGAAATAAAAGCCTAGCTTGAAAATAAGAGCAGAGAAAAAGAAAATATAAAAAAGGAACAAGAATTTTAAAAAATAAAACAAATAGAACTAGAAATAAAAATTACGATAAATTTGAAATTCAGTAGATTGTACTAAAGGCACAGTAGACTGATTTAGAGACATAATAAGTACACTGAAAGGTGGATCTGAGGAATTACTTCTAATGTAGAATGGTGAGACAAAGAGATGAGAAATATACAAAAGCCATATTAGAGACATGGAGCATAAAGTGAGAAAATTTTCCCTTTAAAAAGGAAAAAAACAGAATGGGTATATAGCAGAGACAAGATTTGAACAATTTCCAGAACCAATAACAAACAAAAATCCATATATTCAAAAGCCCCCAAAATTATAAGTCTAAAAGGTCCATACTTAGAAAAATTATGTTGAAATTACAGAGCTCTAAATTATAGAGATATTATCTTAAAAGACAAATTACATTAACAGAAGCAATAATAGACAGAGGTCAGTGAACTCTAGTGTAAAGGATCAGATGGCAAATAATTTACGCTTTGAGGACTCTTTGGTATATGTAACAAATACTTCTGCTACTGTAATGAAAAGTTGCCAATAATAATATAAATTATTAAGCATAACCATGTTTTAATAAAACTTTATTGACAAAAAACAAGCAGTGAACCAAATTTGACTGGCAGGCCCTAGTTTTCTGACCCTTGAATTAGACTGACAGCTAACTCATCAACAGAAAAAATGGAAGATAGAAGACAACAGAGTATCTTTAGTGGAATTACATAAGTCAGCAGCCAATCTACACTTATGCAGCAGGCAAGGCATCATTTAAGAATAAGGTAAAATAAAGACATTTCCCAGAAAAAATAAACTGATAGATTTACTACCAAAATATCTTCACTAAGTAAAATTCTAAAAGACATGCGTTTAGGCAAGGGAAAAAGTGAGATCAAAGATATAGCAATGAAAACAATAAATGTGTGAGCAAATTTAAAATAATATCAACCATATAAGACAAAAAATAATATAACAAGTATATAAAAAATAAATACATAATATAGATTTAAAATTCCCAACAATAATAGCATTACGTGAGAGAGGTGATTGGAATAAAATCTTCTAAATTCTTAAATTATCCAGGAGGAGAATAAAAATGTTGATTAACTTTAGATCATGCTACTTAAATACATAAATTAGCTTTATGTAAATGTATGTAAAATTCTTAGTGTAAGCTCTACAAAATTGAAATACAAAATGGAAATCCAAACTAGTAAGAAGAAAATAAAATGAGGGAAAAAATAAATCTAATGAGCTAAAGTCAAGAAAGGAGTGGAAAAAATCACAGAAGGAGACATATAGAAAGAGTAAATGGTAGAAATATCTACATATATGAGTGACAAAAATTAATGTAAATGTACTAAATTCTCTAAATAAAATATGAAAGTTTTACTATTGTTTTTTTAAAAAGTCACTCATCAACTATCTTAGGAAACAAGAGCGTTTAGAGCCTAAGGCAAGAAAAAAAGAAATAGTAAAACTTAGAGCAAAAATCAATGAAATTATAAAGAAAAATAATAAAAAAAATAGGGACAAAACCAAACTCTTGTTCTTTGAAAAGATCAATAAATTTATTAACCTCAAAAACCAGTCTAAAAAAAAATAGAGAACACACAAATTATAAATATCAGATGAAAGTGGGATCATTATTTTTGATCCCATGGATATTAAAAGGCTAATAAGGGAATACTACAAATAATGCCATGTCTGCAAGTTTTATGACTTAGACAAAATGGACTAATGCCTTGAAAGACATAAAATATTAAAATTCACAAAAACATAAGTAGATAATCTGAATAGGCCTTACCTACTTAAAAATATTGAATCAATAATTCATAACTCACCCCCCAAAAGGCACCTGGCCCAAATGGTTTTATTGGTGAATTCTACCAAACATTTAAGGGTAAAAGTACATATACCAATTTTCCTCAATGTCCTCCAGAAATAAAAACAGAAAGACTATTTCTAAACTAATTGTATGAGGATAAAATTAATCTCGTACCAAAAACAGACAGACATTACAGTGAACAAAAACTAAAGACTAAAATCTCTTATGAACACAGCTGCAAAATCCTTTACAAAATATTAGCAAATTAATTCCAGCAATGTAGGAAAGGAATTATACACTACAACCTACTGGGATTTATTCTAAGTGTACAAGGCTGGTTCAAAATTCAAAAATTGATGCACTTTACCACATCAATAGGCTAAAGACAAAATATCACATAATCATGTCTATTGTTGCAGTAAATGCATTTAACATAATCCATCACACATATATGATAAAATTTCTCAGAAAACCAGGAATATAGAAGAACTCTCCTAATCTGTTAAGGAATGTCCACAAAAAGCCCCTTATCATTAATTAGATTAACTAGATTTTTTTTTTTTTAAATCCCTAAGAATGGGAACAATGCCAGGGTATTCTTTCTCTTACCACTCCCATTCGATTTTGTATTGGAAGAAGTAGCTTTTTCAATTATACAAGAAAAGGAAATAAAAGATGTAAGGATTGAAAAAGTCCTTATTTGCACAAGACTTGATTGTCTACGTAGAAAATCACAAAGATTTAACCCCAAAACCCAGAAAATAAACAAAGAAAACCTCACATTGGTGGATCTAGTGAGTGTAGCAAGGTTGCAAGATACAAGGATAATGTGCAAAAGTAGCTGTTTTCCTATATGCTAGGAATGAACAATTGGAATTTGATTTTTTTTAAATAATTCATAATAGCACCCCCAAAACAATTAGGCATAAATTTTACACACACATGTTGTACATATTTGTTAAACTATAAAATGCTGGGAGAAGAAGAAAATATTGAAGAAGATATAAATAAATAGAGAGATATTTCATGTTCAGGTTTAATCTGCAGATCATGCTACCCTACCATGATCTATATAGTAAACATATTTTTAATCAAATCTCCGCAAATTTTTTCATAGGTATTAATAAACTTATCTAAAGTTTATATGGAAAGGTAAAAGACCTAAGATAGCCAACACAATGAACAAAAAAGAACACTACCCAATTTCATGACATACTTAAAACTACCGTAATCAAGACAGGGTGGTCCTGGTGAGATAATAGGCACATAGATAAACTGAATAGAATAGAGAGCCCTGAAATAGCCCTACAGAAATATAGTCAACTGGTCTTTGACACAGGAACAAAGGCAATTGCATTAATTTACTATTATCATTGTAACAAATTACCACAAATTTAGTGGCTTAGACAACATAAATTTAGTATCTTATGGTTCTAGAATTCAGCTGTTTGACATAGGTCTCCCTGGGCTAAAGTCAAGTTAATTGCAGGGCTGTGTTTCTTTTAGGAGGTGCAGGTAGAGAATCCATTTCATTGCCTGTTGTAGCTTCTTGAGGCATAGCATTTCTTGGCTTATGGCTCAATTCTATCTTCAAAGCTGGCAATAGCCAGTCTAGTCTTTCTCATATGCCACCACTCTTCTGACGCTGATTCTTCACCCTCCCTCTTCTACTTTTATGGAATCATGCTATTATATTGGTGGAACAGCTGGATAATCCAATATAATCTCTTCATCTGAAGATCAACAGATTAGCAATCTGAACTCTATCTGCAACTTTAATTGTCCTTTACCATTTAACCTGTTCACAGGTACTGGGGATTAGAAGGTGAACATCTCTAATTATTCTGCCTACGGGGGAGGAGGGGGCGTTATTCTGCCTACCTTTCTTCTCAACAAATAATGCTGAAATATTTGGGTGTCCATTCATAAAAAGTGAATCTACCACAGAGATATACCTTTCACAAAAATAAATCCCAAATGGGTCATGGACATAAATTTAAAATGCAAAACTTTAAAACTTTTTGAAGAAAATATAAGAAAACACCTAGGGGACCTTGGGCTTGGTGTTGTGTTTTTAAGTACAATACCAGATAGTATGAACCATGAAAGAAAAAACTGATAAATTGAAACTTATTAAAATTAAAAATTTCTCCTCAAATGACACAAAATATTTGTAAAACACGTCTGATAAAAAACTTACATCTAAAATTCATAAAGAACAATTAAAACTCAACAATAAGAAAACAACCCATTCAAAAAATAAGCATAAAGCCTCAGTAGACCCCTATCCAAAATGATAAACAGCAAGTAAGCAAATGAAAGGTTTTCAATATTATCTGTCATTCTGGAACTACAAATTAAAAGTAGAAGGAGGTATTTCCACACACTAAAAGAACAGACAAGCAAACAAATCCCTAGCTTAACAACACCAATTGCTGTAAAGGATTAGAAATCTCATTCTTTGATAATGGAAATGAAAATTGGTACAATCTCTTTCTAGATAATTTTGCAATTTCTTAGCAAAGCTGAATAGTCTCTCTATACAATTTAACATGTACTTCTATTTAGTTACCCAACTGATTTGAAAACCCATGCCCCACACAAACCTGCACATGAATGATGATAGCAGCTTCGGGTTTTTTTGTTTATTTGTTTGTTTTGGTTTGGTTTGTTGTTTGGGTTTTTTTTTTTGAGACAGAGTCTTACTCTGTCTCTTCTGGCCTCAAGCCATCCTCCTGCCTCAGCCTCCTGAGTAGCTGTGATTACAGGTGCTCACCACAATGCCCAGCTAGTTTTTCTAAGCTCAAGCAATCCATCTGTCTTGGCCTCCCAAAGTGGTAGGATTACAGGCGTGAACCACCACACTTGGCCAGCAGCTTTGTTTATAATCACCCCAAACTGGAAGCAATCAAGATGTCCTTCAAGAGAGAAAATGACATACAAACTGTGGTAATACATTCTGGGGATTCTTATTCCATGATAAAAAAGATGCACGCTATTAAGATACAAAAAAGCATGGATGAATCTTTTTTTTTTCATTTTATCTTTGTAAATATTTATTATGGATTTGAAGGTATATATGATTAGGCTACATTGTTTGCATATGTAGGGTAAAGTCTAAGGTGCGGTTGTAACCTTCACCTAGGAAGTGTACCATTTACTCATAATTGTACCATTATGTGGAAACTTGCCAAACTCTCTACCTTCTTCCCTTTCTTAAATTTGTATTTTTTGAGACAGAGTTTCACTTTGTCACCCTCAGAGAGTGCAGTGGCCTCATAGCACACGGCACACTTAAACTCTTGGACTCAACCAATCCTCTTGTCTAAGCCTCCAAAATTGCTGAGATTCCAGGTGCCCTCCACAACACCTGGACTATTTTTAGTGACAGGGTCTTGCTCTTGTTCAGGCTGGGCTCAGGCAATCCACTTGCCTTGGCCTCCCAGAGTGCTACCAGACGTGAGCCACCGTGCCCGCCCCGCATGGGGAATCTTAAATGCACATTGCTCAGTGAAAGTAGCCAGTCCAAAAAGGCTACATACTGTACAATTCCAATTAAATACATTGTGAAAAAAGAAAAGCTATAGAGAAAGCTAAAGGATGAGTGGTTGTCATCATTTGGGGGAGGGAGGAGGGTTGAACAGTGAAGCTCAAGGCAGTGATGTTTTGGGGGCAGTAAAACTATTCTGAATAATTCTATAATGGTAAATATGTGATTCTATGCCTTTGTCAAAGCCTGTAGATCTTTATAGCATAAAGAGTAAACCTTAATGTATGAAAATTAAAAAAAATTTCAGGAGGATGTGGGATCCCAGTGTAGAAGGCAGAATGTGACAAAGCATATACATTTATTACAAATATTTAAAACAACTTCACTGAAGAGAATAGGAGGAAAGTGTTCAGCTAAGTAACTTTGGAAATGAGTGGAAACTGTTAGACAAGAAGCAAAAGAATCTGTACATACGCACTGTATTCTAGTTGGTAAAGTTTGTTCCCATGAGAGTCTGCCCTAAACAATCCCCATATATTCTGCGTGTGCACTGAAATGGAACATTAAGTAAGTGGATAATGGATGGGGTAGGAGGTTACACGTAACAAGGGGAAGAGGTTAGAATGTTCCATGTGGTCATGGATTAGGGGTGGCAACATCTGTATAAACTCATAGTACATGTATGGATGGTTATGACACAAATACAATATGTATGTGTAATATGTACCTAGGTTAGTACACACATGCATATTTCCTTGTGAGGACCCAGACACAATGATACCTCAGGAGAAATAAGCACATCTAACAAGATCTTGTTTTCTAACCCCACTTTCCAATAAAAATAAGGAAGGCTTCTTGAAGAAATGGCTTATTTTAAGATTGGGACAGGAAACATACAAGATGCGTCTGGGTCATCTAACCTCAGATGTTAATAACTGGGAAGCTGTCTGTGAGGTATATGGGACTTCTCTGAACTATATTCATAACTTTTTTCTAAACCTACAACTGTTCTAAAATGTTTAAGAAAAATTTGTGTTAAGCCAAAAGAAGGTAAAAAGAGAAACAGAAGATTTGAAAAAATGAGATGGACAAATAACCACAACAACAAAAAGCAAAATATTTACATTAACTTTATATGAATTAAAACTCCAGGGAAATGGAAGAGATTGTGAGACTGGATTAAAGATCAGGACTCATCTACAGGGTGTCTAAAATTGACACATTTTATTGATTTTTTTTAAATGGATGCATTTTAAATATAAAGATACAAATATGTTGAAAGTAAAAAGATAGCAAAAGCTAAACCATGAAACCTGTTAGCATAAGAAAACTAGAATGTTGATATTAATATCAAATAGTAATAAAACAGGCATTAAGAAATATTACCAAAGGTAAAGGACATTTTAAATGTATGCTGAATTTTACATTTTCTTTTAAATGAGAGGGTTATGTTACATGCTTTAAGTTCTATACTTCTAGGGCTGGCCAGTAGCAAGTCTGATTTCTAAAAGTGAGCACATTTTGCTATGCCTCTACAGCCCATAGCTACAGCCCATAAAGGGCTGTTGGATTCACATGGATAGATTCTGATGGGCTCTTTCTAAACAGATTTGTCTATGCAGTATATTTTGCTTGAATTCAAATGAAATTTGTATTAACCTTTGTAAGTAGAGAAGCATACAGAAATAGCACGAGAGGTTTGTAGAGATACCAGACCATAAGATTGTTTGCTTATGAAAGCTGTTGAACTATTTATTTGATCCACACCACACACATTTTGGAGGCACTGAACTGAAAGCATAATAGACCCAAGGGTGTGTATGTATTCTAGAGAAAGAGAGAGACTTGCATTCAAATGAATGCATTTTGTTTAATGTATGTTTTAGAACCACACTTGAAAAGTACTCTATGAAATTTCAATTGGATTTTGCCGGGTCATTTTCATTTAGAACTTAGTAAAAGCTAAACTGCTTAATGAATATTTAGTATACCTTAGACAGTTCAGCATTTTCAAACCTGCATTAAATTGAAACATCAAAACAAAAATACATTATTTTTCAAATTCTTCTTGGTCTTTTCCTTTTGTGTCTCCTGCATAAAGATAGTCTAATAGCTGGTAATACTGGTATAAAATGAAGAGGGTAATGAGTAGGAAAAGAGAGGTTAGGAAGCTATAATCAATTGTGAGCTTCAATGCAATAAACCGTGAGAGCTAAATAAGTCCTATCTCTGCCTTTGCCCTTTTCTTATAATAATGCACACAGAGATTTTTAAGTAATATAAGCTAGAGATAAAAACTGCAAAGTTCAATTATCTTAGCAATGAGACATTAGAAAGGAAAAGTGGATATGTTTGAGTAAGTGATAAGAGTGGAAATATGACAACATAATGACATTTCACTAACAAAATTAATTCACCTCGGATATAAGAGGGTACATTTTCCTATACTGATTGCTACTGACTTTTTAGTTTAGTTTAGTGAATTGTAAATCTTCCATGTTGCTGCCTGGGAATTATGTATTTACTTGAATTATGAAAATGATTACCATGATATTTCAGCCTCTAGGGAGCTATGGATTTTTTCCTATCATTTAAACCATTTTATCCATTTCTTGAACTCAGAATGACTTATATTCATTTTTAAAATTTTATACAAGTACCTGTGAGTTTAACTTTGATGTGATTCTAATTTGTCCTGCTGAAAAAGCGAATTTTCAAGTGTGTATATATGGGCAAATATGTACATGTGGGTGTGTGTTTATGTGAACATGAAATAACTAAGTTGTTTCAGTGGAATACACAGAAACTGAGCAACTAATGAGTTATTAAGTTGACAAAGAACAGAAACAACACAATGAAAGACCTGCAAAATGAGAACATAAGGGGGCAGCAAAAATGGGAAAAAACTAATACACAGTCTTACTTTATATATGTAGAAAAAAGTGGGCCAGGCAAGGTGGCTCACGCCTGTAAATCCCAGCACTCTGGGAGGCCGAGGCGGGTGGATTGCTTGAGCTCAGGAGTTCGATACCAGCCTGAGCACGAATGAGACCCCGTCTCTAAAAAAAAAAAATTAATTAAATAAAATAAATAGCCGGGCATTGTGGAGGGTGCCTGTAATCCCGGCTACTTGGGAGGCTGAGGCAAGAGAATCACTTGAGCCTACGGAAGAGTTTGAGGTTGCTATGAGCTATGATGCCATGGCACTCAACCCCAAGGCAACTGAGTGAGACTCTGTCTTGAAAGAAAAAAAAGAGAAAGAAACAAAAAGAAAAAAGTGTTGGCAGATTGCGGAGAACAAAAATGTTCTAGAGATTGTTTTGCAGTGAAAAGCTTAGGATTGAAAGATAAAATCAATTTGAAAACAAATGTAACAGTGCCATTTTTTCTTTCTTTCTCTTTGGCTCCATAAATAGGTACATAGTCTCTGCAAAGTCAAAGATACTGTTAAATGTGAGGATGGCAGAAAGTATATAACAGTGTTCCTCAAGGTTCTTTCTTCCCCTTGATCGGAAGGCAGTGTGGGAACTTGCTCATTGTGTTCTGTGGCAAGCTGGAAAGGGTGTTGGTTTGAGAATTCCCAAGGCCAGTATTTCCCTAAGCCTCATTTCTATTTTCCCCAGCATAGTCTTATTGGTGGGAGTCTCTGTGTTGATTCCATGTATGTAAACTTAAGATCATGTCCAGTCAAGAGCTATTTTGAGCCCCATCCTGCTTGCCAGCTTTCTTCCTTGTGTGCAACATTAGCACAGGGTCATATTTCTAAATACACTTTTTATAAAGACCCCACAGGTTTTTCTTTTAATTAAAGATATTACAGGGATACTCATGATTGCATACATAATTTGCTTTCGTACATTTTAAGTCAAAGTTATAAGTGTGCCCTTCACTCAGAATGTGTGCATTGTAATAGGTGTCAATTTACACAACTCCTCCTCCCCCCCACACTTAATTTCCATTGAGTTTTACTTCCAGATGTGCACTGTAAGTGTTAAGTAATTTCAACTTAGTATTGAGTACATGTGGTGTTTGTTTTTCCATTCTTGTGATACTTCACTTAGAAGAATAGTCTCCAGTTCTATCCAGGTTGTTACAAAAGACACAAGACCACCATTTTTCTTGTGGCTGAGTGGTACCCCATGGTACACATACACCACATTTTTTAATCCACTCACGTATCCATGGGCACTTGAGTTGTTTCCACATCTTCACGATGGTGAATTGTGGAACAATAAACATTCTGCTATAAACATTCATGTGCAAATATCTTTTTTAATAAAATGTCCTTTTCTCCTGTGGGTAAATTTCTAGGAGTGAGATTGCTGGATCAAACAGTAGGTCTTCTTTTAGTGCTTTGAGGTATTTCCACTACTTTTTTGGACAAGTTTGTAGTTTTACCAACAGTGTGTATGTGTTCCGTTCTCTCTGTATCCATGCCAGCACTTATTGTTTTGGGACTTTTTTATAGAAGCCATTTTTCACTGGAGTTAGGTGATATCTCATTGTGGTTTTGATTTGCATTTCCCTAATGATGATTAGAAATGTTGAACATTTTTTCATGTGCTTTTTGGCCATTAGACTATCTTCGTTTGAAAAGTTTCTGCTTGTGTCTTTTGGCTTTTTTTTTTAAGGCTACTTTTTAGTGGGGGTTATTTGATATTTTTCTTGCTGATTTGCTTGAGTTTTTTTTTTTTTTGTAGATTCTGGTTATTAGCCTTTTTCCAAACTTATAGCATGCAAATGTTTTCTCCCGTTCTGTAGGTTGTCTATTTACTGTTGATTGTATTCTTAGTTATGCAGAAACTTTTTAATTTGATCAGGTCCTATTTGTTTACTTTTATTGTTGTGATTGCTTTTGAGGTCTTCTTCATAAATTCTTTCCCTAAACTGATATCTGTAAGAGTTTTCCCAACATTCTGTTCTAGAATTTTTATAGTTTTGTGCCTCAGGTTTAAGACTTTTATCCATTGTGAATTAATTTTTTGTGACTGGCGAGGGATGTGTATCCTGTACACATCTTTTACATGTAGCTATCAAGTTTTCCCAGCACTATTTATAGAATAGGGATTATTTCCCCCAATGTATGTTTTTGTCTGCTTTGTCAAAGATCACATGGGAATGTGAGGATGGTTTCATATTTGGGTTCTCTCTTCTGATTCACAGATCTAGGTCTCTTGTTTTTGTGTCAGTACCATGCTGTTTGGGTTATTATAGCCTTGTGGTATAGCTTAGTTTTGTTGGAAGCAAAATTATTCATAGTTATAGAATGCCTGGAGAATTTGGAGTCAGGATGTAGGCAGTTCAGATGCTGTCTACTCTTCTCAGGTGCTTGTCATTCCTTCTCTGACTATATGTGCATTCACACTAATTTCTCTTTCATTCTTCTGACTTTTTATCTTGAAGTGATCCACTTTGCAGATTGAGGTCCTTATTCCCCGGAAAGGTATATAAGTTTCAATACTGTTATCCTGTTGTCCCACCTATCTGGAGCCTATGGAAATAAATTAGGTTATAGTAGAACATATACCAATATTTGCTGTCTGGACACACCCCTCTGCACAAACAAATCTGTGACTTTGGCCTAATGCATACACCTATCCCTCCCTCTGCCACTTTCCTTGCCACTTGTCAGCTGCCAGCAGAGACGCAGGTGCTCTGCCACTGTATTTCCAGGAGCTGCCTTTGGTGCTTATCATAGAAACTCGGGTTTGCAAAATATTATCATTTTCCTTGAGGTTGTTAAATTTACATCTGTACACATTGGCAGCATATATTTCCGAAGTGGTAAATTAGGTTTGTCTATTCTAAATTTGAACTTGCAAATTTTGAGAAATTTCAGCCCATGTTATTGGAAGACAGAATTATTTACATATAAAATCTTTACCTTCTGCACTATCAAGTGATTGTTTTGATGTTGCACATGCAAAAAAGGAGCAAAACCAAAATCGCCTATGTTATTATAATTCATGAGAAAAAATTTAATCGCCAAAATTTGAAGGCAATCAAGATGTCCTTTGCCAGGTGAATGGATAAATGAACTATAGTATATCCACACAATGGAATATTATTCATGACTTTAAAAAAAATGAGCTATCAAGCCATAAAACGACACGGAGGAAACTGAAATGCTTATTACTAAATGAAAGAAGCCAATCTGAGAAGGCCACTTACTATACCATGCCAACTATATGACATTTTGGAAAAGACAAAACTATACAGACAAGTAAAAGGATCAGTGGGTGCCAGGAGCCGGGGGAGAGAGGAGAGCGATGAACAGGAAAGCACAGAGTATTTTTAGGGCAGTTAAAATACTATTTGATACTATACATATAATAATGGATATGTCATTATTAATTTGTCTAAATTCATAGAATGTACAACAGTAAGAGTGAGCCTTAATATAAACTATGGACTCTGGGTGATTATGAAGTGTCAGTGTAAGTTCATCAGTTATAACAAATGTGCCGCTCTGGAGGGGATGCTGATCATGGGAGAGCCTGTTCATGTGTAAGGGGAGGGAGTGTATGGAAAATCTCTGTACCTTCTATTTAATTTTGCTTTGAAACTAATGCATTAAAAAAATAAAGACTTTTAAAAAACATAAGGTTTGTGCCATTTATATATTTTACTATCTAGCCTGTATAAATATCCTTGAACATCATTACCTTTACCTGAAATAGACTTCTATTTTTTCAGTGAAATAAAATGAGATTTGCCTTACATTGTCTTTTCTGAATACTATAACATTGAATTTAGTTTCTGTTCGGGGGAAAAAAAGGTCAAAAGTCTCTTTATTAGACACTTATTTGTTGAATACTATTGAAGATAAATTTTAACTGCCATTGGCCATTGCTAGGATTCAATGCTTCTAAATAATGCACAATAATACTGAAATACATTTCATTTGCCAAAGTAAAACAAGTTGTGCATTAGAAATAATGGTTTGAACACAAATTGCTTGGTTTCATCGCTTTTTAACTTAGTGTCTAGTTGATAGTTGAAGCAAACTGTCAAGGTCTAAGTTTTTAGGTATCAGAGGGATAAGAAGAGGGAGCAAGCACTTGTCATTGTTGTAAAGAGTCAAAGTATCTCTCACCTACAATTAGTATAGAATTTTTAAGCCCTCCTCAGATGTTCCCAAGGGCCAGAGCCAGTTGTAATGTCCTACTTCATAAATTTCAAAATTTAGTTATAAACTTGGCCAAATTTTCTTTTCCATAAGGATCCCAGGAAAATGTGTATTATTCAGAGAACCTGTAGGATTTTGAAAATGAGTTATGACTGCAATCTGAGCAATTGCAGCGCTTCCCTAGAAAAATGATTGAGTGGCACGCCCCCATCTGGTGGTGGAGAGCAAGCGTACGGAGTCACACAGACACTCCAATCGCTTCACCATGCTGATTACCAGTGTTCCAATCGTTTTGTTTTGTTTTTTGAAGCTAGATGCGTTCTCTTTTCAAAAGCCGTATATTTATTTGGAAGAGTGAATAAAAATTCTATTATTTTAATGCTACTCTTCTACTTTTCCATTGAGTTAAATTAGATGCTGATTTTGTGAAGAGCAGCATCATTTTTATCACAGATTACATAACACAAATCTTAGACTAGGCAGGCTTGGTTCCTGACATGAGCATCCTCACTCATTCATTTGTGCCCACCTCAGTGTTGGTTTTACTACACGCTTTCCAGGTTGAGTGCAGATCTTGGATTCTCCAAGAAGACTGTTTTATGTAAAATTGTAGAACAACTCTAGCTCATGTTACAGATGAGGAAACTGAAACATGAAGCTGTTAAGTAACTTTCCTAAGGTCATCCAGTTGGTTAGAATAAAACTTCAGATTGAGCTTTTATCTTTTATAGCACAGGCCATGCTGACTTTGCCTTTTCTTGGATTATTACAGTTTACTACATTATTTAACACTTAACAGTGTATTGCCTGGTGGTCTTGTCTTTCAGGCATCCCTCCTTTTATTGCTCCATTGCATTTCATGGATGTTGTGTTTTTGCAAACTGAAGGGCTGTGGTAACCCTGCCTCAAGCAAGTCTATCGGTGCCACATTTCCAATAGCGTATGCTCACTTGGTGTCTCTGTGTCACATTTTCTTAATGCTTATACTATTTCAAGTGCTTTCATTATTATAACTTGTATATCTGTTATGGTGCTCTGTGATCAGTGATGTTATTATTGTAATTATGGAGACTAAAGTAACTCCATCTTGGATGCTAATCTGCCATGCTGACTTTTGGGTTTAATCCCAGTTCTCCTTTATCTACTGTTCCTGTGTAAGAGCACATGTTTACGATAAATTCTGCTCTTAGGTCAAAACAATCTTGATATTATCACACAGATTACAGACTATGATGTATATAATATTCTTGTCTTTTCCTAGAAGGTGGGCTTCAATTGTCCTACACATTCCTAATAGAGAAGTGGTCCCATCATTTTTTGCAGATCATCAGGTATTAGATTCTCATAAGGAGCATGCAACCTAGATCCCTTGCATGTGCAATTTACAGTATGGTTCATGCTCCTATGAGAATCTAATGCCCCCACTTTACCTGACAGGAGGCAGAGCTCAGGCAGTGACGCCACTGATGGGGAACAGCTGTAAATACAGGTGAAATTTTGCTCACTGGCCTGCTGTGGCTCAGTTCCTAACAGGCCACAGACCGGCACCAGTCTGCAGCCAGCTATTCTGGGACTGCAGTTATAGGGCATGTATATGAGCCCTGGGTCTGCAGGAATTACGATTTGGAGATACCTGTCGTGCTGCTGCCTAAGACCATGCTTCTGTCCATAAGTTCCCCAATTGTGTGCCTTTTACCCACTAACTGAATTAGTCTGCCTCATTCTTTGGTTTCTCAGCTCCTTCTGCTTTTGAGGGTTACTTTGCATATTCAGCCCTTTGATGAAACGGTGCCACAAACGATGCTCATATAAGACTGCAAACTTAAGTGATAAATGTTATGTATGTTCTGACAACCGGATATTCTCTCATCTCTTTTCCTCTCCTCTCTATTCCCAGATAAATAACAATATTGAAATTAGGCTGAGTAATAACCCTACGATGGCATCTAACTATTCAAGAAAAAGGAAGAGTCACAGATCTCTCACTTTAAATCAAAAGCTAGCAATGATCAAGCTGGGTAAGGAAGGCATGTTGAAAGCTGAGATAGGCTGTAGGGAACAGTTAGCTGCATTGTGAATGCAAAGGAAAAAGTCTTGAAGGACATTAAAAGAGTGAAACAGCCTTGTTGGCGATATGGAGAAAGTTTTAGTGGTCTGGATAGAAAGTCAAATCAGCCACAACATTCACTTAGGCCAAATCCTAATCCAGAGCAGTTCCATAACTCTTTTCAGTTCTATAAAGTATAAGCGAGGTGAAGAAGCTGAAAAAAAGTCTGAAGCTAGCAGACTAGGTTGCTTTATGAGATATAAGGGAAAAAGCCATCTCTATCATTAAAGTCCAAGGCAAAGCAGCAAGAGCTTATTTAGAAGCGTCAACAAGTTCTCTTCAAGATCTAGCCAAGATCATTGATGAAAGCAGTAACACTAAACAACAGATTTGCCATGTGATGAAATAGCCTTCTTGTGGAAGAAGATGCCATTTAGGGCTTTTATAGCTAGAAAGAAGTCAATGCTTGATTTCAAGTCTTCAAAGGACAGGCTGACTATCTTGGTAGGGGTGAATATAGCTGGTTACTTTAAGTTGAAGCTAATGCTCATTTACCACTCCAAAAATCCTAGGACCCTTGAGAATTAAGCTAAATCTACTGTGTCTGTGCTCTAGAAATGGAACAATAAACTTGGATGGCAGCATATTTGTTTATAGCAAGGTTTACTGAATATGTTAAGCCCACTGTTGAGACCTACTTTCAGAAGAAAAGTTTCCCTACAAAATATTACTATTCATTGACAAGGCACCTGGTCACCCAAGAGCTCTGATAAAGATGTACAAGTAGATTAACGTTGCTTTCATGTCTCCTAACACAATATCCATTCTGTTGCCCATGGAAAAGGAGTAATTTTGAGTTCCAAGTCTTCATATTTCAGGAATACATTTTATAAGGCTGTAGCTACCATAGATTGATTCCTTTGATGGATCCAGGTAAAGTACATTGAAAACCTTCTAGAAAGGATTCACCATTCTAGATGCCATTAACAACATTTGTGATTCACAGAAGGTCAAAATATCAATGTCAGCAGGAGTTCAGGAGAAGTTTATTCTAACACTCAAAGATGACTTTAAAGGGTTCAAGACGTCACTGGAGTAAGTAACTGCAGATGTGGTAGAAATAGCAAGAAAATTAGAATTAGAAGAATAGCCTGAAGACATGATTAAATTCTTGAAAGCTTGTGATAAAACTTTAATGAGTGATAAGAAAGTAGTTTCTTGAGATGGAATCTACTCCTGGGTGAAGATGCTGTGAACATTGTTGAAATGACAATAAAGAATTAAGAATATTAAATAATTTTATTTGTTATAGTAGCAGTAGAGTTTGAAAGAAGTTCTATGGATAAAATACTGTAAAACATTTTCACAGCTTACAGAGAAATCTTTTGTGAAAAGAGTCAACTGATGTAGCAAACTTCATTATCTTATTTTAAGAAATTGATGCAGCTACCCCAACTTATAGCAACCATGACCCTGATCAGTCAGCAGCCATTAGCATTTGAAACAAGACCCTCCACCAGTGAAAAGATTACCACTTACTGAAAGCTTTTATGATTGTTAGCATTTTTCAGCAATAAATTTTTTTTTTTTTGCAGTTTTTGGCCAGGGCCGGGTTTGAACCTGCCACCTTTAGTATACAGGACCGGCACCCTACTCCTTTGAGTCATAGGCGCCACCCAGCAATAAGATATTTTTAATTATTATGTGTGCTTTTTTAGACATAATGTTATTGTACACTGATAGTATATTGCACACTTATAGTGTAAACATAAGTTTTATACATGCTGGGAAACAAAAAAAATTCATGTAACTCACTTCATTGCAATATTCGCTTTATTGAGTGATCTAGAACTGAACCCATGATATCCCCAGAGTAGGCTCCTTCTTACTGAGTGCAACTCCATGGTAGTTTCTCCAGAAACACAGTTAATTGATTGACAATAATATGCATGGGTGTGGATCATGCCTCTTGAAAGCCTATCATCAGACCTGAATGCAGAATCTTATTAAGATTTTCTACAGATTTTGAAAATATTCTACAAGTCAGTAGTAAGCATGTCTATTTCTTAGTCAATTCATTTAAGATAGACATTGCCAACTTTTAGTAGATAAAACTTTTTTTAAAGAAGGAAGTAGAACTATATGATGCTCTATGATGAAAATATCATCTTTCACTGCCAGAAAAAGGTAAAAAATTAGACACTAGCTCATTGTGTCTACCCATTCCCAATGCTAAGCAATTGACATGAAAACTAAAAAAGTCAGCCAATTATCTGGATATTTTAGTTGTCTTATTTAAAAAATGGTATATAGAAGGTGTCCAAAATTCTATCATTGCTTAGTTGTCAGTCAAAAAGTCATTGTTATACATAAATATGATGTCATATCAATGCATAATAAACCTTCCTGTCAATCAAGAATACTGTTATGTATAGACTTCGTTTCAGACATTTTAGGCTTTGCATTGAGATATGAAGTGCATGCAAATTAAGGAAAATTTAAAGATGGCATGGCCACAGGCAAATATATTTTAATAGAATTAGCCTTTACAGAAAAATTGACACCTGAGCAAAAAATACAATATGTGAGTGAGTAAATACAGTTTGTTAAACAAAGGAGGTGGCTTCTGAAGAAGGAAAGAAAATATAATTTTATTCTAATACATACATATTATTCATTTAGACCAATCCACTCATTAGGATTCTATAATTAGGAATAGGAAAATAATAACGATACAAGATATCAAGACAAACCTCTCGTCGTTTCCTGTATTTTCTAATTTAAAAATTAAGTTTAATATTGCTAGTTTCCAAAAGAATTAATTATTTTCCCAGTTATATATTTTATATCTAGTATTAAAATAATACTTCTATCTGAAAATTTAACATCTTTGATTCGGTTTTATATTCTTGCAGTTCCTTTTACTGAGGAAGTCAGCCATATGGAGCAAGACTCTTGTGGAATAAAGATTATGTACTTTGTCACCTCCCATCTCCCCCCTCAACACCTCTGTCCAGGTGTGCTGTCTAGTGTGCTGTGGCCACAACTAAAATAAAAAAGGGATCAAAAATGCAAATGACCCCTACTCATATCCTATCCCATCTAACCAGCACTGGAACCTTCTGCAAGGATATTGGTCTAAACCTGGTGCTGGCAGAATCAAAGGTGTGACTTTGGCCATTTACCCTCTGCGACTCAGGTTCTTCATCTCTAAACACATGAAAGTGAAATAAATCTATGTACACTAAATAAATATTGATTAGCTTCTATGTTCTAAATACTAGGATAGAGCAATGAGGTAGAATATGGATTCAATCTAGAAAGTGACAAAGAATTTAATAAATTTTCAGGTTCACTAGTTAATTGCAGATTAAATACATCTGAGAATGCACAACAGGGGCTTCTTATATAATCAAAGACAGAGTTACAGGTGGGTGGGTGGATGGTTCAGTTTAAAAAATATAGCAATTACAAATGAGTATTGTGAGAAAACACATAATGATTACAAGAAGATACCTTACATTCCAGTGGTATTAATTTGGGGCATTTGGTTATGGTTCTAGAATATCAGCACCTAATTCAAAGTTGGTATCACAGATGCTAGACAATATGTGTTTGATTGACTCTTTTCATAGATCCTTTCACAGCCTGAATTCTATTCCAAAAATGCAGTCATGCAATGTTAAAAGTATACTTCAAAGGCCAAGAAGACAGGAATCATGCTTGTTCACCTCTGGTGTAGAGTCTAGCAATGTGGATGACACTAAATGAACAAGGGATTATAGGCCGAATAAACAAATGCACTTTCATTGTTCCCGTTTTACAGATAAGAAAACTAAGGACAACATCATCTTGATCCCCAAAGCAGGAAAAGACCCAACAAGAAAAGAAAGTTATGGACCAATATCTCTAATGAATATTGATGCAAAAATATTCAGTAAGATTCTAGCAAACAGAATCCACCAACACATCAAACAAATTATACACCATGACCAAGTGGGTTTTATCCCAGGGTCTCAAGGCTGGTTCAATATATGTAAATCTATAAATATAATTCATCATATAAACAAATTAAAAAACAAAGAACATATTGATTCTATCAATTGATGCAGAAAAAGCTTTTGATAACATCCAGCATCCTTTCATGATCAGAACACTTAAGAAAATAGGGATAGAAGGGACATTTCTTAAACTGATAGAGGCCATCTACACCAAACCCACAGCCAATATCGTATTGAATGGAGTTAAATTGAAATAATTGCCCATTGTCTCCATTGCTTTTTAACATTGTAATGGAAGTCCTAGCCATCAAAATCAGGCAAGAAAAGGCGATCAAAGGTATTCATATAGGGTCAGAGGAGATCAAACTTTCACTCTTCACAGATGATATGATTGTGTATCTGGAAAACCCCAGGGATTCAACTACAAAACTCTTAGAAGTGATCAACGAATACAGCAGCATCTCAGGTTCCAAAATCAATACTTACAAATCTGTAGCTTTTATATATAACAACAATAGTCAAGCCAAAAAATAGTCCAGGACTCTATTTAGTAGTGCTTACAGTAGTGCCAAAGAAGATGAAATATTTGCAAATTTACCTAACAAAGGACGTGAAAGATCTCTATAAAGAGAACTATGAAACTCTAAGAAAAGAAATAGCTGAAGATGTCAACAAATGCAAAGAATCAATATTGTTAAAATGTCCACACTACCCAAAGCAATATACAATTTTAATGCAATCCCTATTAAAGCACCACTGTCATACTTTAAAGACCTCAAAAAAATACTTTGTTTTATATGGTATCAGAAAAAACCTTGAATAACCAATACATTACTCAGAAATAATTCAAAGGAGGAATCACACTACCAGACCTCAGACTATACTATAAATCAACAGTGATCAAAACAGCATGGTACTGGCACAAAAACAGAGAGGTAGATGTATGGAACAGAATAGAGAACCAAGAGATGAACCCAGCTACTTACCATCATTTGATCTTTGATAAGCTAAACAAAAACATACAGTGGGGGAAAAGACTCCCTATTTAACAAATGGTGGTGGGTGAACTGGCTGGCAACCTATAGAAGACTGAAACTGGACCCACACCTTTCACCATTAACAAAGATAGACTCTCACTGGATTAAAGATTTAAACTTAAGACACGAAACTATAAAAATACTAGAAGAAAATGCAGGGAAAACACTTGAAGAAATCAGCCTGGGAGAATATTTTATGGTGAGGACCACCCTGGGCAATTGAAGCAACACCAAAAATACATTGCTGGAATCTAACCAAACTAAAAATCTTCTATACAGCCAATAACACAGTACATAAAGCAGACAGCCCTCAGAATGGGAGAAGA
Organism: Nycticebus coucang; assembly: GCF_027406575.1. NCBI lineage: Eukaryota > Metazoa > Chordata > Mammalia > Primates > Lorisidae > Nycticebus > Nycticebus coucang. The sequence continues at coordinate 56,891,935 of NC_069783.1, forward strand.
TATTCGCAGGTTATGTCTCCAACAAAGTTTTAATAACCAGAATTCACAGAGAACTCAAATGTATTAGCAAGAAAAGAACAAGTGATCACATCTCAGGGTGGGCAAGGGACTTAAAGATAAACTTCTCTGGAGAAGACAGGTGCACGGCCTACCAACACATGAGAAAATGCTCATAATCCTTGATCATCATAGAAATGCAAATCAAAACTACTTTGAGATATCATCTAACTCCAGTAAGATTAGCCCATATCACAAAATCCCAAGACCAGAGATGTTGGCGTGGATGTGGAGAAAAGGAAATGCTTTTACAGTGCTGGTGGGAATGCAAACTATTACCTTCCTTTTGGAAAGATGTTTGGAGATCACTTAGGGATCTAGAAATAGACCTGTCATTCGATCCTTTAATTCTTCTATTAGTTATATACCCAGAAGACCAAAAATCACTTTATAACAAAGATATTTGCACCAGAATGTTTATTGCAGATCAATTCATAATTGCCAAGTCATGGAAGAAGCCCAAGTGCCCGTTGACCCATGAATGGATCAATAAATTGTGGTAAATGTACACCATGGAATATTATGCAGCCTTAAAAAAGATGGAGACGTTACCTCTTTTATGTTTACATGGATGGAGCTGGAACATATTTTTCTTAGCAATGTATCTCAAGAATGGCAGACAAAGTATCCAATGTACTCAGCTTTACTATGAAACCAGTTTATAAACATCCACATTTCCATATGAATGCTATAACCCAACTACAGCCCAAGATGAAGGGGAAAGAGGAGGGGGTGGGGAGGGGAGAAGATAGGTAGAGGGAAGGTAATTGGTGGGACCACACCATTTTATAAGGGTACATGTTAAATCTACTAAGTGTAGAATATAAATGTCTGAACACAATAACTAAGAAAAGCGGTGAAGGCTATGTCAACCAGTTTCATGAAAGTATTTCAAATTGTATGTAAAACCAGCACATTGTACCCCATAATTGTGTTAATGTACATAGCTATGATTAAATAAAAAATTAAAAAACAAACAAATAAAAAAAAAGAAAACTAAGGACTAGAGAAATTGTTTAGTCACAGGCTGTAAAACGTACAATTAGAACTCCAGTGCAGGATTTCTAGCTCTTAATCCACTAACAATAGTAAAATTTATGAAGATAAAACATGATATCATTGGGTATTATGATCAGAAATGATCTCCAGAGAAGATTATTTTCTTCTCAGGAAACAAAACAAAACAAAACTTTATGTTAACATATTTTATGTATTGTTTTTCCTTTGCAGCAAACTGAAATTAAATTTCTACCACTCTGATCACCTTGTCACCCCTGACAGAGGTTAGAGAGAGCTTAGTGTAATAATAACTACAAAACATACGGAGCCTGGATGCCAATTAATGTTATTAGAGTTGAAGGTCATATAATTGTCAAAAGCTGGTAATAGGAGGAATGTTATTTTCTCATGTAGAGCAAAAGTCGGAAGAAAATTCATTTTGTTAATGGAGAGGTGTGTGTGTGTTTAATATAGATAGTGGTGGAGTAAAACTGCTGCAGCTTAGAATAGAGGGTCCCATCTATCAGCATCTATTGTTACATGGCAAATTACCCTAAAATTTAGAAGATTAAAACAAGAATAAAATATTATAGTTTTTGTGGCTAGGGATACTTATTGCCTCAAACAGTTATTGTGGGTTAGGTATGTCTTAGCTGGATGGTGTTTATGGCTTAGGGTCTCTCATTGGTTTATAGTCAAGACGTCAGATGAGGCTGCAGTCATGTGAATATTTGCCTGGACCTGAGGAATATGCCTCCAAGATGGCCCAACTCACACATTTTAGTTCTCACCATGTGGACTTCTCTATAGAGCTAAGTGTCTTTGTGGCTGTCATTCCCCAAAGTTGAGTGATTTCCAAAAAATCAAGGCAGAAATCACACTATATTACATCACCTAACCCCAGAAGCCACACTCCATCATTTCTGCAGTATTAGATGTGATTCAAAGTGGAAAAGGACAATACAGAGGCACAAATACCAAGAATCAAGACTTATCCGGGGCCATATTGGAGCCTGGTTACCAGACTATCCTAGACCACAACTCTTTCAGGAAAGAAAGTAGACATTGGGACCAGAGTGCAAGGAAAATGCTTATACTATATCAGTTGCACCCCGTTGATAAGTTACAATACTATGAAATTCTACATACCAGCTCTCCATGTAAATAAAACCTTCAATTGTCTACACACTTGTAAAGCAAAGAAGCTATTACAATTTCTCAACTTAGGCTTAAAGAGACAAACAAAAACACCGAGCATGATGAAGAAGCATAAAATACAGAAAAAGATTCTTTTTTTTTTTTTAGAGAGAGAGTTTTGCTCTGCGGTGACTCTCTTGCCTCAGCCTCTGGAGTAGCTGGGACCACAGGCGCCTGCCACAACATCCCGGCTATTTGTTTGTTGCAGGTTGCCCAGGGCTGGGTCTGAACCCATCACCCTCGGTATATGGGACCCATGCCCTACTCACTGAGCCACAGGCGCTGCCCACAAAAACATTCTCTCTTAACATCAGGGGACTTAAATTTTGTGTGAAGTTTGAAGCAATTGGTACCCAGTTGGGACTATATATGCTGGCTGAATTGTTCTGAAAATATCTTCATCTTGCTGACCAATTCGCAAGGGGATACTGATAACATAGCCAAAGGAGGTCACTTGCTAGTAAAGAAGACTTCCATGAAGGAGGCAGAGGAACTGTGAGATGCAGGGATTTCATTAAAGGGCAGAAAGATAATCTAGACCAACAGGTGAACCATAACTCATCCAGAGATTCATGAAGCTGCTTATCACTAAACCAAACAACAGAACAACCTCATCACACAAGGTAAGGGATTTAGACTGTTTGAGACCAATTCACCTACCACTGAGTGCCTCTGTGGGAAACTTGGCTTAATCCCAAAGAGGGGGCATTTCTTACTACCCTGAGGAAGTGTGCATTCTCACAGCTCCCAGCCAAAAATGAAACGGGCTTCAAAGTAGGTCAGAGCCAAATTACGGCTCTCAGGAGCTTTGCGGTGCATCGTGCACGTGGAGGAAGAAAAACAAAGCTGCTTACAGGAGAGTCTCTGTTCTCACATTGTAGAATGAATTCTCTATCTTTTTGGGAACTTGGATGCAGTAACCCAGATGCTATTATTAACAAGTATATCATAGATTTTTGTCTCAATTGTCTTTCTGAAAATTAATAAGGACTTATCAACTAATTTTTCAACTGTTTCCCATTGTCTGCACTGACAATTCTAAACCACAGAATAAATTGGAGCATCTATATATTTGATATTAAAAACAGTTAAGGTTGTAAAAGACAGAGAGATAGATAGTAGATAGATGTGCTTTCTTCAATGGTAAGAGAGGGGCTACATTGAGTAAGCATTAAGTGGGTGATGCAGGTGTAATTTTTATTCATTAAGGGGTATCACAGTGAAGTAGAGACTGAGATTCTTAGGCCTGCCATATGAAGTGGATCTTTCTACATGCTTCTCACAAATTGGCTGCTGCTTACCTTTCTGAATCACATCTTCTAGGGCTTCCCTCACTTATCGTTTCCACACATGCCCCCACATCCAGGGTTTCTCACTTCCAGTCCTTTGCTCCTATATCCCCATAGCTTCTCTGATTAACTTTATCTGTCTAAATCTAGCTAATTTTTAAAAGCTAAATGCCACCTCCTCCATATGTGTCAAGTTCAACAGACTAATCCCTCTTTTCTCTGAACTCTTAAAATATCTTTGCTTTGGCACTCCTCCTTTGATTTCATGATTTGTGACACAAGGGAGGTTTAGATATAGTGATTAGTTAATTAAATAAACATTTATTGAGCATCTATTATGCTCTTTGTATTAAGAATATAAAGATGATTAATTATAGACTCTTCTTAGTAGGAGTTCATATTTTAACAGAAATGACAGATATGTAAATTACAGCTCAATGTAATAAATTCTACAATAAAAATATGGATGAAGGGCTGGGAAAGCACAGAGAAAGAAGTGACTTGGTATTCATATGTAAGTTTAACAAACACATATAAATGATTATTCCTAGGAACTATTCTAAGTGATATGTAAACATCAACTTGATTTATCTAACAACCTTACTAGGTACATATGATTATCACCTCCAGTTTACAGATGAAGAAACTGAGGTATGCTCACACAGATAGTAGGTAGCAGAGTCAGGATCTGACCCAGATAGTTCCAGATCCTGAATCCTCCCTTGGAACTACTAAAACTATGCTGACTATTTGACAGTCAGAAAAGTTTTAGAAATAGATTTATTTTCAAAAGAAATGGGCAATTCTAATGGCCTAGCAGTGAATACATTGCATATAGGAGGAACTCTATGAATATTTGTGGAATGAATGAGTTGGTTCTTGAAAGATATATGGAAGTTTGATAGGCAAAGAAAGAAAGGCATTCTTGCCAGATGGGTGGAGATGTGTCAAGATGTAGAAAGATGAAAAGACAAAATATTTAGAGAACTATGGGTAATTTCATTGGCAGGTACTGGGTCTGTTTGCTTTATTTTCATTCTCATGCTCTGCCACACAGGAGAGCTGCCTCTGCAGGCTGTGTTGTCTACAGATTTGCACAAGGTTAGGTTTGCCAATGAGAGCACCTGGCCAGGCGTGGCAGACCAGAAGACAGGCAGTGGGCAGAGCTTTTCTCCTAGACCCCCTTGTCTGCTAGTCAGCTTCCAACAGGCACCTCTGACCTAGGTGAGCCAAGTGGGCTGTAGTTGCTAACTATGAGCTACTTCACCAGCCTCTGCTCAGCCTTCTATTTCCTGTGTGAGCCAGCCCAATACTAAATTCCCTTTACAAACACGCACACAATACACACAAGACCTAGACAGTGTTCTGTTTTAACATTTAGACCCCGACTATTGATATATTCAGAATATTAGAGTCAGAGTACATTCATCATATGCACTGATGACTGGAATAAAATGAAAAATGCTAATGATATTGTTTATTTACTCTTTATCTTATCTTTACAAATTTTACTTTATGTTTTACGTAATGTAATTTATTAGTACAGTAGCATGTAAATAATATATTGTGTATTAAATGTAATATACCATTTAAATTTGATGTATTTATATTTATAAATTATAAATGATATAACTATATACTGCATATATTTATGTATATATAAATTGTAGTAATATATAAATTATATATTAAACTAATATGTAAAAATGTATTTAAATAAATGTTTTGAGATACTGTATTCATTCTCAAACTTTTTCTCTTGTTGGGGTATTCATGTGAAAACTTTGGAGTCTTGGGCGGCGCCTGTGGCTCCAGGAGTAGGGCGCCGGTCCCATATGCCGGAGGTGGCAGGTTCAAACCCAGCCCCGGCCAAAAAAAAAAAAAAAGAAAACTTTGGAGTCTTTAATATAAAAATGCATTTTGTTAATGTCACTGCAATGTCAGAAAAATTCAAGATCCATCAATATCTCCTCTTAGCAACAGGCACTGTTGTCTGAGAACTAATGATATAAGTACTATATTAAAACAGTTTCGTACAATGACTTATATGACTCATGTGGGCCAAATGACTACTAAGACTTCTATAGTTGGTTTCATTCCCCCCCCCCAGCCAAATGTTAGAGTGCCAAATTAAGCACTCTAACATTGGCCAAAAAAAGAAAGATGAAAGAAAGGAAGAAAGGAAAAAAAGGAAAGAGGAAAGAAGGAGGGAATGAGAGAAGGAAAGGAGGGAGGGAGGGAGGGAGGAAACTGTATATTATGTATCCCTAATAAATAAAAATAAAAAATAATTAAAGAAAAAGAAGAAAGGGAAGAAGGGCATCTATTCAAATGGTATCTGAACAGAAATGAAAAGATAAAAATGACCCAAAGGTCTAGCTTCCCATTTTTTTCAACACTGTCCCAGAGTGGAAGACTCCTAGAGGTCTAAAAATTCTTCCTTTTGGATGGTTGGTGGCTACAAAGAATATGTGACTCATTTTGAATATGGCTCAGTCACTTAAATTCTCTTTTCCTATTCTGGGTTCCATGAAAAGACAGGGCTGCATCCAGTCTTTCCGAGAGGAACAGCTGCAATGCCCACTGACACTGTGTCTGTCTGTACACGTTTCTTCCATCAAGATTTATGGGCACCACGCTTGATAAACAGCCATTGGCCATACAGACCACTGAGAGCACTGGTGTCTATTCATTTGTTAAAGGTTGCACATAATTTATTTTTGCTTTTGGATGAAAATAATAACAAAGTATCTGCAGATGGAAGTTTCAATATTTTTTTCTTATACTCTACCTTGGAAACTACTGTTTTATAAAATTTTCCACTTTATTTGGCATTTTGAAATGCTAGTCACTTTTATTTGTGTTTTCAAGTGACCCAAGAGAGAACAGAAGGAGGGGGAGAGAGAAACAGCTAAAATAGCTCAACACCTGAGCTTGTTCCTACTGCTCTTTCTCAAGTTCATGCTTCTGCACCAGTTGTTTCAATCTGGACAGAACCCTGGGAAATGAACAAACATATAGAATAATTTCTCTGTGTGGTGTGCTTCATGTTTCGGAGTAGCTATTTTCAACTAGTATCACAGAGTGCCGCGACTCGCAACTGTTAAATTACATAGGAATTTGACTTCACACTGTTTATTGAAGAAATGCTAGAGCATATTAAGTGAAGTTTTATTGTGCTTATATATTTTTCAAATGAAAATACAATGCTAAGTGCCTTTATTAGAGTGAACAAGTTGATACAGCATTTAAATACATAAATGTTTAAAGTGTATATTTTAAAATAATCTATGAAAACAAGATAAAGTAACAGTTTATTTTGGTATTTGGGAAAAGAAACAGTAACTAGAAATACAAATAAAAGACTCTTGATCTAGGAAACCTAATCTACATTGTAGATTTTGGAAAATCATAAGAATATATGTGTCATAAAAATATAGGCTTTGCAGGGTAATTTTAGGAAATAAGAACATCTAATAGCCTTACTTGAGAAAAGTGGCACTTCATTTCCTTTGGGTTCTCGTTTTCTATCTTTGAGAATTACAAATCTCTCAGCATTATCTGTTTTACCTCTTCCCTAGTGCTTAGTTCTTGGATTTATGGTCTATTCAACTATGATTGCATTAAATAACAATGTTAATTCTCAGTAGTTATTAGTTAAAATTAGCTAAATTATTTGAAATCTCCATATCGTGATAAAAATACAATTTAAAATACCTTTGTTACCTTTTTGGCAAGGGAACACCGTTATTATAATCACCATCTCCTGAAGACAGCATGTATTACTTCTGCATAGAATAGAGAGCATAACAAGACCTACCTTTAAAGAGCATACCGTGTAAGGATATAAAGGTAGAAATCATTTTCATCTCTCTCCACCCCCCTAGGTTACTCTAAGAGAAGAGATAAGATTTGCTTCCCAAACAAGGTTATGCATCACTGAACAAACAACAGCTTGCTAGGTATGTTCTGAAAATCTTTTTTAAAGCATATGAATGAGTGAACTGTGGATTTCTCTATTTTTCCTACTAAGCTACACGCTAAAGTGTGTTCTCTACGCATATTTTAATATACATATGTGTATGTGTATATGTATTCCAGATATTGGTTTATTTAAAGGAAAAATAGCAGTTTTCCAAAGCATTGCTTCTGAGGGGCATAATTAAATTTAAAAATTTAAAGACACTTTGGGCTTATTTTAATATTTCAGGCTGAAAAAAAGAATGAGGTGGTGGTGGTTGGGAAGATACTCATTTGGCTGCTCAGAGAGATGTGTCTGGGTTCTGGGATCCCTCAAGTACGGCTGCAGCTGTGCCCGTAGATGATCTGCACCTATTCCAAGAAGCGCCTGGCTGGAAGCGGGAAATTCATGTTTCCTGATCACCTGCGCCAAATGCAGGGAGAAGCATTGTCAAGACCCTGCAATTCTTCTCTTTAGCTTTGCCACGAATGCTGCGGGTACAGTTTTCCAAAAAAACAAAGGATAATGAAAGTGAGCTAGGAGAATTTGAACATTGCATAACTCTGCCTATTAGAAACTTATATCCATTCCAAAAACTACAGAATGCACGGGTTCTCCAATTTTTATTCTCCTAGGATTTGACAAATAATCTTCTTAAGCCAAAAGTTTTTCTGAGACTGAAAGAAATTTTATTTCCTGGAAACATAATGAACAAGTGGAAACCGTAATAGAAGAGTTGTTTTATTCATCACTAACGGACATAGTTTGGAAGAAACAGCATAATTTAAGGACACCATGAAAACTCTACTCCTATACACCTAATTTTTTGAGAAAAGAGTAACTTGATAGAATTAAAATTGAGGGAGAAAAAAATTAAACCAAAAAGTTGGAGATAAAGAGATCCTCTAATCTTAGGCAGAATTAGAAGTTAGACACAGCAAGAGAAACACTGGAAAACCACCTGCCACAAAATGTCCCCTCATCTTTGCTACATTGTTAAGCTTTTACCATTACACAGTCCTTACTTCGTCACTGTTAACAAAAATCCTTTTGTGGCTCTCAGATCTTTCTTTTTCCCAAAGAAAAATATCTCAGAATCCTAGTGAAGTTACATTGTGATTGGTGTCAATATGCAAATTGAACCTGAGGTCTCCTGACTGCCACCCCAGTGCTAGTTACCTGACAGTAATCTTTCTCAAAATGGGATTTTTAATGCAATGCTAACCTTAAAAATATGTATATTCTTGCTCATTTAAAAGCCTATATTTGTGTCTAAACTTGGTGCCAAGCAGCTCAACTTTAATTATCTTGGAGTGAAATACGTAAGAACTTAATCTTAATGCATCCCAAGTGACAGCCACACGAGGTGAAGGAGCTCTGCTCAAAGCACAGTTTCACCAAACTTTGAACAGCAGAAATGGTGGGCTTGTCGGAGAGGAAAGCTAGTAAGGGCCAGCATCACATTCACCAGGCTGAAGGCAACTGAGCGTTGGCAAAATAAGATCACATTGAATTAATGTGGTTAATTTAGATCTTATTGGCTTTACAGATTTGATTAAATTTAATTTGTGGATTTGTGTATATTGTTTCATGGTTGCATAAAACCTTTGAGCAAGCCAGCACAGTGGAGGCTGTAAAACAAGATGGTCAAAAGACACAGACTATAATGTCAGCTGTTTTGGAGGTCAAGGCAGAAGGATTGCTTGGGGTTTGCAATCAGCCTGGGCAACATTGCAAGATCTCATCTCTATAAAAAAATTTAAAATTAGCTGGGTGTGGTGGCCACGCTATAGTCCTAGCTACTCAGGAACTGGGACAGGAGGATTATTTGAACCCAGGATTTGGAGTATGCAGTGAGTAGTGATCATGACACTGAACTACCTTCTAGACAACAGAGCCAGACCTCATCTTTCTGAAAACACAACAACAAAACAAAACAAAAAACAAAAGCAAAACAAAACCCGGTGAGCAGAATGAGCATGTAGGCATATGGGGTCTAACAGAATAATTTATCTTTTAAAGACAAAACGTTATTCAAGTTCCCAAGTACTTTGTCTTTTACTATGTTAGGGTGTCAATTCTCTTGTCCCCCTTCCATTTGTAATTGGGATAACTAGACTGTGTTTGTGTATTTATATCAGCTACAAATACAGTGACTCAAGTTAAATGACACAAGACCCAAGTCCTTTGGTACCTAACTCAAAACCAAGGACTATTGTATACAGAGACATGACTTATAGTTAAACAGATAACTGCTTTCTAATATCGAGTATGTGTCTGAAACCCAAATTTGCATATGTTATTTATTTCTTTTCATTCATGGTCTCACTTGAACAATTTAATAGGAAAATTTATATTCAGAAATATGTCTATTTTCTAGAAGTTCCAATAAGGAGATAGAACTTATGTTTGTTCATTCCACTCTGTCACTTGGGGGCACAGCTAGGATTTGAATGGATAGCTTGTTTGACCATCTTGTTTCACAGCCTCAAAGATTCTTCCTTATAAAGTGATGACATAAAGCCAGTCTCCAGAATCACTATTTTATCTTTGGAGCAACCATGTCATTGAGCTCTAAGATGTAACAAATTCTACTTTTGTGAAGCTCTACGGGGCAGTTTTTCAGAGTTTCCTTTCCTCTACCCCCCACCCTCCCACAGCCTTTTGATACATCCTTGACTTCAGCAAACACCTGACCATGTCTCTAATCCTTGAAAGTGGAGAAAGCTGTGTCGGTTATCTACTACTGCCTAACAGACCATCCCAAAACTTAGTGGTTGAAACAATGGTTTCTTTTCATGACTCTATGAATGACTGGACAGTTATTCTGCTCTATGTAGCATTGGTTGGGGTAATTCATACATCTGCATTCATCTGGTAGATGGGCTGGGGTGCCAGGTTCTCCTCCAGCAGGATACTCCAGACATACTTTGATCATGGCAGCTGGATTCCAAAAGGAAACCTTCCAACAGGACACACTCCAATGTGCAAGTGTTTATATTACACTTCCTAGTGGCGAATAGTCCAGGTGGGACGGACTATACCTGGGTGTAAAGGCAGGAAGGTGTGATTAATTGGGAACCATCAATGTATCAGTCTGCTATGAGAACCTAAAAAGAAAATCTAAGTATGTTTCAGTTTCCAATTTTTCCAACATATTTCCAATGAGTGTCTGATGTATTATTTTGTTAGGTAAGAAGACTGTGAAAATACTATTAATAAAGAGGAAAAGGTACACATGTGCATGTGCAAGTCTATACTGTGATCTTGACTAGTAAAGACAGAGATGAGAATTTGGAATGGGCTCAAGAGCAGCTCACTTGCCCTTCTCCCTCCAACTTCCAAAAACAAATTTCAAGTTCATGGCAAGTGACACATGAAATGGACCTGAGGATGGACAGAGAAATGGCGCCACCATGAACAATTCAAAGTGTTAAAAAAGTTAATGTCAATATGGATCAGAAATTCTACCCAAGTAGGGCAGGTCTTTAAAGAAGCTAATGCAAAGCATTTTTTTTTAATCTAAATTTTTAAAGCCTAATTTTTTGTGCAATATAAAAATTCTTTGACATACTTGGCATATCAAGGACCTCGATCCTCAGTTGTGAGGCTCAGAAGTTTCATATCTAATGCCAAGAGAAGTAAGGCACAATCACGGGGAAAGGGTAAATGTCAAGGTGGGTTTTGCAGGGTCAGAGTTAAGCCAGCATTTGGAGAAATGTCTAAAATTTGGCCTGGTATTTTAAAAAATGGTAAATGTGGAAACAAATGTAATTTCTTTTTAACTTTTTTGAGGGGACAGGAATAGATTAAAGACATATGATTTGACTGGAGTCATTTTGATTGCTTAGCAATACAATTCCTTTCTTTTTATATTTAATAAGAATGTTTAAACACCTATATATTAACTAACCTTGTGGTTAAGACAACCACAGCAATGGGGCTACAGCATAAATACTCAATAGTTCAGTTCTTTTGATTGGATCGGATGATCCTTTTACCCACCTAATCAATACATTATGTGACCTGTAAATGGTTGCTCCAAATTTTTAAAGGTGACAGGACTCTATTCAACAGTGCTCTTCATACACAGAAGTAATTACAGGTAAGGCAGTAACTTCTTTTAATGAGATTAAGTCTTGGGAGGCACAGTTCTACTGCAAGACAGAGATGACTTTCAAAACTCCTCATGAATTAAATATTGAGTCGTTTTTGGTGTTATAACCAACATACTGGTTATAAATAGAAGTGAGACTGGGAGGGTTTTTAAATATGAAGGCACAATCCTAGAACTTTCTGTCACCTGAATCTCATTATATATCCACCTGTAACAGGACTTAAATGATGCTTGTCCTAACCACAGTAAAAACAGGTGACAAAATGCATTTCTTTACCCACAGATACACATGGTTCTGCCCTCCTTTCTATCAGGAGTCTTGGAAGTTTTAAACTCAAGGCTCAGGCGTCTACCCCTCCCCAATATTTGTGCAGCAATTTTATAAGGACTAATAATTTATGCAAATGTGAGGCTGAAACATCCAGCTCCTCTGGGAGCTTTCCACCGTGTTGGTGCTAGTTTGGATCGTGTGGTGTGTGTGTGTGGCGTGGGGTGTGGCGCGCCTGCAAAATCCGGTGTTTTCTTAAGGAGCAGAATTGACGCCAAGAGGTCATCTCCCCTGATGAGCTCGCTGCATTATGATTATTCCTCCCCTGGTGCGGTGGAGGCTTTTCTGTCCGCCTTCCGCAGTTGGACATCACTTATATTCGAGGTTTTCAAAGTAAACGAGGAAGTTAGCACTGTCCCCGAGTCCAAAATCGGCCCGCGAACTTGGGTGCTAGAGAGTTCGGCGGGAAGGAAGGGTGACCGAGAAGGGCACTACATTTTTCAGGCACTTTCCTTGGAGAATACGCTAATAATTGTGCCGGGGGGGTGGGGTGGGAGGAGGAAAAGAGCGAGAAACACCCTCCTGTTCTTTCTGAAACTGCACCTCAGCCTGAGATTTGGGTATTATTTTACCTGTATTTATAATAAACCACCACCGCACCGCCTGCACCAACACCCCACCTGCCTCGACTTCCATTAAAAGCAGCTACTAAGACTAAAGAAAGAGGGAAAGACTGAGGGGGGGTGGCAAATAAATAAATAAGAGCGAGAGCGAGGGGGAAGGGGAGCGGAGGGAGAGCCGGAGCGCCCGGGACTCGCGACGGCGGCAGGTTCAATTAGCTAAACAAAGAAATCATGGCGGATTGTTTACATTTGGCAGCGCCCGGGCCCGCCGACCGGCCGCCCCCAGCAGCCGCGGGCCCCGAGGAGTCGGCCGAGCTGCCCCCGCGCCCTGGCCGGGTAAGTGACGCCGGCCGCGGGCGCCGCCCCCGCCGCCACCCCGCCCCGCCGGCCCGCGCCCCCGCCCTGCGCCCGCCCCGCCGGCGCCCCGGCCCCCGCCCCTGCCCCGGCGCAGCTGGGCTCCGCGTGGATGTCGGGGGCGCTGCGGCTGTGCCTTTGCTGCTCCTGCTGCCACTGTAGCCGCGGGGAAGGGGCGGGGAGCGGCGTGGAACGCGGAGCCCCTACGTTCGAGTGTCGCCTCCCGGGGTCGGGCCCTCACCCCGTACAGGGCGGGCCCCCACACGGCCCCGGCCCGCGCCCGCCTCCCGGACCCGGGCGGAGCGCGCCGCAGCCCAGGAGGTGGCGCCGGGCAGTGACCCCGCGGGACGTGCCCGTGTGGAGGGCGGGGGGCGGGGGGCGGATTGCGGGGAGACGTGGCTCCCCGGAAGGGCCACGGTCTTCCGTCCTCCGCGTCAGGCAGGCTCCGCGTCTCTCCCGCCTTTCATCCCCACGACCCTTTGCTCTCTTTACCTTTCTCTCCTCCCTTCCCGCACTGCTTCTCTCAGACTGGCCTTAAGGTTGAGAACCTGCGCGAGAAGTCACCCTCCTGAGCCTGACTTTGCCAAAGCCACCCAAAGCTTTCCCAAAGACTGACTCTTCCTCATCTTTGCGGCCCCCGGGTTCACCTTTTCTCATAGGGTGGAACTCCTTTTCCTACAGAGGGTTTTTAGACAAGTGTCTTTGTGCTAAGGTTGGCACGGCAGTACTAAGAGGTTGGCTAATGACAGGGGAGGGAAACAAAGGCAACAAATTAGGGGGAAAAGGGAGGGCTGTGTCACCAACAACAGCGGGGTCTTTCTGTGTTCCCAGAAATGATGGGTTTCCTTCGCAGAACCATCCAAGCGTCATCAGGATGCAATTGACTTGTTTTCTTCATAGAAAGAAAAACAAATCCTTAGGCCCTTCAATTTAACCTCAATTAAACTTAAAAAAAAAAAATTGTTTAGTGCAGGCAGTAGTTTTCTCTTTTTTTCTTGCTTCCCCTTCCCAGAGTTTTAGTTAATATCTGTGTCTTATTTTGGGGAAAATCACAGCCAAGGACTGACTGTTAGAGCAGGACTGGAGCTGGGATTTAAGCAGCCTTGGCTGGGGGCCAGGACAACAGAACCAGGCCCAGTCGCATCTCTTGCATACATCCCTTTGAGTCCCTGACATCACATTGCTGACAGTTGCTTACTAATGGACATTGTAAATCTTAGTACAGTACATTACTTTACACCTGGGAAAGAAAATACTGATATTAAAAACAATCTCTTGCATTATCATAGCAATCATTATTATTACATCTTTTCTGTACCAATAGGATTTAAGTGAATGAATTCTTGATACATAATTTTTATTATACCCTCTGAAATTCCCATCTGGAATAAGATAGGATCCTACTTTATCTTTTTCCCCTTGAAAGTGGCAAGTAATTGATGCTCCTTTATTTAATTACACCAATTGTGTCTATTTTTTTGCTTTTTAATCACCAAAGCAACTTTCTATCCAACTCACTACATCTTTAATAAGGCAAAACTTCACTATTTTTATCTGGCAGGTATAGTCCTTTACCTTGCTGTTCCTCTACTCACTTCTTTTTGACCCATTGATATTTCAAAAACTGAGGTTGATGGAGAGGAACCTCACAGAGCAGAGTAAGAATGGGAGTGGGTGGCAAGTCTTAGCTAACTCAAGAAAGTGAGACTTTCTAGAGTCAGAAGCTTCCAGTTCATTTTCATGTTTGTGTGGCCCTGGGAAACACAAAGTGGTTTCATAAAGAGCTTCTACCCAGACACTTAACTTACCAGTTAGCTTGAGATTCCATTACTTGGTAACTCAGCACATTCTTATAGATGGATTTAATGTTGACTCCCTGCCAATATCAGTTCAGAGATCATAGTCATAGAAGGAAGTGAATTGGTTTCCAAAGTGACTTTAACAGAAGCAGAAAGGTCAGCCTATAGGTTATGGACCATGCTGACCTCGTAAAGGGTCAGTAAATTAGTAGGCTGCATTTGAGTTGATACTTCTGATCCCAACTTAATGGGTTGATTAACTCATGGCTGTCATCTTCATTATAGTCTATTAGCACATTGTTAAACCCTATTTTAGAGTAAGAAATTGTTTTTATATTTACTTTTTTGGTTCCCAAGGTTAATCAATATTCAACATGGCCTTAATATTGTTTTAAGTGAGGAGGTTAGTTAAATAAACCCAACTATAGAGAAAAGAAAATTCAGTGCTATATGTGAATTTGGGATACAGAATATCTGGTTGAGGAATTTTGCAATTCTTACAAAAATATCCAATTAGAAACTCCATCTCCAATTGGAAAAATATATACATACATTATAAAGGATTTAAAGTCCACATCCTTCTCCTTGGTGGCTAGCACCCTAACCCTTTTACTCTTGTGTGTGCATTTGAATATCAGTCAAATTTAGTGTATGATATTTACCTACAAGGATGGTTTGTGTAACTTGCTGAGAAGTAATAGGCAATGCAGAAGCCTAGACTTTGCCTAGGAAGTGTGAGTCATGGGTCCCAGTGATGCACACGTTTGTTATCAACATGTTAGAAATCAATCTCTAGACTGCATTATTAAACCCTTGGAATATTTCTCTTATCTTGGTTTTCCTGAAGTTTCTAGAGCATTTGAAGGTAGTTGTAGTCCTGGTGGGTTGGGTATCATCACCATTTGATAAATAGTATGTCAGTAATGCTGGAAAACTGGTTAAGAAGCTTGTAAAAGTTATACTCCCAATCATGTGCTAGATTAAGAATGTTACGGATTATTTGCTTCAGAAGGAACTTTATTCTAAATTCCGTCCATTCTTCTGTCAGCCCCCAAAGGAGGAGTAATTTCTAGTAGAGGTTTTGGAATTAATTGGGGAACACTTATTAAAGCAAATGTAAAACTGAAAATATAATGAAACCCCAGAATTAGTCTACTGAAACATATAAGGAGAATTAGTATATTTTTATATCTCTAAAATCAAGACAAAGAAGGGTGTCACGGAAAACCGATAGTATCAGAAACAAAGGAATGGTCCTTGGAATCATGAGAGGACGCTGAATTAGTCAAAGGCTAGATCACTGATAACCACAGGGTGGGAGTGTGGACTGTATGAGTAAGATGGAGGACCAGATTGGGGGAGGCTGAAGAGGACAGAGATGGTTAGAAAGCCATAAAAGATAATATTAAATAAGAATATCTCAGGGTGCTGTTCAGGATGATTAAATAAGAATATCTCAAATGATGTTCTTGAAAATCCTAAGTTCACAAGACCAGTCTCAGAGAAAATAGTATCTTCGTAGAAATGGAATAAAAGGAGCATTAAGAACATTAAAAACTCTACAACAAATAAAAGCTGTAGAAGGCACCTGCCTTTAAAACTAGCCACATTTGTCAGCATTAAAAGCCTATACCATCAGGTAATCCTCTTGAATCATTTGCTTTAGTTACTCAGGGACACATGGCTACAAAACTGCGATCTTCTGAGTAGAAGTCTCCAAGCTCTAAGGTACACAGATTATTTTTTGATTTTCAAGTGTTTGAGGCCATTCTTACTTGAAATTCAATGTCTTTTGTACTTGCTTTCTCCCTTATTTCATTTTCTTAAGCCCTGCTAAACTGCTTTTGTAACCATATAGCCTTTTTACAAATTATCTTGGTATTTAGGGGAAGTTTTTTTGGGGGGGAGGGGCATGGTGTCATATCTGCAGAGGTAGAGGGTGTGCTGTGCTGTAAGCAGACCCCTCTCTGAACACCCATCTACATAGCCCACCGAGATAACAGCAATGTTTATTGTCCTGTCCTGCCCTTTCAGGGATTGAACTGAAGTTATCATATGTAAAAAGACTGTTGGTTTAAACTTGTGATGTGTAAATATAAAAATGAGTTATTTAAAAATTTGTCTGGCAAGAGCTTATTATATAGATGTATATGGTGAGACAGGGAAGAGGAGTAAAAATAAAACATTTGACCTTATTTGCTGGCAATCTGTAGCTAGATTTTTTAAAATAAGGATTTGGTTTAATTAAGGTGGCTTTATGGTGTGTTGTGTGCTTTGAGCGAGAGTAGAGGACTAGCAAGGGCTGCTGTGAGTCAGAGGCTAAGACTCCCTCCCAACCCTTTAAAACACATCTTCACTCCTGCTAGCCTCCGGAAAGGCAGCAATATCAACAACCACGGCCATGGAGCAGGGCTCACCCAGATTGGTGGAATCTGCATCAAGGGAAGACCAGGTAGACAGTGACTGGTAGTCAAAGGACCAGCGGCTCTCATCATCTCTGGGTTTCCAGATGCATCTGTCAGAGAGCTCTGTGCAAGCTGTTGCCAGGGTTAGTGGAAGCAGAAGTTTTCTGAGGTCGGAGGCTGGAAAGAAATTGGGTGGGAGACTGAGGCCCAGCCTTGGGTGCAACTGGGCTGTATTTCTACCAGAGCACAAGCTGGGACCCAGGCGGAAGATGAATCAGAATGACAGGTACACTTCACCTGAAGAAAGTTAGGTGGAGGTGTGGGGGCTTCGTTCTCCCCAGAGAACCCTTTGTGTAGGGGCAGCAGACTCAACTCTCTTATCAAATCCAGAACCACCAGTGGGTTAGCACTTTTAATATTCTCTCATTGTGGAGAGAAGTGAAGCCTCAGTGTGGCTGCAAAGATTGGATGAACAGGATAGGAAAAGGCAGGGACTGATAAACATGGAGTAACCCATTGAGACTGCAGAATTAACTATAATAAAACATTCACAATAATATTGGAAAAGTGCAGAGTCTGAAAGTAAGGGCTATATGCCCAGATAAAATCACGGGTCCAGGATTATGGATTTCCAACAATGCAGTGAAAGTTACTTTAACATGCTGTGAATTGTGTCAGAATTCCTCTATCAAGCCAGTCATATCAACACACACCTTGTGTGTTGTTACAACTCGATGAAATTTAAAAATTCAGGAATACACTCATATGATACATTTGACACAGAACCATTCTTTCCAAGTGAAAGAAAGCTTCTAAATTAGCCCAGGTGAAACAGAGCACTGGCTAACGATAGTGAATATGACAAGGGCATTGTATTATCGATTTTCATAGTCTTCACTCTACCAAAACATTTCTTTAACTACATCTTCTAGATTGCATTGCACCAAATTTACTGAATGATAACTTTTTAATTAAAACAAAATAAAAAACAAATATCAGACATCTTTACCATCTCATAATTAGTTGAAGATTGATTTACATACATCCAAGAGGCTCTATGAATCTCTAAGAATATCACACAATCAAGAACACACATGGAACTCAACATATTAAACATTCAAACCAACATCTGAAACGTCAGTCTCACTTCTGTTTTATTTTACTTTTTATGACTACCTTAAATTTTCAGGAGTCTACAATTTAATGGTGATATATTAGGGTTTTTTTTTTACTCATAGTATAAAAAATTAAACTTTGTGATTTAAGTCAACACAGATTTTTTGTCTTACAATTCTGTAAGTCAGAACTCTGACACGTTTCACTTGGCTAAAATCAGGGCATCAACAGGGTTTTGTACAGGGAACTCTAAAAGCAGAGTCTAAGACAAGTGCCACAAGTTGGAGAGTGACACCGAAAAATGTTGATAAGGGAAAGAAGAAAGGAGATAGGGAATAAAAGGCAGATGAGAAAAGGTGTATTAGCAAGCCAGTTGCCACTGGAGTGTTCTAAGACTTAGTATAGGACTAAAAGTTATTCTAATGGCGCAGTGAGGAATCTGCAGCGTTCATCCTTTCAGCCCCGTCCTTTCTGGTTCTTTTCGCTTCTAAGAGTATTATCTTTCGAATGGCATTTCTGGCTTGTCCTTCACATATGCCAAGCATGTTCCTCCAGCCAGGCCTAAAAGGTGAGTGCCAGGAGTTTATGTGTGGGGTACTAAAGGATCTGCTACCCCACTTCCCAGGTTTAATTCCTCTCCAAGTCCTACTTTTTGATTAGTTCTCCATAATTTCTCTGCTTGTCCCTCTTTCTACTACTATAGTTGCGATGCTCCCCTCTGCTACCAGTCTACTTATCTCTTTTATTCCACTCCAATTTGTGCCATACAGGGCTTTACCATTTGTCTTCCTGAAAAACACAATTTTAAAGGTGTTATTTCAAAGAGACAAGCAAGTGAGTGAAATTCTTCACCAATTTCCCCTTAGCTATAGGGAAATATAAAAGCAAAAGTCCTTGGTCTAGTGACCAGGTATTTCCGCTCTGGCCCCAGAGTGCCTTACTCTGTCAGCTCTGGTGCTTACACGGTTCTGTGTATGTGAACTTTGTTGTGACCCTGCAGAGCAGAAGCACTAACCCAGTTTGCCTAACTATGCTTTGGCTTTATCCACAGTCCTTAACTCTTCGATCTAAGCCTGGATGGAATGGAACTTTTTACCTGTCACTTTTGAAACTCTCTTTTCTCCTTCCTTATCTTATCACTGGTTTTGAGCCCATCTTATCCTTTCCTTTCTTTTTGCTCTTGAGCAGGGTTTCTGTTTCTAGGCTAATGATCTCATTCCTGCCATGCCCGAAGGTTAAGGTGAAACCTTTCCCTTCTTTATTTTGCCTTCTATTAGCCCCATCCCAGCTGGGAGTGAGGTGTCTCTCGTCTCTGAACTCTTTAAAACTGCTATTTTAGCTTTTTATTATTTTTTTGTACGTAATTTTAGCTATCTTTTCATAGAATGTAAGTCTAATCTCCTCTTACAGGTTCTAAGGTCTTTGAAGATAGCAAAGTATCATATATTTTTGCCTCTCCAATCCTAGAATGCACACTTTAGCTGTTCGTTGATATATTTGTGAGACACAATCTGTTTAGCAAAAGTATGCACAGTATATTTTGACCAAAGTGAAAATAAAAAAAAAAATCAGTATTTTAGTGACATGTATTATGGCTGTGCTACAAAGCAATTCATTACTCGAGTTGAATGATAAAATATTTTTTTCTTAATTTAACCAGTTTTTCTTTGGTTTTCTAAAACTAAGGTAACTAAGGGATCTTGAAAGTAGGGACTAGTGAGAAGTTCAGATGTTCCCTGTATTCTTAACCTAGCCCAAAGAGATGTGGTGAAGATTATGAAGACGTTTTCCTTTTTGAAAACTGCTAAAGTACACATAAAAAGTGTTTGGGATTTTTCATTTAAAAGTTTTGAATTTCCAGGCTCGGAGCCTGTAGCTCAGCGGCTAGGGCCCCGACCACATACACTAGAACTGGAGGGTTTGAACCCAGCCCGGGACTGCCAAACAACAATGACAACTATAACCAAAAAAATAGCCAGGCGTTGTGGCGGGTGCCTGTAGTTCCAGCTTAATTGGGAGGCTGAGGCAAGAGAATTACCTAAGCCCAAGAGCTGGATGTTGCTGTGAGCTGTGACACTACAGCACTCTACCCAGGGTGACATAGTGAGACTGTATCTCAAAAACAAAAGAAAAATTTGTTTTTGAATTTCCAAAACAAATTTTAAAAGAACCTAGGATATGACTTTACTTAAAAGGCAAAAATATCCAGTGGCTTCTTGGATCTGATTTCTCTATGCTCCATTGGGGGAAAAAATCCTTGTCTTTATTTTTATCTCACGAGTCAAGGGGGAGGCCTGCAACAGGTTGGGAAACGTGGCTGATGATTTGTTATGGTATCATTACAGCTTCTGTGCACAATTATACATGTCAGGGCTTGCACTTTGGGGTGCTTTTGTAGTGTTGGAAATAATACTTCACGTCTTTAATCTGCCTCTTTGGACCAATAGGCATTGTAGTATTGCCAACAGAATAGAACAAAGTTATCTGGCAGGGGGAGAATGCTTTGTTTATCATCCATTTCATCAGCACCAATCAATTGAGTTAATAATCAACACATAAGGCTAGTGATACTATCATGTAGTTCTCTAGCCTGAGAGTTTAAAAATACTGATGAGTGGGCCCCACCTATAGAGATTCCAAGGTAATAAAATAGGTTTTGGTTGTGTTCTGGACATCAGGATTTAGAAATTAGGTCTCTGTGTTTCTAAGAGCTTCCCGAACTAAAAACCACTGCTCTGGTCCCTCTTGTGCTTTGCAGGCTGACAGAATAAGGAATATCATGGATTTTAGTGCTTTAGGTAACACAGAGATCATCTCTCCCCTCCCAGGCAGTTTAAGAGGTGAGCAAGCAGATCCCACAATAGTAAGAGAATGGATGCTTAACCATACGAGTTGGAGCTAAATTTCAGGTCTTCTGACTTCTAGGTCATAGTCCTTTCCTACCTTAAGTATGGTCTTGGGACCAGCAGCCTCACTTGGAAGCTTATTAGAAATGCAGATTCTGAGGCCATACACCTGACCTCCTGAATCTGGATTTTAACAACTTCCTTAGGTGACCAAATTCACATTCTTTTGAGAAGTATTCATTTTAACCATTGCTTAATTGCTGTCTCTGAAAGTCTGGACTTTTGTTTATCTCTGTATTCTCAATACATAATACAATGCCTGGAATTTGTTAGGTAACTATTTATTGCATTTTAAATGAATTTTGCTATAAAGTACATTAGACATACACTTTATATATATATAAATAATAATTTTATTAATAATAATTAATAATTATATTAATAATATAATTTTTTTTTTTTTGCAGTTTTTGACCAGGGTTTGAACCTGCCACCTCCGGCATATGGGGCCGGTGTACCCCTTTGAGCCACAGGCGCTGCCCCACTTTTAAATATTTTTGAATACATGAACTTGATTATACTTTCTACATGTGGTTCAATATTTCATCTTCATAATTTTTTGTAACTGAGATTTTATTGGTCATGTTGAGGAATAATACAGACATTTCAATTTGTACACAATTCTTAGCATATGTACCCAAAATCTAAACAGCCATTTATCATAATTCTTTTTCAGTTATTCTAGTGACTTTCCAGCTTAAAATTTGGAGGCAAATTTTCCTTAAGAGGATATCAGGTACGACTATCTTCAAATATTACCAAGCTATTACAAAAGTCCCACCAATTAAAAATGTATTACCATATACGCTACATACTCAGATTTTCAATCTTTCCCAGCACTTTAACAAAGGTATTAGGAAAATAGGACTACCACAACCAAAGATGTTACAGAGTGTACACAATTCTGACAGGGAGAGCCATGGTCTTGGGAGTGGTTTTCTTTAGGAAACAATTCTACTAAAAAACAACATGGGAAAAGAAGTAATTTTATATGTTCAAGACATTAAATGCAAGACTGCAACTCTATATTGCCATTAAGTATGTTACGTATTGTAGGATATAAAAACCATCCCCCGTCTGTGGAATGTTAAGCTGACACCCAAGGCAGTCAAAGCCTCCAGTAATTCAACATCCCACACTATTTTCTGGTTTTATCAAAAATAAAAAACCAACAAATGATTTCACCTCTTAAAAATATTTATTTCCACTTAGAAAAAATGGAGTTAGGTAGGATTCCTTCCTTCTTAAAAATGTTTCTAGAGCTGCTAAAAAGCTTGTACTTTCAAAATGGTTGATAAAAATATTCCTCTGGATTGTGCAAGAAGGAAGGCAGGGACCACTGGTAAGACACGGGACGGGGTGTTAATCAGACTTGATCTTTCTCTCCCGCTTCAGCAGCGGCTGGACTCTGCTCAGTTTTAGTTTCTCCACTTTCTGTAGGTAAATTTGCTTTACTTTCTTGGGTAGCCACTTCGGCCTGCTTTCCTTTTGCTCTCCTTTTCGCTTTGGTTGCACTTTTTTGTCTGAAGATTTATCCTTTGCTGCTGCCTTTTTTGGCTGGTTTCCCCTTTTACAGGAGCAGGTTTAGCTGACAAACACACGGATCTTGTCTCGGGCTCTTCTTTCCCTGTGCCTTTGGCAGAGCTGACCTTCCCTCTTCAGCATCTTGGTGGCAGGCAGGGTGCAGGCCAGGCACCTGCTGGCTACGGTGCAGGCTGCGCTGGGGTGCAAGCTGTGCTGCTTCTTCCTCTAGCCTTCATTTTCATGACCTTTTACTAAGTACTTATTTTGTAGGAGGTGCTATAAAAAGTACTGATTTCACAAAGGTAAATAAGACATGTTCTGGGAGCTCGCTATCTCATAGGGGAAGAAAAGAAGGACAAACAGATGTGCTAAGAGTGGGGTAAGAGTCCACTGTGTTTGCTAAGGGAGTATGAAGAAAGGATACTGGGCAGGTGTTTGAGTAGTCTTGGTGTTTAAGGGCAAAGTTGAATCCTGATTATACCAGGAGTCAGGTGATGGGTATGGGGGGATGTGGACAGAACAATTCAAAGGGCACTATGAGGAGGGAGAGCAGCCTAGGCAAAGGCTCAGAGTAGAGATACTTCACCTTGTGTGTCAAGATAGAAGGAAAAATACACTTCCAGGTGACTACTCTTGGTAATGCAATAAAAAGATGGCTAGAAGTGGAAGCAGGGAGGAGAAGAGGGTTCCTCTATTTCTTACCCACCTGGCTTTGGATGTAAAGAAAAATATATAGAAAACCAGGGGACAGATTATACATTTTACAGCTTGTAAATATTAATTGCAAGTAAGCCAGGGTAGGCATCAGAGCCCAGGATTTGGAGATCTTGTAATGGTGCTCTCTTGGTCTATTTGCTCAGAGCAGTCTAGTGTTCAGAATCAAGAGTAAACAAATAGCAGTCCTGTCCAAACCAGAATCATCTGATTCTACTACCTTCTGTGTACCTTTCATCTTCAAATGAGACTGTGAGTCTAGAGATGTGTTGTCTGGCATGGTTAACTATTAGCTGCAATCTGCCCGATGAGTACTTGAAGTACGGTTAGTCCAAATTGAGTTGTCTCCTAAGTGTAAAATGCACTCCAGATTTTGAAGACATAAACGATGTAAAATATCTCCATTTTTACATTGATTATTTTGGGGATACATTAGGAATTAAATAAAATATGTTAAAATCAATTTTTAGATCCACCTGAACCAAAGTGAGACCCTGTCTCTACAAAATATAGAAAAATTAGTCAGGCAGGACAGCACATGCCTGTAATCCTAGTTTCTCAGGGGCTGAGGCAGGAAGATCACTTGAGCCCAGGAGTCTGAGATTGCTGTGAGCTATGATGACATCACTGCGTTATAGCCACTGTGACAGAGCAAGACCCTGTCTCAAAAAAAAAAAAAAAAAATTATTTTACCTGTTTCTTTTTACTTTTCAAAGGTAGCTATTAGAAAATTGTAAATGATATATGTGGCTTACATTATATTTCTGTGTGAAGAAATGGCCTAGACTATTTAAACCTGAAGATGTTACCAAATAATTACTTTTCTGTTCCACTCTGGAAACACACCCCCAATTCCATCTGTGGCTCCAGATGACTTGGAAATGATTTTAGCTTTTAAGTTGTAGAGGCTCAGTTTTTTAATGGCTCTGTCAAACTGGGGTAAAGCCAAATGAATTACAGGTAAAGTCCTGCTTTTATCAAATATTTAAAATTCTTTTATTGTAGGGTCTCTTAAATATCCCTGCAGTTATTTTTATTTCATGGTTATGCGGGTTTATGAAATGTCCAACTCTTTCCCTCTAAAGCCTGAATAAGATGCCATTGTCAAATACACTCTCTCTAATCTGTGTTATTTGACATATACTAGGTAGGATAGAGCTTTAGGTTCTATTTTCACTTCAGTACAGATGTGAAAGTTCCAGTTAATGAGAGCGTTGTATAAGTGTTTGTATTTCAGGAAGAAAAGGCTCCCTGAATCTACCTTAAAGCTTTAGCTATTCTGTACAGGGAATAAAGTGATATGCTCAAATTAACTGTGGCCAGGCAGATCCACATGATATGAATATAAATGTTTGAGTCCTGTTCAAATTAAGGTTCTTGGTATCAAGGAAAGCGCTTTTTCCCTAGGCAAGTAAAAAATCACTGTATTTCACTCTTCTCCTGTGACATATAGTGTAGGATTTGCATTGAACTCACCTATTAGGTTTTATTCAACACACTTAATATTTGAAGGGAACTTCACTAGTCTGAAATTTTCACCCCACATTTTTGGATGACTTCATAAATCTTTCCCTTTTATGTCCAATGGTGATATTGTTGGTTGGAAATGATATGGAGGCTAGAATGTGAGTTTCGGAATCAAACAGCTTTCTATGACTCCCCATCTGGTGACCAGAAACAGGTCAATTCATCATAAAACAACTTTCTGAAGGACTAATTCCTTGAATTGCTATTTCTCCAAAAATTACTTCTTAGGAAGTCAATTCACCAAAATCTAATTCCCATACTGAACAGTTCGTGGAATGACCAATTTGCTAAATCACTGATTTAACAAAACTTTCCTTCCATTAGGTTTCTTATGCTTTGTAGCAAATCCTGTTGTACTAGCTTTGGGGAATAATTTAAAGTTTTCATTTAGTTTGATTTTAGCTTTTCTTAGTTTTTGTTTTTCTGAAGCTGTCTTACTTTAAGTAGTTGATAGGCTTTGGCTAAAATTCACTATGCTCCAGGTTTTCTCAAGAGCACTGGTCTCTGACTTTTGGTAATTATAAAGTGCTTATTTCAAATCATAGTGTTCTATGTATCTTAAAATCAAGGAGTTCTTAAGTCATAAGGAAACGTTTCTGTCATCCAACTAATTTTTTTTTTCTTTGAGACAGAATCTCATTCTATTGCCCAGGCTATAGTGCCATAGCCTCAGCCTAGTCACAGCAACCTCAAACTCATGGGTTTAAGCAATCCTCCTGCCTCAGCCTCCTGAGTTGCTGGGACTACAGGTACCTGCCACAATGCCAGCCTAATTTTTTCTATTTTTGCTAGAGATAGGGTCTTGCTCTTACTCAGGCAGGTCTTGAATTCCTGAGCTCAAGGGATCTTCCCACCTCGGGCTCTCAAAGTGCTAGGATTACAGGTGTGAACCATTGTGCCCAGCCATCCAACTAATTTTTAATATGGCCTTTTGTACATTTTTTAACTCATAGGTTTGATAATTAGATAAATCAAATGAATGACTTGTATTATATAGACATTTTAGTAGTGCCTGAAATGTGAAACATACAAGAAATGACATTTAGCTGATTTGAACTGGCAAATGTGCTACAGAATTGCTGGACTGAAATGGTATGGAAAACAACAACAAAAAATGCACTAAATCCAGGACTAACAAAATTAAAGTCAATATTCCAAATATCGTTAAGGTATATCGAACTATCCCATGTGATTTGCTAGAAATTTTATAAAATGCAGAAAGTTTGTGACTTCTAACTTTTTGGTTATGTTAACGTAGATACTAGTTTATAGGAAGATTTAAGATGAAAGGCACTGACATTATGAGTGGTGGAAAAGAAGTTAGAATGCCAGAAGGATTTTATAATGGACCATGTAATCAGGACCTCAAATTTGATACATACTGATTAGCAATACAAAGTGAATTTAAATTCCTAAAAACTGTTGCCCGAAAGACAAACTGAAAACTGGTCAAATAAAACTAGAAATAATATTCACAATCTTTAATTACTATGAATAATATTGATATCTATAAAAGTTATAGATAAAGAGATAAATTCTTAGCAAATTCAACAAATTGGCCATCTTCAAATTCATCATTTGGTAAATTGGCTACTTGAGGAATGGATTTTCACTACTTGACCTAAAAGTATATGATTCGTGCTACGTCAGTCAACCATTCTAAATCATACTTGATTCCCTCTATGAATAGTCATGATGAAGATGACTGCCTTTTAGGGAGTTTGTGAGAATTAAATGAGGTCACCTAGGTACAGTACCATGCACATGTAATTTCCTTTCCCTTGCGCTGAGGGTCCACCTGTGAGACTGGGTCACTAACCAGCTGTGTGCCAAACCGTGTCCGTTGTCTGTGCCTTAGTTTTCTCAGCCTTATTAAGTGAAGGGATTTGACTACACTGTGTCCAATTAGTCTCTAGTTAGATCATCTTCTGCCCAAAGAATTCTAGATGCTAAACACAAAAACACCCCCAAACTCTGGTCTGCTGAATCAAGACCTGTTTAGATTTGAACACTTCTGAGACCTGGGTTCCACAAAGAGAATTCAGGGACTAAGTCAACTGGGTCAGTCTAGTGCTCATTGTGAAGAGCCTCTCTGAGATGTTTGCTCAGACTCTGAATATTTGCTGGTCCTAGGAATCCCAAGGTGATGTGCTCTTGACAATCCTAAGGAAAAACAAGTTGGTCGTATCTTGCCATGGATTGGGGAGGGGTGGAGGAAAGGAAGGAGCTGCGTTGGTCTCTTGGTCTCAGGCATCAGTTCATCTCCAAGGAGGGCCTCCCCAGTTTTCCTGCAGGATAGGGAGCGAGACTACCTGAGGCTGACTGAGCCACTGCTGGAATCACTCCTAAGCATGACTGGCCTGTGGTTTCTGCCCCGTGTACTCTACCTTAGGCTCTTTTGTTACTTATCAGTATTGTATATTTATTTCCAATCCTCAAATAGTCTCTTTTTTAAATCAAAAGGAGATAAGCATATACGTCACTGTGTTATGGCCTCTGAACATTTCTGTGCAAAGCAAGTCCTTTTTTTGACTGGAGCACACTTTACTTGTGAATTTAAATTAGAATAATAAATAAGAAAACTTTTTTATAGAGCAGACCAAAAAGCTTCTGTTGAAAATAGCCACTGCCTAATTTAAAATGCTGCAGAAAAACTCGATTCTTTCTTCTTGATATTTTATAATGTTAAGAGCTTTCCCCCCAGACACAGGAAAGTTTACAAATACACGGATTGTGCATCCAGGCAATAGTGCAGCCTTAGAGCAACTGCATTTCCCTATATAATTTAAAGTCTATCTTCAGGACTTCTAAACAAAGTAAAACACACAGATTTTCTTTACATTTCCATCTATAAAATATAGCACAAAGCTCACTACATTTACTCAAGGGAAAAAGAAAGAGGTATCTCCATGCTCTGGGAACCACTGACAGAACATATTGCAATCTTTTCATTAAGTTCACACAAAATGAGGATTTAACGCATGGGCAAAACATTCCATCCCTGGAGGTTCCAATGCCCATAATCCCACCTTGAAAATAGCTCCATATTAATTGTTGCAGCCAAGTGGACACGGAGTTTTACTGCTTGGCACTCCTGCTTTACAGATAACTGCAATCACAGAAACCTTTGTTTTTCATTTTCTAATACTTCCCGATTCAAGCAAATATTTCATGTATTCCTTTAAACCCAGAAAATCCATGTGGATCAAGCTAAACATTAATGCCTTTACTGCGTTTCAATCTTAACTATACTACTTTTAGAATATTTATGAGTACCTATACTCGTAAGTTATACATCTAAATCTACTTTGCTTTAAAATAAATTTGACAACTGAAAATTCATATTTCCTAAACTGATAAATTGCAAATTGGTCATCCAGATGACCAAAGAACTGAAGCTTCCCGTTAGTAACCATATCCCTTGTTAATGTGAAACATGATTCCATTTATAAGTATTTTATTCTCTCTTCCCTCCTGGGATGCATTTATTGTTTAAAGTGAGGTGCACCTGGATGAAATGAAGGTTTACAAGTTCTGGCTTACCTCGCCCATGTCTGTGCCTCAGGTTGTTAACTGCTGAAGACTTTCTTTGCCTACAATCATATACTTCAGCCATTTAATAAACTCAGAATGAGTGAGTTTTCAAAATAACCACTGGGGCATATAGGACTCTCGTTTCTTTAAAAACAGTGACAACAAGATTTCCTGCACAGTAAACCCCTCGCTATTCCACACTTACAAGTAAGAAGAGCTCATTTATTTCAGGAGACTGTACACAGTTTGAGACTCTGGCATGGTAAAAAATTCTGGCACATGAACAGCCAGTAGGAGTAATGTGCCCATTTTGAATTGTTTGCCGTTTTTATTACAGGTTCTAGGTTTCAGATGAACAGGAGTCTCCTATTGCTTTTATAGCAGGATATTAAATCGCAGCCCCTGGCAAGAGGCACCTGCCCTCTTCCTGGCTGGCTGTAGTCAGAGGTTGGCCATGTGATACTCTACTGTAATGTATATTTTGTGCTTTGTTCTGCATGGGGATTTAAACATTGGGGAACACAATCTCTCCCTGAAGGAAGGCAACCCATGGTGTCAGGTCTTGATAAAGCCTTCACACTGCAGTACTAAAACTCAGTGTAGTAGGGAAGGGCCTGCCTTCCACACAGTATTTTCAGTGATAGAAGGAAATAAAATTTTATGAACATTTCAGACAAATGTATATAATATCTCCTTGCCTTTGGGTGGAGATTACCTGATAGCTTTTTCGTCATGGCAGGCTCTTGTGCTGACCACACAGTGTGGTCTGTATATCACTGACTAGTGTACAGAGAATTACTCAGGTATGTATGCAGGATCCATGCTTGTGCTTTGTGGGTGGGGTCAGTATATTCTCCCATACAGTTGAAATTAGGAGTATTTGAAGTAATTAATAGCCATTGGATAGACTGTTGATCTTTGATTTATTGATGAACAATAAGATTTCAAAAATTGAAATGAACAAATAGAGCAGGTTTGTTTTTATAATTTCAGTTCATAGCAATGCCCAAGTTTATCATTGAAATAAAAGATACAAAGCCAAGTGTGGTGGCTCATAACTATTATCCTAGGACTTTGGAAGGCTGAGGCTGGAGGATGGCTTGAGGCCAGGAGTGCAAGACTAGATGCAGTAAGAGAAAGACCCCTGTCTCTACAAAAAAATGG